>NW_006439816.1:307028-310672 GCF_000325575.1 Pteropus alecto
TATCTTATTATAATTAATATCTTATTGTCTAATATCTTATTAATTAATATCTTATTGTCTGCATTGGAGGTGTTTGACCGAGTCATACAAGTGGACACTCTAGAGCCAGACTGCTTAGATTCAAATCCAGTTCTACAGATTGCTCATTGTGTCTTTATGCAAATTAACCTCTCTGTGTGTCTCAGTTTCTTCAAAATCAGGATAATAATTGTATGCATCGCACAAGGATGCGTGGTTAATTGATATGTGTGAATTACTTAGAACAATGCCTGACACATAGAAACACTCAATAAATTTAGCTATCATTATGATTATATACTATACGCTTTCACATATTTCATTTCATTTGATCTGAGAGGAGGTTAGAGTGTGGATTGTCGTCTTTATTTTACAAATGAGTAACTCAAGCTCGAGAGATTAAGTGGCTTGTTCAAGGTCATACAAGTGAGCTGTCTTAGGGTTAGTGGGAGATTAACTATAAAGTAGAGTAGAAAATGTTAAGGGCCATGAGAAGGGGGAGAAAAAGGCCCCCAGGAATTTAAAAGTTCTTCTGGTCGAAGAAGCAATGAGGAAGGAGTTGGATGGGATTGGCTTTGATGAAAGTCTTTCGAGCCATTGCAGGCAGAGGGAGCCCAAGCGGGGTGGGGGGCAGTGGAGGAGGTGGGGTGTTGCTCCTCCTACATTATCCTTCTGGTGTAGAGAACATGGGTTAGGAGGACAATGAGCCTGAAGAGGAGATGCCAGGGCACAGCAGCCATGCGGAGAGCAGGCAGAGAGTGGCGAGCCAAGGCTTTGGACCTGTATTCCAAATTTGCTACTCACGAAATTCCTAAATATTTGGTTCCTGTACTGGGCTTTTACAATCCTTGATGGATGAGTCCCGGTGACTTTATCAGATGAGCCAACGGGCCTCCTGGGAAAGGCACGCACTGTCTGCTTAGTTCTTCATTAAGCCGTACAGGACTGAGGACAAAGAAAAATCAAGGGCTTTCTCAAGTAGCTTCCAGTCTACGTAATTGACTTATGTGTAAGTTGTGGTTGTCACATGGTGAAACTGTTATTCAGTTGACAGTGTTCTCTAATGCATGAGTAGGGCTGTGGGAGAGAGGCAAGAAAGGTCTGAAGAAACTGCCAGGAGGCGTGAAGGCACTGGTTGGGAAGCAAGTCATTCTTAGAGTCCAGCATGAGGGCTGAGAATCATGGTGAGGCTCGAGCTTGGAAAACAGTAACTCGAAATATGAGTTTCCATGTACACTTCTAACTCGGCTCCCTGGGCCTTCGGCTGCCCAGTGGGGAGATAATGGAAATAAATAAAGAGGAAAATGCAGTTGATGTGGTTTGGATGCTGCTGCAGACACATGTGAGTGGTCATTATTACGGGATGGGAAAGAAAGCTGGATGTCAAATTAGGATCACTATCACTACCACTACTATAAATACTATTAAGAGTAATAATATTAATAAATATGCGTGTGATGCGCCAATGGGAGCCTGTACTTGGGCACTGCCCCTGCCCAATGGGTTCACAGTTGAGTAGGACCTGAGGACAGTTTCCACGCTTTCCAATTTGGGCTTTGTCTGGGTAGGCAGCCCTTAGGACCAGCCCTTCCCAGTGGGCTGGGTTAGCAGTGCTCTTTTGCGCTCCCTGCTGGCCAAGCCTTGCCCATGCAGCAGCAGCAGCAGTAACCCCCGCCCAGCCTCCCTTCTCTTGCCTGGTAAGTTCCTAGAATGTTGAAGAAGTAGGAAGAACCCTTAGAGGACACGAAGTCCAACTCCTTCATTGTACAGGTGGAGATATGGAGGCTCAGAGAGAGATAGGGACTTGACTAGGGTCACACAGTAAAGCAGCGTCAGGAACAGGGCCCTGACCTCCAGCAACTCCCAGTCACTCGACCTGTCGCCTAAGCTGGCATCACACTGAGACTATGGGCTTCCTTCAACACCAGCGGCCCATCAAAATCCATTGGGCAGCTATTAAAAATTCTGTTGTATTGGCCCTACACAGAGCAGTTGAATGAGCATCTCTGGATAAGGAGGGAGGAGGCAGGGCAATGTTTTTAAAAGCTCCTTGGGTGATTCTAATGTACGGTCAAGATTTAAAATAATGTTCAAGAGAGAATAAGACTCACATCTGTGACGCCTAAAGGACCAACTCCCAACAAAGCAGACTTCTCAGCTACTGCTGTATTGACTCTGGGCCACCCTGCACCTCAACAAGCCCCTAAACCCCAGTATGTACAGGGCCTAGGAATCTGGGTCACTGATGCTATCCTGAGCCCCGCTGACCTCCTTCCCCCTCATCCAAGAAGTATTTTATTCCCAGCCTTCTTACCTATCACAAAGGCCTCTGAAGAGACTGCCTGTCTCCAGCGGGAAGTCCACCAACAATTTTCCCTAATTTCTCACTTTTCTTAGAGGCCCCCACACACAAGTCGTGTCTCTTCTCTGACTCTCTCCAAGGGGATCAGACTATCTAGAACCATCCTTCAGCCCCCACCCAATCTGCTGACAGTTCTCAGACATAAAGCTTGCTTTCTAAGCACCGGACATTGAGGTAGACTGAGCACAAAGTAGGGAGAAGGAAGCAGAACCCCTGAAGCCTGTTCTGCTTTTGGCCGCCATCTTACTGTCTCTGGGCCCATAGTCATGTGTAAGATGTACTTGCCCCGGAATGAGAGAGTAGAGATGTGTATCTCTTCCCACACCATCAAGTGCTCTTTCTCTTTTCAGAAAAGTTAGGTTTATCAAAATATTCCACTAGTAAAACTAAGCGTTAGTAATACTAAATAAATAAATCCCCCTCTTCAACATACTGCATACACCTATCTTTAAATACTCGGGCTGCAAGGGATTATTAATACTTGCTTGCAACACAGGAACTTTAGTACTTTGTGGTCTTTTGATACCCTCTGTTGGTCAGATTTCTGCTCCGTCTTCTACGTCTTTCCACGTATAACTCGGTGCCAAAGAATGTGCTTGTTAAATCTTCTAGGATGGTGTTTTGCGGGCTTTTAAAATGTAAAATCAAAGCTAGAGCAATAAAGAAATTCCTTTGGGCCACTGTTATGGGAGAACAGCTTGTTCTGCTCATGGCATTGGGTGGTGGGTAGACCAGAGTACCCAAAAACCCAGCTAGGCTCTAAACCCTGCCTTACTAGAGCCCCGCTTGGCTCCCTTCAAGCCAGGTATAGACCTCTGCTCTGGCCTCTTCTGGCAACTGAGCCCTGACCTCGATCTGGGTATTTCCAGTGCCTCCTATCAAGGTCAGAAGCTGAGAAGCAGTGGCTCCTCAGGGGCTGGAGCTGAGTTGAAGGCATGGCAGTCAACAGACAGAAGTGCAGATTAGTGGTGGCCCCCAGTGGAAGCACTTTTCAGAGAAGGCTGTACCCCTGCCAGTTACCTTGGGTTCTGGAAGAGGAAAACTCACTGAAGGGGGAGGTTTGGGGTCCCCATTGGGATTCTGGTTTACTGTGAGTTTAGGGGATCCACCAGTTCGAGCTGCGTGACCGTAGGGGAGTGGCTTACATGCATCCTCAGTGTGTAGAATGATGCAGGTTAGGTTTATTGGGTCAGGGCGGTCAACAAAACGTTAATTTTCCTAAAGTTTCTAACCTTTTCCTACCCTTGTCCTAATAATCACACCC
>NW_006439816.1:310864-314806 GCF_000325575.1 Pteropus alecto
GATTTGCTTCATGTTCTCCAGGACTTGATGATTCACAGGCTAGAGAAAGGAAGGATAAGTGGTGCGTAGAGCAATGAAGGTACATTCAGTGTACCTAGAAGGGCTACTGTAATTGAATGGCTTTGATTGACAGCTAGCACGTGTGGAACGAACATGATAACTCATGCCGTAGGTCAGGGCCATGGAAGCAAAGAGCTACAGCTCAAGGTGGGTCTGCTCTTCGTCTCTAGAGACCTTGGCTGCTGCACAGCACAGATACTAAGGTAGAGGCCCATTCCTGAGAGACACAGAACTCCTCTCACTGCCGACTGGCTTTGGCTTCATGAATTCCCGATGGCCTTGCTAACCCTTCCTCAGAGCGTAGGGCACACCTGGACGCTTCCACCTCCCCTTCGCTCCCTCTCTCTTTCGTTCGGGTTCAGACTTACATTGCAGCCTGATGGCTCTCCTTGCCTTCCCAGGCTTCCTTCCCGTTTAGTCTCATTTCCCTTAAGAAATCCTTGCACGTTTAATTCCATTTTATCGTCTGATTCTTGGAGGCCGCACACGAACACACGTTATGACCATTGTAAAATCAAATATATTCACCTGGAATCTGAATCTATCCCCAGAGTCCTGTGTAGTGAGAGGCCATGGGGCACTCGTAGAAATAGTCAACAGGTTTCTGAACATTAGACACAAATCCCTAGGGTTTGGAGAGACTTTAGGAGGGACTCGAATTTATTGCTTTGCTTTACCCCGTATCAGTATCTCAGATGAATAAGTTTTTTTTGTTTTTTCCACTGTTTCACATTAATGTCTTATATGCCTTCTTATGGAGGAAGAACTTTTTTTTAATTAAGGTATAATCGACATTACATTATATGAGTTTCAGGTGTACGAAATAATGATTCGATATTTGTACACATTGCAAAATGATCACCACAATAAGTCCACCCTTTGTTGCTCTACGCACCACCCCTTATCCTTCCTTTCTTTATCTCTGTGACTTATCTTACTTAATATAATGCCCTCTGGGTCCATCCGTGTTCTCACAGATGATGGAGGTTCGCAGGAAGATCTCTCTTGGTTTCCATTTTGGATTCGGAGTCAGGGCAAAATGCGACTACCACTTTTTCTATGTTTTCTCAGTTCTTTGTTATCCAAACTGTGGTGTTTAACTTTTTCTGAAGGACAGAAACGTGTTGGAAGAGGAGTGCGTGCGTGTCTGTGTGTGTGTGTGAGAGAGAGAGAGACAGAGAGAGAGAGACAGAGAGAGAGAGAGAGGAGAGCATGCAAGCGAGACCTGTCCTCCTGCAGTTTGTTTCCAGCTTTGCTTGGCGGTTCCGTCACACGCACTGCTAGGCAACACACATGGTGACCTACTTTTACAAGAAAGCTCTTTTCGGAGTTGCAATCTTTACCTTGCTCCTTGGGTCTGCCACTAAACGACAGACACAGATGTATGGAACAGAGGGTCTGTGGTTCTGGTGTCACTACCAAATTAAATTATAAGGTGGAAAGGCATTCTAGCTCTGATGTCTTTGTTGCCAGAAATCACACCAGAGATTTGAAACTTAATCACTTCCACTCCCCCTAGGAGAGATTCAGCCTTAATCCCATGTCCAGGCCCATCTGGAGAGGCCAGGATGCTTTGTTCCAGGCTCCTGATTTTTCTCAATCTTACCCTTCACTCTCTTCTCCCCTCAGTGGAGTGTTTCTTCCTGACCCCTTCGGCGCAGCCCAAGCCAGCTCCTTTCATAGCTGCCCCTCCCCTCGAACTCCCTCTTCCTGTCCCCTCTTCCCACTAGTGGCGGAAACTCCACCTCTGTTGACCCAGTATCTTTGAAGAGGGTCTTGAGCTGCCCCTCTGAGTTTGGGTGGAGCCCCTTGTAGGTACCGAGACAAAGATCTGGAATCAAGGTTATTTGTGCTTTCTGGTTCCCAGGCACCTTTGGCAGCTTGAAGTTCTCTTCATCTGAGGTGCTACTTGTACTGAGGTACTTGTTTCCTGGGTAATCTCCTGACTGCTAGTCTTTCACCCAGAGCTTTTGGTTCCAATGTGGTGTGCTTGTCCCAGCATGTCACAACTTCACTATGAAGCCCGCTGCAGATCTGTGGAGAATGGCCTTCCCCAGAAGGGAGGGGGAAAGTTCAAAGGCCTGGAAGACCATGACCAAAGAGAAACAGGACCGAGCAGAGGACAGATAAGTAGTCGTGATTAGGACTGGTGTAACAGGGGTTCATTAGGGGTTCAAGACACATGTGAAGAAACTGAAGAGAAAATATTATCCAAATAAAAGCCCTTCGGGAATACCACATACAGGCCCAACACAGGGGTCTGGCTTGGGATTCCCAAAACACTTGGGCCACCAACTTCTGCCTCTGTCCTGAGACCATGTGCAGGCCCCTTTACCTCTGTGGGGCTCAGTTTCAACAGCTATCAAATGAGGGAACTGGACTCTATCATCTTTTAGGACAGATGGGGAAATAGTAGGTAGCCTGGGAAAGAGGACCTGTACAATTCTAGAGATTATTCAGAACCCCTCAGAGGGAAAAGGTGGATGAGGAAAAAGTAAATGAGAACAAATCCGTGGAGGTTCTGCTTTTATGATTTATACAACATGCTTTACTGTAAGACTGCAACTGGAAAGGAAAAAAAAGGTTCTATGAACTTAGAACGGTTTTAAACTTTCTAACTTCTAGTTGCAAGTCTGGGAAAGTAAGCATTTAGCTTTTATAACTTCTGTAATGGTGACAGAAATAGAGAAGAGAGCCGAAATGGATTTTGAGTTAGCCCAGCAGCATCTGCTACGATGATTTTGTTGCTCGAAATATAATTAGTTTTTTAGAGCTTATGAAGTTATAATTGATGAACAATAAACTGTACACATTTAAATTATTATTTGGTAGATTTTGGCAAGTGTACACACTCATTAAATCTTGCAATAACCCAGATAATGAATATGTCATCCCTTCGCCACCACCCCTAGGCAACCATTGATCCATTTCGTCACTATAAATTAGTTGGCATTTTTTAAATTTTATGTAAATGGAATCATACAGTACGTACTTGTTTTGTCTACAGATTCTTTCACTCAGCACGATTATTTTGAGACTCAAAATAATGTCGATCGATATTTCGTTCTATTTCATTGCTAAGTAGTATTCCATTGAATAAACATAATATTGTTTATTCATTCACTTGTTCGTAAATATTCTGGCTTTTTCTAGTTTTGGACTATTACAAATAAAACATAAATATTTATGTAGAAGTACTTTTTAACTTAACTAATGACTTCTATTTTTAAAATCTTTTTTTTTAGCAGAAACTGACTTGGCAAGTGTTACGTGCGTGTTTCTCTTTTGTACTCAAGGCTACTTTTGGAAGTTTTTGTTGTTGATGTCTCACATCCTTTTTGATGTAATCATACATTGCTGACCCTACAGTAGCACTTCCCTGAGCATAAGGAATGGATTTCTGAAAACTTCTGTAGGAATAATTTCAGTTGAAAAACTTAAGACTTTTTGTATAAAAAGTTGTCTGGGGGAGAATGAGAAACAAAGCACTTGTAAATATGATGTATCTACTAAAACAAATCAATAAATGTCATATCAAGGGAAGATAATATTCTTTTCAAACCCACTCGCGTAGACAAAGACTAGAGTCTGTACTCAGCTCGGAGAGATAAGTCCATCAGTGAGACGGGACAGAATCGTATGATAGTTAGTTTCAGATGTATTGCTCCAAGATGGAGCCAAGGAATATGGCAACGCGGAGGAATCGGGCCTTTAGGGCCGAGCTGCTGTTTAAGGAAACAGAGCGAGATATGAGATCTATCTGGTCTTCCTTTCAGGCCTCCCCAAGGAAATGGCCATACTTTTATTTCATTCTTATTTTATTTTGGTTTATGTTTCCTTAATAAAATTCAAAATGGTTCCATGGGAGTATTTGGAAACTAA
>NW_006439816.1:314916-346475 GCF_000325575.1 Pteropus alecto
GGAGACTTCGCCACAGTGTGGAAAGGGAGAACCCGAAATGGGCGATCCAAGCAAAAGAATTTTGCCCCGGATTCTGGAGTCCCTGTCTGTGTCCTTGACAATTAGTTACTACGGAGAAAGGCAAGACGAGAACCCTTCCGAAAGCACTGACTCATCAACGGCTACAACACCACAAGTTCCCACTGCCCACTCTTCAGACTCTTCCCCTGGGCCTTGAGGCCGCTCTGACCAGCTTGAATAGTATTTCGCTATACTGGGCTGCCAGAGAGGCTGGGGATGGTGTTCAGCCCATCCTGTAGGTTGGAGACAATGTTTGTGTACCAGGGCAGACCCCAGTGGCAGGCAGGAAAGGGCTGGAGAGAGTTGGAGAGAGATCTAATGAGGAGCACAGTGCAGTTTTCTTCCGCAGCCAACCCCCATATTGGGGTGACAATTCATGGAGATGGGATGCGTTGTTCTTGGCTTGCTTCAAGCCTCTGGGCAATGAACAAAGCGGTCAGGAGGCTGTGTGAGGGGCAGGATAAAGGTGAGGAGGAGACCGAAGGGAGCTGGTGGAGGATATCTGGACTAGGAGCCCCTGGGGCTACCCAGGCGACTGACTGATCTGCTTACAAACATTAGAACTTCCCCTCGCCGGTCCTCCCAAACCCCAGGGACTGCAGGCTGCTTTGCTCTTGTAGACCAGGAAGAACATGATGTCCTTATCTCGTGGGAGAGGGCTAGTCAATACCACCTCCAAGGAGAGATGAGAAGACAATCAGGAGAACTGCAAATCCAGCGAGCAGCACCACTGGGGGAAGCCTGCGGAGAAGGGTGCAGGCTCCACCTAAGGCCCCAGGGTTCCAGGAGTCCGGATGGGCGGTGGATGCAGACTCCATACTCTGTCACCAATGCTTCAAAGCCCTGGTGCTCGAGGCTGGGGTGAACTTTTTACTTTTATTGTCTCTATGAGCTTTTTCTAGAACCGGCTCCTACAAACATATGAAACACAAACAGCTGCTTAGGCGACAGTGTTCTCCGCCCCTTTCCCTTACTCCCTACCCGCCGTGCCTCCCACCTGAATGTATTTTGTCTAGGGTCTGCCGCACAGCCGTGTTTCTTCCAGGGCTCTAATTCTTGGTGCCTCTCATTGTCACAAAGAAGGTGACCTATTATTGTATCTGGTGAAAACAAAGTTGCCCTTCTCAAAATTACTTTAGCAAGCTCCGCTCTGGCTATAGCCACTCTGAGAAGCAGCTCATTCACATTGGGGACACAATCAAACATCTGGAACTTATGGTTTGGGTTCCATCAGACCATAATGTCCTGATCTAAGTTAGGGTTATCGTGGCTTTAGCATGATATAAAAGCCCATGGCTTTGTCACAATACTCAATACTTAATGACATGACGTTAGAGAGCTTTTGGACTTTTTAGCCCAGGTTCTGGATTTTGAGCCCAATTCTAGCAACCCGGATCGCTTTTTGGCAATGGAACCCATCAAGCCAGACATTTTCCTGGGAAAACTGATGGGTCGCGTTCAATTCAACAAACCTTGCCCAAGCATCTGCTTTATTGTGGGGGAACAGGCAGCCCTGACGTGGAGTGGAGTAGAGGGCATAGGGTGGTGGCTGATGGTTAAGGCTCCAGATTTGACAGGACCACTCACTGTAAAATATACTCCCTCCTGGACCATGTATTTTGAAAGATTTTGTTTACTAAGGAGTATGATGATTAGATAATTCATTTCCTCAGCTTGAGTCATAACTGCCAATCTGAACTTCTGACCAGTAAAGATTATGATAAAGCCAAACAAACAAACAAACAAAAAACTTCCCAATTTAGTAAGCATGTGTTACAAGCCACCTTATCCTTGGGTCAACCCAGAATTTGCTTGAGGTTTTTGGATTCATTCAAAGACACTTTTCTCTTTTTCCCTTGACTCCCTTTTTACTACCTTCTACTACTCTCAGAAGCTGCTGGAATAAATGGTCATTAAGCTCCCATCAGCCCTGTGGTTGCCCCAGGGAATCAATCCAAGCTGTGGCTCCCTCATGGAGTGGTAGGTCTTCGTCTCTGGGTTGTTTCTCCCCAGCTGTGAAGCCTCTGTGAAGTGTAGGCGGGAACCAAGAAACCCCTCAAAGACGAGAAGAGAGATCAGCTCAAGGGTCCTCACTACAGTTTAGCTAAACTTGAACTTCGAGGTCCTTTTGGTCTGCCTGCAGTTGTTCAGCGGACCGCTCAGGTTGTTAAGGCTTCTTATGGGTTCCTTTCTTACCCCAAATGATATGCTCTCCTGAGATTTGGAGACACAGAGCATTGGATAACAGAAGGTACATTTTGGATTGGAAAGTGGAACACTTCCAGGGTCATATGCCAGGTTAAGGAGATCATATTTGGTTTGGGGACAGCACGTACCCTTCCCAGGCTGAACTAGGTCACCAAATACCCAGGTAGCCTCATCCACAGACAAAGAGAGAGATCTAAGGCCTTCTAAGGGCTTCCTCCACTTCTCCTTCTGCTTGCCCTTCTCTCTCTCTCTGTACCTCCTCTGCCCACTCAAGTTTAGCTCCATTTAAAGAAAGCTATGCTTGAAAGTGGTAAGGGTCCTTAGGGAAAATCTTTTCAGAATCCTTCATGATAGCGACGGAGAAACAAAGACCCGGTAGAGTAAGGAACGCACTCGACTTAGGCTACACAGCAGGTGAGTGTTAAAACTGGGAACTGGGGTCTAGGGCTGAGGGTAGAAAGGAAGCTTCAAAGTCCCCTAACCTGGACTTTGTGGTCACCTCTAGGGTTGCTTTGTAGTTTACCTGGTGGACAGCTGGCACTGGTACCAAAATATCTCAGAAATAGAGATGCTGCCTGTGAATAATTCTTTTGGAGCTTGAAGACTGTGCACGTTTAATTTTGCAAAAAGAAAATCCTAGGATAGGCAAGACCCTGTAGGGCAAGTTCTGAGGGAGGCAGCTCAGAGAAAGCCCCCCAGTGACAGCCTTTGCGAACTACACGGTTTACAAAAGCCTAATTGGTATTCTTGCCTCCTCCCATATAGTCTACAGACCGATTGTTGTTGTCAGGGCATGCTCCATAAAATGGAAATTCGATTTTGTCACTCCCCAGCCCAGAAACCGCTGACGAATCCCCATTGACTTGATGATATTAGACGCAAACTTCCGAGCACATCATTCGAGTTCCCTGATTACTTTTCTGGGCTCATCTTCTTCCACCCCAAAGCTACCTAAAGCACCCACACGTACTTTCTGCATTCACACCATATCATTCATATTTCAACTCCAAACCATTGTTCATGCCGTTCCGTCAGCTTGAAATATCTTTCTCTATTGTAAACATCCTACACCAGAGTGATACATTTATCGTAATCCATGAGCCTACGGTGACATATAATCATCACTTGAAGTCCATAGTTCACATTCGGTTGACTCTTGGTGTATACTCTATGAGTTCTGATGAATGTCAAACTCTCTCGTTATATGGTCTCTCCCATTCTTTCTTAGAATTTCCTTCCCTCTGATTACATCACGCATCTGTTCTTGCATGTTGTCCACTTTACCCATTAGAGCCGTTACCATGTTAATCACGGTTGTTTTAAATTCCTGGTCCGATAATTTTAACAACCTAGCTGTATCCAGTCTGATTCTGATGCTCACTGTATCACTGCAAACTGTGTTTTTAGCTTTATAAATGTTTTGTAATTTTTTTTTTCTTAAAAGCCAGGCATGATGTAGTAAGTAAATAGAACTCCAGTAAATAGGCCTTTAGTGATGCGGTAGTAAGGTGTGTGGCAAGGAGGAAGTGTTTTGTAGTCCTGTGATTAGATCTCAGTCTCTCAGTGAGCCTGTGCCTCTGGGCTGTGAATTTCACAAGTGCTTCTCAGATCTTTCTACCCCCTTAGGTGGACCAGGATGGCTGGATGGGGCTGAATTGGGTATTTGTCTTTTCCTAGGTCAGTTGAGCTCTTGATAAAACCCCAACAGTATTTAGGCTCTAGTAAAATCGTTTCTCTTGAAGATAAGCCTTCTTAAGAAGAACACAGTATTCCGGTATATTTCAAAGTGGCTACACCCTCACCTCCCACCAGAAACATGAGAGGATTTTTATCCAGACTTCGGTGTGACGATCTGATAGAACTCCTGAAGTAAAATTTACAAAAGTATTGGACTCTCCCTATGATAAGCCCCCATGGGATTTTTAAGTTTCAGATTCGTTCACGCTGAACCTACAGCAGTTTATCCGTTACAGCCCAGGTTCCCTATCCTGGTGCAGGTTTCCACGGGGGATTCTACTCGTCAGTTTCTTCTCTGCTAAGTTGTGATTCTCTAGATTCAAGTGTCTGTCTCTATAATTTTTGGTACAGTAATTTGCCCTGCGACCTCACTTGTGCGATGGGTCTAAGAAGAGTTGTTGATTTTTCAGTTTGCTCAGCTTTTTATTTGTTGTTACATGCCAGACAGAAAGCCTTGCCCACTTTAAAAATGGGATTTTCCTTTTATGGTTGTTTTACGTGTTCTTTATGTATTGTGGATACTAAACCCTTTTCAAATAAATGATTTGCAAATATTTTCTTCCATTTTGTGGGTTGTCTTTAGTTTCTTGCCAGCGTCCTTTGAAGCACAAAAGTTTGAAATATTTTATCGTGGTAAAATATACATAGCAAAATGTACATTTTAACCATATTTAAGTGTACATTTCAGTGGCGTTAAGTACATTCACATTGTTTTACAACCATCACCACCATCCATATCTAGAACTTTTTCATCTTCCCAGGCTGAAATTCTATGGCCATTAAACACTAACTGCCCACTCTCTCTTCCCCTGAACCCACCGCAACCAACATTCTACTTTCTGTCTCTGTGAATTTGACTACTCCACGTGACTACTCCACGTATCTCATATAACTGAAAGTTTGTTGGTCTTTCTCATTTGCCAGCTCAAATATACTGCTGAGCTCTTCTTTTCAAGTTTTCAGTCTACTGCCACGCCACCCTGAACTGCCTGATCGCAGAAGCTCAGCAGGGTCAGGCCTGGTTAGTACTTGGATGGGAGACCACCTGGGAATACCGGGTGCTGTAGGTGTTTAAAAAAATAAAATAAGTTTTCATTTCGCCTATTGTACTTTTCAACTCCAGAATTTCCATTTGATTTTTTAAAAATTCTATATCCGTGTTGATATTTTCTCTGTGATGAGACATCGTCATCATGTATTTTTAAAATTCTTTAGGCGTGATTTTCTTTAGTTCTTTGGACATATTCGTAACAGCTGCTTTATCTTCTAAGTGTCCCACAAAACAGTTTCTATTACCTGCTTCCCCCTCCTCTGTTTAAAGGTCACACTTTCCTTTTTTGTTTTTTTTGTATGTTTCATAATTGTTTTTGTTGTTGAAAACTGGACATTTCAGAAAATACACTGTAGCATCTCCAGATACTATAATTGACTTTTCTGGACTAGTTTGGTGAAGCTTATTACCTGCAGTATATGGCCTCTTTGTTGTACCTCAGAAGTAGCAGCCTTGGACATGTACGTAGCATCGCTACCGCCGGTGATTACTATGGTTTAAGCAGGGCCCTCCGTTGCTTTCACCAAGATCCCCATTTAGCTTGTAGCTGGTCTATCTCTAGTGGTATCAAACCCAGCTATTAGCCTGCACTAATTGCTTCTTAATTCCACTGTTATTTTTTCTTAACGATGCCCATGGGCATAAATTGCTACACGATCTTATCCAATTAAAGCACACCCTTGCAGGGACAGGCTGTTACCAATTTTCGAGACTTGCTGAGATCCTAGAATACATCTTCTTAGTTCCTTCCGTGGTCCTCCTCTGTGTTAAGCTTCTAGATAGTCTACAGTTGATACTATTATCATGGAGCTCCCAGTTCCTTGTTAATTGCTCACCACTAAGAGCTTCATTGTTTCTAATAATGGTCTTAGGCAAAAACTCTCCACTATTTTTTCCAAATAAAGTTACTCCTTTTAGGGAGAGCTAAGGAGCTCTTCATTCTTAGAATCCTGTCTTTCCACTGGGCAGAACTTCTTCACTGCATTTGAGCTGGAGGTGGGGAGAACAGTCCACGTGTCCCAGAGTAACATCCCTGCTCTGTGAGCAGAGTGTACTGAGCAAGATAGTAGCTACTGCTTTTCTTGACTCATCTTTGCCAGCATGTAACCTGCGCCCTACGAGCGAACTGGGGCAGAGACGAGCGATCAGAGACGCAATATTCTTGGCCTACTATATCTGGAGTAGACCTGCGACTATACCAGTAGGAGCTGGATGGTGCAAAGGCTCCCCAGCCCCCTTGGTCCCGCCCATCTGGAATAAAACTTCCGCAACATAGAGCTGGTGGGGAGGGACGATTCCAGCATCCTACCCTTCTGGATACCAAACTAGCTCAGCACAGGGTAGTACAGGAAGACAGACCCCCTGCCCATTATTGGCCACAGCCCCGAAGTATAGAGCTTTCATCACACTGAGCTGGGGAGGAGGGGCAAGGATGGGAGAAAGTCACGGCTCGAATGCCGTAGAGTCCCGCTGTTATTACCGAGATTTATTGGAATCTCTTGAATAAAAGTTACTCCATTTGCTGTATGACATTAGGACAACTTTTTAAAAAATTAAATGTCTCCAGTTATGGCGGTTTCACTAGAAAATGGGTCAGCGGGACTCATTGTACCCCGTTCTCCTTTCTATTAGTTTTTGTAAATACCACCCCTCCCCCCACCCCCACACAATCTTCTTCCTTCCCTGTGAACCAAGACGAAGGCCTGGGCGAGGAGGACCCCACCTGAGCGGGGCAGCGGGAGAAGCCTGCACTCAGGGCAGGAGTTGGGGCCTGGCCACTCCGGGAACGTGTCCATCCCACCGCCTGGCCCCTGAAGGAGGCTAAAGACCAGGCGGCAGAGGGGGAGACACAGGCCACAGGGCCCTGCAGCCAGACAGGCTGGAGCAGCTCCCCGCCATGCAGGACGGGGGTCCCCGAGCGGGGACTCGAGGCCTGCGCTGAGAGACGGAGGGGCCTTGGCTCCGCCGGGAAAGAGGCAGGAGCCGGAGTTGCAGACAGGAGTCCATTAGAGACGGGGCGATGCTCCGTGCGCAGAGCGCGGCTTCCTCTCGCTGAGACCCCAGTGTCGCAGGACTTAGGCTCCTGTGCGTTTTCCTTTGAAGGTCCTGGCTGCAGCGAGAAAGGCCGAAAGGCGTGGGAAGGATCTCGGCCTTTGTTCTGCGGTCCCCCGCGGTCCGGCCTGAGGGAATGAATGGTGGCGTTTATTTTGTGTGGGGACTTAGAGACTCTGTCTTCCTGTTTTCCTCTCCCTGGCGGGCCCTGCGCCTCACTGCTGCGGGCGAGCAGTTGTGACGAGTCTCCGCAGGAATCGTCCTCTGTCCCGCAGGTCCCCCGGGGTGCGGCCTCGGCAGTCAGCACGTTGCGGGCTCGAATCCAGCTCCCTTTAATGCTTAGTCTTTTGTGTCCTTCTCATGCCTCGTTCCTGTACCGCCTCGTGGCAAGAAGAAGCCGCAGGGACACTGACGGACACAGGCCTTCAAGGCTGAGGTACAGAAAGGGCTGTCGCAGGAGGACGTGAGCTCACTGTCATCTGGGGTCACTATCTAAGCAAAGAGCCGAGGGCCACATGTCAAGGGGCCTGCCATTCAGCAAGAAGGCGGGCCCCAGGCCCCTTGGGGGCCCGTGGACCCTAGAATGCTGTGGGCCTCGCATGTTTAGGGGACAAACCCACCCCGGTCCCCTCTGGCCCAGGCAGGCGGGTCAGAAATGCCCCCAGGGACTGCAGGCCTTCCCTGGGGTTTCAAAAAGGAGCAGCATTAGCATTCATTAGGACTCTAATTGGCATCTTAATTGCTAGCTCACTCTCTGTCTTTTGTGTTTATAGTGAGCGCCTGCTCTCCAGCCTCCCCCACCCCCCACCTTCCCCGAGGGATCAGCTCCCAGCTGTGCCTCACCTTCCCTGCACCCACCACCCACGTCCCCCAGCGAAGCTCGGAGGCGAGGATGAGCGTCCCCGTCCTCGGGGTATCTGCAATGCACCTTCTCCCCCCGCCCCCCACCCGCTCCAGTGAGCTCAGGAAATCGATTTTAATCCACTGGGCTCCCGTTGCTTAGCAACGGAAAGAGCCTGCACCTAGCAACCGGGAACCACAGAGATGCTGCAGAAAGAGGGGCTGTGTGAGCCCTGCTCTCGCTCAGCTCCTGGCTGCCGGCCCCCCGCCCCGACGTTCTCGCTCACTGGGTGCAGACACCCTTCCGCTCTCAGAGGCCGGGTCCTCAGAGGTTGATCTGTGAGGCGGCTCCTAGGCCTCGTCTCCCATCCTGCCAGCCTGACGCCCCTCCGAGTGTCACCTCCCAGACCTGCAAGGACAAAGCTCTTGATCAGGCAGGGTGGCGGTAGGGCGTGCCCTCAGCAAAGAGAGACAGAGGTCACCTTTGTGCTGGTGCCTCCAGTGTGGCCTGGAGGATGGGAGTAGGGTGGGCCAGGCCCCTTTTACCCTGGGCCAGAGCTATGCCTGCCCAGGGGTGTGGGTGTGGGTGGGCGCGCCCCCTTCACATGGTGATCCCAGCCCCTCTGGGCCTGGAGGGAGGCAAGGGATTGAGCAAGATAACTCCCCCTTCCAAGATGGGGAAACAATCAGACATGGGCCCAGGGACTGAATCAGACATGGGGACAGTTGGGTGTGAGCCAGTGGCAGAACACAGGGCTCCCCAGCACAGTAAGCACGCAGGAGACCGCCAGGCCACGGTGCAGCACCAGAGGCTTCTGCTTCCCCTCTCGAAGGGTCAGTGAGGACAGGTGTCCCCACCCAAAGAAGAAGCTGCCCGTCCACCTGGCTCCTGGGACGGCCCCGCCCGGGGCGATCCGCAGTGCACGTTTTGCAGTTGACCTGCAGCTTTCCTGGAATGTTTGAACTTGACCCTACTTCAGGAGTGTGTCCCAGTGAGGCCCGTCCACAATCTGACTCGTGAGTGGGTGCGAACCAGCAGCTCCCAGACCTCGCTGGGCTTCACAGGAGCTGCAGGTGCCTGCATCGCCCCGACCCTGCTGCGGAGCCTCCAGCTCTGACCTAGGGGCCGCCCCCAGGAATGCACCAGGGAAAGTGGGGGTGTGGGATGCGGGAAGGCGACCTCCAACAGGGCCCCCGCCCTCGTCGCTCCCCCTGGGCCGGGCCCCCAGGCAGGACAAGCGCTCCCCCGGGCAGCTTCTTTCTGCCCCCCCTCCCTTCCCCTCTTCCCCCCTTTTCTCCCTCCCAAGAAAAGGGCTCTGGCTTGTGCCTTCCATTGCCTGGCAACCAGACGGGCTGTCACAGGCTGAGAGGAGCAGCAGAGACGTCTCCAGGCGCAGGAACCACACACGTTCTTAAACTGGAGATTGTTGCTCTGTGTAAGGAAAAGCCGGCCCCAGTCCAACAGATGAGCCACACTCGGGTAAACACCTCCCTGGTCCACCCTTGTCTGTTTCCCATTGGAAACAGTTCGTTATGGACAATTTCAAGCCTATACACAAGCGGAGCAGCATAAGGGGTCCCCCTGCGCCGCAGCATAAGGGGTCCCCCTGCGCACGCCGCCCACCGTCAGCGAGTGCGCGCTCCCGCCCGGACCGCGTGCCTGTCGCAGTCAGTATCTAGCTGCGAAACGTCAGAATCTCACTTGTCACAGACTCCGGCATCATCCCGTCGCCTCTCGTAATTGACAGTTTCATAATGTCGTCGAGTACCCCGTCATCGGAGTTCAAACCAGGTGTGTCGGCAATGTCAGCCAGGGTTTTTTTTTTTCGCCCCCAGACCATTTGAGTCAGGATGTAGCTAAGTACAATCTACACATCAATCTGTAGGTTCCCGTTGTGAATACCGCGGGGAAGGAAAAACGATTCCTGTGCACTCTTGAGTTCTGTAACGGGGGTGTGCGAATTAAACCGATGGAAGACAAACGAACAGGAGGAAAAAACAGAGTTTATTTACGTGTGCAACGTCCATGTCCACAGGAGAACTCAGCGATGCTAACTCAAAGGGGTGCTTAGAATTGGGGGCTCATCTACCATGCTAATAGATGAGAAGGGGCAGACATGCCCTTGTGCGGAGAAGAAACGCCTTTTGGGAAAGATGTGGATTTTGAGAACAAACACTCGGTAAGAAAGTTCATGATCACACTTGTCTAGGCAGGCGCGAGTGGTCTCTCTGTGTCCTTCAGGGCCACGCGACGCCCCTTGGAGGAGGGATCTGGGGCAGATGTCACTCAGTCTGCTTTCTGGGAGCAGAGGCGCCCCGAGAAGGAATTTGGACGGGGCGGGCACGGCCGCTGCCCCTTTCCCCCGCCGGTCCATGTCCTCTCAAAGGTGCGTGCTGCCGCACCTGCTCTGGACCCCCGGGCCCATGTCCCTTCTCCCAGGCGGCTGCCCTCGCGGCCACGTGCCGCCTCCCGCCCTGCTGCCCTGCTGCGGAAGCCGCCTGCACGCGGGACCTCGATTCCGGACGGCTGCGACCCGACCCCCCGCGGAGCCTCAGGCGGCGACGCCTGACGCCTGTGCCAGGCGCTCCTCACGTCCCGGGGGCAACTGGCCGAGTGCCCGAGCGAGGGGCCTTCCCCAGCCGGGTGGTCTGGATGCACAGGCGAGTGTCGGAGGCGAGATCCAGGACCCCGGGCGGCAGCAGCCATCGGACACGCCAGAGAACTGGGCGGGCTGACCTGTGGCTGAAGGAGGCCTCCTGGCTTGGCCTGCGGGGATCTGCTCTGGCCCCAGAGCCTCCGCGGCAGGGTCGGACCCCTGCTCTTTCCTTTTGCCGTTGTTACCCCTGGCCAGCAAGTTCCTCCCTGCGGGTCTCAGTTCCCGTATTTGCACAATGCGGGGGCTGAGTCAGACGATCTCCAGGGGCCTTTTGGCCTCCATTTGTCTACGTTTGCCAGGACAGGGAGAGTCACTACACTCCTAGGTAACTGGTTGCCGATCTGAATTATCTGGCCAGTCAGCTGAGACTTCCTACCCGTTTCCTATTGTCTCTGGGCCTTATTTCCTCCGGCCGAGGCCCACAGAAGCGCGTCGATTGTGCCAGAAGTACCTGGGTGGGCATCAGGCCTTTGCATTACCACAACTCAAGTTACAGTAGTGGGGAAGGGGATCCTGGAGCCCGCAAGTCCCTTCTGCCAACCCCGAGGCGTTTCAGAAGACAGCAGTGCTCAGACATCATGGGGATGAGCAATTGTGGCACTGAGTGTCTCCTCGCCATTCGTGTGCCCAGCCTCTCCATTTTCCAGACAAGGACTTGTGTAAGGTGACACAGAGCCAGGACAGGGAGAAGCGTGGGGTGGGGAAGAGCTTTTCCACCATGTTTGTGGGGAGAGTGGTCCCGGAAGTAAGGGGGAAAGCATAGGAAAATGTGTGTTTCCTTGGAACAGAAAGGGAAATGTCCTTTGGACCCTTGGGCCCCTCTCCCAGACTCTCCAGCCATCTGCTCCTTGAATCCTATTTACTCCATTTCACAGATAGAGAAACTGAGTTCCAGAGAAGGGCGATCATTTTCTCAAAGTTCCATAGCGACCCACTGTAGAACTGAAACTCGGGTTTCTTAATAATAGTTAATGTTTCTAAATGGAATAACTAGATGTCCCAGTTTATAAATGTTGTCCCGTTCTAATTATAGAAATTAAAATTCCCTGTCAAAACTAGCTTAGTTTCGATGATGTACATTCCATTCATTTTTCCTCAATATTTCATACAGTCCGTACGATAACCTTATAATGCGACTACTATTACCCCCGTTTTACAGAGTAGGAACATTAATTCGAAGGAGTTAACTTACTTGCCTGAAGGTATATAAAAGGTACATGGCGAAGGTTTGCTGGATGCTCAGTTGTCAGACTCACCTCTTACCATAGAGGCTTCGACTGTGTACGGAACAGCTGCTTGATTTCTCCTTGTGCCCTGTCATAAAGTTATTTGTCTCGGCTGCAGAGAGCGAGTAGCTCAGAGTAGGAGGGGTCAGAAGGATACGCTCCCTAGGCCTGGTGCTGAAAAGCCTTTTTAGTGGCAGCTGATGACAACGGCACAATCCAGTTGAATAGGGAGGTTGCAGAGGGTGCAGCTGTAGCCCCTTGAGCAAGTAGGTCCCCGGGAAAACCAACTTTGTAAAATTGTCTCCCCCTAGATGCACATTACTTCGTAGCCGAAGGGTACTTGAGACAACCACTTCCCACCCTGCCCTCTCACGTTCCCTTGTGCAAAAGTTCATCCTGACAAGAGCCAATTGTCTCCTAATAAAACCCAAACTTCAAACCCATAATTAGGCATTTATTTCTGAAGATGTTTGTCTTGGCGTGGAAGTCATCCCCTCTAAAGAGCACATGTCTCAACAAACAGCTCCTGTTCCTCTTTACCTTGATGCTTGCTAGCTTGCTCACCCTGCCCCCACCCTGGCTCTTGGGGAATGCCACCCACATAGAGCGATGGAACAGGCTGACTGGGAGCTGGGCAGCCTGGCTTTTACTGATACCTGCAAAACCCACCAGGTGCGGATCGTTAACCAGAGCCCGAATCAGCCTCTGGCCCACTGTGTAGAAAGGGCCTCCGGCGTCTTCCAAGCAACCTTGGACCTGAGGGTAGGGCCTCAGCTACTGTCTTCAGAATGTTCCCTGAAATCATGTCCATCTTCCACAGGGTGGGAGAATTCAGGGAACATCCTTGGGGTCCTAGATCTAGGATGTAGATACATGCTTGAAACTTTGGAGCCCTCCTTAGCTCTGTCATGTTTGGTCTCCACAAAGAGTCTTGTTTCTTTTTAATATCTTAAGTCTTTGTGTACTAGAAAAATACAGCATGTTTCTTTAGGCTCTGGCACTAACAGATAAGTGACTTTGGGCAGTACACTCACCCTTTGGGCTTCGTTTTCTCAGGCATAAAATGAAGAGGTTGGTTTGGATGAGTACCGTGTTGTTATTCCTAACTGCTGTGAGTGTGGTTCACTCCTACATCTGCCCTCATTGGCAAGTCCCTCCCCACCTAAAAAACTCTGACATCACTTTCCTCAGTGGTGGCTTCCAGTCTTGCCTCCATACTTTTATAGACACAATGACCGCAGTTATCTTTTTTGACATTCTTCTCGAACCACGTGTAGGCTCTCTAGTACCTAAAGATCCAGCTCCTTCCTGACCCTGTTATTCAAAGCTCTCCACACTCAGAGCTGGACAAAGGCTCAGGACACATCCATTTTGTGAAGGTCTCTGCATATTTTTTAATGGAAAAAAATGTCCAATTAAGCTATTAGAAATTGTGAAACTTTTGAAACATTTACCTTTAACACCTAAACATTTAAAAACACATCATGCAAATACAATGCCATGTATGCCATTCCCAAGATAATGACAGGATTAATATGGTCTACATCAAATACGTTTTCTGAATTAGAGCTCCAGCCAAATGGTCCTTCTGACCTCCTCTTGTTCATTCCAGTCCCCACAATGGACTGTGACAATAGACAATACTATTTGAGCCGACTGGAGCTTCCCAAACTTGACAGTGCCGTAGGTGATGTAGATGTAGCCAGGCTGGCTTTTGGGATCACTGGACAAGCTCCCTTTACATGTGTGTTACCTTCTTGCTTGGAGTGGCCTGACCTTTGGCTTGCATTGTCCCATAGCCACCTCAGCACCTGAGGCCAGGCCAAAATCCTGGCAGATTCTTAGTCTGTGTTGGTTTCATGGCTGAAGACCACGGTGGAGATCTGTTTACAACTCTGCTCGTGTTCTTGCCCTTTACTTACCCCATTCAGGAACAGCACAGAGCCCCTAGAAAAAGACACTCCAAACCTTCAAGACCCTGACATTACCTTCCCTCTTCCCAAATTATACTTTTCAGACCTCTCTAGTCCTGTCCCTACAGGCCCCCGACCTTCTCTTCAGCCTTCTCATTTCTGTGTCAGCTTTCTTTGTGACCTGAGAGATCTACACTCAATTACAAGGAGACAGGGAGAACACTGTGCTGCTTTCGTCTGATTTTCTTTTGACCCATACTGCTTTCTTTGCTGCCCTGTGAGCACATGCATAGGTACTCAAGTGAAACAAGCCCGGACTTGAGAATTAAGAACTTCGAGGAATTTCTGTTTCTGGTACAGTGGGAAACCTGGGGTAAGCTGTTTGCCTTCTTTGCACCTTGGTTACTTCATCTATTGAGAAGGTATCAAAATAATGAGATTAAACTCTGACCTTGCTGGAAGATGTCGTGTTTACTTGATCTCTGCCATTCCAAGCACATGGTAACCACAGGGTGCCTTGAGAGTAGCACCAATAAGTGGGAAGTCATGTTAGTAATGATGTGAGATAAAGTTGGGAACAAGGGAACGAACAATAGACTCAGGGTCGGAAGGCCCAAAGTTAGGCATCCTTCTAATACTCATTTGCTTTGTATCCTTGGGCAAGCCAGCGAAGCTCTCGGGCTCTAATTTCTCCCTTTGCGAAATTGGGTACATATAGCATAGTAGCTCAGAGCAAGGGCTTTAAAATCAGACAAAACTCTTCCATTTACTAGCTGTATGACCTAGCTTAGTCGGCAAATCCCTCTTGGTCTGTTAACTTACTTGAGGGAAAGTATAAGGGGGCACTGAGAGTATTTACTTTATAAGGTTGTTATGGGGATCGAATGAAATGACAGCTAATATACATAAGGAATTTAACATGATACCTGTCACATAGTAAGTGCTGTATAAGTGTCAGTTGTTACTATCACGACTGTGAAAAAAAGGAACACACAGGAAGGACATTTGCGGGCCTGTCTATCTATCTTACAACCCTATGAGCATCTAATGAGATAAGTGCTGGGAAAGGAAGATAAAAAAGACTCTTCGAAGGTGAGATGAGATTGAAATTAAAAGACGAGTGTTAGGCCCTTCCCTGTCTTGCTGCCAAGAGTTTTATCTTGGGCTCTGGCTTGCTCAGTGCTATCGCCTTCCCTTCCTACCCGCCCATCTTGGCCATCATGATGATTTGCCCCTCTTGGTGGACGGAATTGGAACAGGGGATTCAAAATCTTGACCTCCATCCCTCTACCAGCTCTACCATTCCCATCCCTACTGCAGAGGCACCTCTCAGATAAGTAGCCAGCGCCCAACCCAGGCCAAGATGGCACATGAAGACACGCTATTTCATAATGGCCATTCACCAAACCTGGCCTAGCTAAAGGAGGGCGTACTGTGTGGCTGTGGGGTCTGCTTCTGTAGTGGAAAACATTTCATTTCTACATGCCAGGACTCTTACATTACCTCACTAAATCTTTGCAAAGCAAATATTTTAGTTGGTATTTTTATAATATCCATTTCCCCTACACTTAGAGTAAGTAGGTTCCTCAAGGTCAAACAAACAGCAAGTAAGTAAAATATCTTGTTCTTAAATCCATGTCTGTCTGACTTCACAGTCTGCACTTTTTACCTCTATATTATAGAAAGATTAATCTATTCCAGAAACTTCCTGTAGTGGTACAGATTCCAGGATGGCCAAGCTGAGGTTTAAGGAAATTTCTCTCAGAAAATACTTAACAGAAAGTGTCAGTATCTCCGGAAAAGGCATTTTTAAAAAACTTAAGTATAATTGGTATATAACATTTTATTTATTACTTTACTTTTAGGTATACAGTATAGTGCTTTGACATTCTTAAATCTTACCATGTAAGTTACTACAGTAAGTCGAGTAATCATGTGTTACTGTGTAAACTTATCACACTAACTATTACTGACTATATTTCTCCTTCACCTTTTACACCCCGCCCCCCAACGCCCCTCCCATCTGGCAACCATCAGTTTGTTCCTGCATCTATGAGTCTGTTCCTGTTTTGTTTGTTCATTTATTTCGTTCTTTGGATTCTACATATAAGTGACATCATATGGTATTTGTCTTTGTCTCACTCGTTTCAGTCAGCACAGTACCCTTCAGGCCCATCCATGTTGTCACAAATGGTAAAAATGCATTTTTAATGGCTCAGTGATATTCCATTGTATATATGTGTCATCTCTTCTTTATCCAGTCACCTACTGATGGGCACTTAGGTTGCTTCCTTTTCTGGCTACTGCAGATAATGCCACAGTGAACATGGGGGTGCATATGTCTTTTTGAATTGATGTTTTGGATTTCTTCAGATAAATACATAGAACTGGAATTGCTGGGTCACGAGGTCATTTAATTTTTAATTTTTTGAGAAACCTCCATGCTGTTTTCCACAGTGGCTGCACCCATTCACAGTCCCACCAACAGTGTGTGAAGGTTCCCTTTTCTCCACATCCTCACCAACACTTGTTGTTGGTTGATTTATTGATGATGGCCATTCTGACGGGTGTGAGGTGATATCTCATTGCGGTTTTAACGTGCATTTCTCTGATGATTAGTGACATTGAGCATCTTTTCGTATGTCTATTTTCCATCTGCATGTCCTCTTCAAAAATATGCGTATTCAGGTCCTCTGCCCATTTTTAAATCAAGGGGTGTGTGTGTGTGTGTGTGTGTGTGTTGAGTTGCATGAGTTCTTTATAAATTTTGGATATTAACACCTTATGAGATGTATCATTGGCGAATACCTTCTCCCATTCAGCAGGTCGTCTTTTTGTTTTGTTGATGGTTTCCTTTGCTGTGCAGTAGCTTTTTAGTTTGATGGAGTCCCGTTTGTTAATTTTTTCTTTTGTTTCCCTTGCTCAAGGAGCTGTATCAGAACAACATATTACTAAGAGCTATGTCAGAGAGTTGCTGCCTATGTTTTCTTCCAGGAGTTTTATGTATTCGGGTCTTATATTTAAGTCTTTAATCCATTTTGAGTTTATTTTGGTATATAGTGTAAGAGAGTAGAAAAGCCTTTTTATATTGAACAATGAACTCTGCCCATGTTTTTACAGTTCTTCACCTTCTGCCCTCCTTTCTCTACCTCAATCCCTCTGCTCTCAGAAGGAATCCAAGGGTGCTAGGGATTGTCAGCAGATTCATGCTCAGAGTCAGGAACATTGCCTAATCTGAAGAGTGAGATTTCCTCTGGCTTTGATAGTTCATGAAGCCATAGCGGGAGGCCCCTAATTGTGGAGCCAACATTAGAATTTATCTCAGCTCTGAGAATCAAAGCCTTATTGATCTTGGCAGCCAGTCTTCCCTGGATTGATTACCTTGTCATCTGTCCCAGGCCAACCGTCCAAGGTTTCCCTCCTGATGCTGGACTGCAAGTGGTGTGTGGACAGCAGGTTTTGGAGACAGAGTGATCACTTACCTGTCTCCTTGGGGTGCCTACAGGAATGAGCTACCTAAACTGGCTACCTTTTCAGCTCAAAAGTGTTCTCAAAGCTGAGAGTAGGGCCCTACCCAGTATGCGTCTCAGAGCAGGAACGGGCTCATTATGTCAGCATTCGTTTCTTTTTTTGGCTCTGCAAAGGCCCTGATGCTTCCTGAAAGCAGATCTTAGAAAATTAGCCATTTGACCGCTGCTGTTCTTCCCTAATGGTTGGACCGATCATTGGAGCAGCCACATGTTTTCACACAGGGTGTGGAGACTTGATAACCCAGTGGGGAGCAGCTGGTAAGCTCTATACGCCGTTTCCCGTACCAGCTGCATTTACTCCTTCTGTCCCACAGGCTCAGAGTTTTTTCCCCAACCTCACAGGGCCCTGGTGAAATAAGGCCTCCAGCCAAGCTAGAGGTTTGCAAGGCAGAGATGCTAAAATGGCAGCGAGCCAGACAGAGGAGTGAACAGTGCATGGAGATGGAGGAAACCTGAGGCCTTGCTGTCTACCCTGCCATGAACCTAAGTCTGTGGATTTCAGTGTCTTCATCTGTAAACAGCAGGAGGATCATTGATTAGCCTTTGCTTCATGCCTCTAGATGCCTAGTAATATGCGGCCGGGACCTCGAGGGTGGGGAGAGACCCAAGACCGTGAGAGGAATCCAGACTGAGAGGCGCCGCCTATGAGTCCAGGAACGCCAAGTCCACAGAGCCATCGCATGATTGAGCATGACCGTGACACAACGCCTAAGGAGAAAGTGGGCAAAGGAAGTGGCCTGGGGGGCAGGGGGATCTCCGGGACTTTGTCATGGAAACCCAGGAGAGAGAGACAGAAGGACTAGAACAGTGTAAGAGAAGATCTGAGCAGAACACTTACTAGAGGCCTGTCGGGCTTCATGATACGGTCGAAGGAGCACTAGAGTAGGAGTCCAAAGATGTGGGTGTTATTCCTGGCGTCATGTGCGTCTTTAAGAAGTTTGGGGGTCGCTCTGAGCCTCGGTTTCCCCATTTCTAATTTTTTGATGAGGAACAACAAACATAACAATAAACGCATATATTTTCAAGTACAATTCGACAAGTTTTGACATATGTACATACTTATGAAACCACCACTACAATCAAAGTAATGGGCAGAGCTATCCAAAAGTTTCCTCATGTCTCCCTCCCGCTCCTCTCCCTGCCCCTCCTCAGCCCTAGGCAACCACTCATAAGCTTTCTGTCACTCCAGATTAGTCTGTTTTTCTAACGTTTTACATAGCTGGAGTCATACACTATGTATCTTTTGGCAGGCTCTGGCTTCTTTCACTCAACATAACTATTTTGAGATTCATCAGTGTCGTTGCATGTCGTTTGTCCTCCTGCCTGCCTGCCTCCCTTCTTTCCTTCCTTCCTCCCTCCCCCGCATCCCCTTCCTTCTTTCCTCCCTTTCTTTTGGGGAGGTGTTGCTGGGGAAGTGTTGAATTTTATTAACATGAAAAGGTCTCTAAAACATGAGTAAACTTTTAAAAGCAGATTATAAGCGGTATGTACTATATAGACTGTCTTCGACAAAACTATATAGATATATGTATAGAAAAAATCTGTAGGAATGCATACCAAGGTAAAAGCACCTGTCTCCAAGGGACTGGAAGTGTAGAGATTTTTGCCTTGCTTTTCTGTTTTCTAATTTTTCAATTGTGCAAATATATAGCTTTTAAAAAGTAGGAAAATGTTACTATATTTTAAAACACCTTTATTGAGGTATAATTGACATACGGTAAACAGCCCATATGTAAAGTACACAATGTAAATTGTGATATATGTGTATATCGTGACGCCCCACCATATTTGGTAATTAGCATATGTATCATCCGCAATTCTATATCCTTTTTATTTACATACAAATATCAGAATCAGGTCGTCAAATCCTACCAAAAAAAAAAAAAACCTTGCTGGGATTTTGATTGAGGTTGCATTGTATCTATAGAACAATTTGGGAAGAAATGATATCTTAAAAATATTGAGTCTTCGAACCCATGAACAAGATACACTCCATTTATTTAGGTTCTCTTTAATTTCTCTCCACATTTTGTAATTTTCAGTGTAGAGATCTTGCACATATTTTAATCAAATTTATCCATAAGCATTTTAAATCTCTGATGATATTCTAAATGGTATTTTCATTTCGATTTTTAATTATTCACCGTATTATTTAGAAATATGATTTGTTTTTGTATGTTGACTTCGTATCTTGTGAACTTGTTTACCTCACTTATTAGTTCTAGTAGCTTTTTTATAGTCTTTTGAATTTTCTAGAGACAATCATGTTGTCTGTAAATGGAGAGAGTTTTAAATGTTATTTCTAATCTGTATGTCTTCTTTACTTATTGCACTGATGAGAACGTCCAATGCAACATTAAACAGAAGTAGCGAGAGGAGACATCCTTGCTTTATTACAAATCTTAGGGTACAAGACTTTAGTCTCTCATTATTAAGTATGATGTTAGCTACAGATTGTCCATAAATGCCCTTTATCAGATTGAGAAAGTCTCCTTCTATTATTATTTTGCTGAGAGTTTGTACCTTGAATGGATATTGAATTTTGTCAAATACTTTTTCTGCATCTATTGAGTCAATTATATGAGATTTCAAAAAAGTCTGTTATAATCACATATGCATGGAGTGATTTTTGGATGTTGAACTAACCTTGTATTTCTGAGATAAATAGTACTTGGTCATGATGTTTTATCCTTATTATATAATGTTGGATTCTTGTGATGTCTTTACCTGGTCTCAGTATTAGGGTAATACCAGACTCATAGAATGAGTTGGAAAAGTGCTCCCTCCTCTTCTATTTTTTGTAAAAGTTTGTGTAGGGTTGGTATTTCTTCCGTAAAGGTTTGGGATTCACCGGTGAAGCCATCTTGGTTACTCCCCTATGATTCTTGAGGACCCTTTCAACTTTAACGTTCTACAGTTCTGATAAGGTGCTTTTCCTCAATCTTTGCGTTTGTGTTCTCCCTCTGTCTCTTTATTTCTTGTCTGTTTGTCTCTGCCTCATGCCTCTTTCACATACTCTCTATCAGGTCAATTTCTGACAATCTGTGTCTGTAGACGCTGACCAGTCCCCTCAGAGAAAGCTGAAGAAACTGTTTCAATTCATAGTTCCTCCAAGCATTGATGGTTTTTGCTTTAAGAATCATGTGTATTACACCTTAGCTAGTAGAGTAGATAACTGACCATTATGCTAAACCAGGGGTTGCCAAATCAGTGGGGCATTAAGTAGAACCCAGTCACCCCTGAAAGACTGGGGCATTTTCAGACCTGACATGGCCTCAGTGTGACTATCTGTGAAATTAAGAACTGGATCCCTAGATCTTATGATTCCAAGAATGAAAGTAAATAAATAACAGCAGCAGAGAGAAGGAGGCCAAATAACCTAATAAGGGGGTAAAAAAACGACTTATGTTTTCAGTGATTATTTGACCTTACAAATTTTAACACTCAATAGCAGATAGTCCATTAAAGTTAGTATGTTTTGAGACAAAGTGTGGAAGGTTAAAAACAGGATTTGTTTAAATGTGCAATGCTTGGAAAAGAATGTTTTCCAGTATTACCCTGTCAACCCAGAAAAACATCACCATGTCCTAATGAAGAAAAAAAAAAAAAAAAGAAAACGTTGGCAGAATCAAATACCAGGACAAATATGAAAATACTTTTGGAATTTTTAAATAAAGTTTTGGTACAAATATGGAGTAGAGTCCTAGACACAATGTATGGTGAGTCGCTAACAAAGTAAATGAGCTTAGAGAGGCTGAGAGCTGGCAGAAAGCTTCTCAACCCACCATTTTTCAGAAAAAGAACAAAGGTTTGTAATCAGCTTCCTTGAACAACAGTATTTCGTCTATTCACTGGAAAAATAATTATCTAGCACTTAACTCTGGGCCTTGCACAAGGCTAGAGAAATAGTTAATAAAGGAAGCTCAGCTGGAGGTCATGCTCCGGTCAGCCACAAAGCGAATGGAGGTCCGGAATCCTGCCATCTCAGTCCCCAAGGAAGACCAGGGTGTTGCATTTCTGTCCTCTGGAGCTCCTCGGCTGACCCCTGAAGTGTCTTCACTTGCCTCCTCTTAAATGTGTTCTACCAATCCTTTCAGTCATCTGAGTAATATGTGCTGATCACCCGGCCAGATGTGCCAGCATACCATCAGCATAGTCTTGAGCTGCCTGCCACCTAACCCACATGGTCTCATGCCCTACCTATGCCATTCCTAGCACCCCACTTACCCGAACTACATTTAGTTTCTTTACCATGTTCTAGGGACTCTGAAGAGGGGTAGAGATGGAGCAGAAACGGGAATATTTCTGGCAACAGAGACTGCATTTCATAGTGCCATTTTCTCCACTTAGCATTGGATACAGCAGTCGGACAGCTAAGCCTCAGAACATGAGCTCCTAATACTATTCGTTATTCCTTCATCATACTGTGGACCTTATTATGAAGCTGGGGCTCCTGATTAGATGGTTATCTGTCCCTATGTCACCCCCTTCACCTCTCTCTCTCATCTACTCCTTCCCTAGCTTTGCCTCCTCTTTGGCTTTGCTCCATCATTCCCTTATTTGAGCTTCTGTGAGTTCCCCACAACAAGAGGAATTTGTGAAAGCCTGTAATTTATTTGGAGAGTTTGGCTCTTGGAGTATCCTCTTCCCCTTTTTCAACTCAGAGGGAGAGCTCAGATAGGTTGGCTTTTGGCAGTCGAGGAATGAGAAATCTGGACTTACATTTGAGTTCTTTTCTGAGCAGTCTCCTTGTACTTCAAAGCCTATGAGCCTGGGTAAGGAGCCAGGGCACTAATTGGGCATTTGAGTGAAAACACTTTTTTGCATAAGGAATCTTGAGGGTCAATAGGCCCAGGATGTAGCTGGAAAGGCCAGGGTTCTGCTCCTGTGCTGCCCAGGCCCAACAGAAGCCCAGCTGGCTGTGGGTGCCTAGAAGAAGAAAGGAGGGGCTACCTGCTGAATACAGACATTGTGTTCACTTCAGGTGTAGGCTTTTTGGGGGCAACTCTCTAGGAGAACTTAATTAACCTGAGGGTAGTGGTCGAGGCTAAAGAGAGCTCTGGGAACCACGGGATGAAAGCTGTGGATGGCGGGTTTATGCACAGTTCATCCTCAAAGTCCCAGCACTCTGTCGGACGGAATGTTTATTAGTCAGAAATTAGGCATTTGTTTAGTACTTAGTGCAGCCGTGAGTTGAAAATAACGCTTTCTGCTTGATGGAAAGTTGTGGGATGCCACGTCTGATTTTGCCAGGTCTGTTTAGAAAGATGACCCTCTACATCTATTAAAATCTACATTTTACCGTTCCAAATTCTCCCACATCTCAGCTGCAAGAAAGGTAAAAGGTAACCAGTAGCACTCATTGACCATCAACATGGTTATAATTATCATCATTATTATGACTGTTGGTTCTTTTTTTAAAATATAGTCAACCCTCAATTATTTTTCTCCTACTAAATTTTTTGATAACCTTTCCCACCAACGATCCTTAAAATACTTTGTCTTATATCATGCTATTCTTCTTTAGTCGTTAATCTAGCTATTAGGTTACCTTACTTTCCCTTGATATAGCAAATTTTCTTTTACTTGGAATTTTTGACTTCTCTGAAAATCTTTAAATAGAAAATTTTACCCTGGCCTTGAACCATGAAATTAATGTATTTTATTGCCCTATTTAAAAAAAAAATGTGTTCTCTGTTCTACTGTAAGATCCTTGAAGGCAAGGACTATATGTCACTTATTTAGCATATTCAATGCCTGTGAGATAGCCATTTGCCTGTGCCAGAGAGGATTTTAAATAACTGTTAAATGAATATCACATATAGATGGCTCATTTTAAAAAATATAGGTTTAGGCTGACACCATCTTTGGATCAGCCCTGCTGTCACTCTGCTACAATAAACCTTGCTTAATCCCTTCGGCCTTGTGCATTCCTCTTTTCACAAACCTAACACCATGCTCCCCATCCCTGTGATCATCTATCAACTACTAATTTGTCCTATGGCTAAAAACACTGGACATTATATATAAAACAAACATAAGAAGGCTGAAGGGTGGAGTGAAAAATGCCAATGGGCTCAGGACCTCAGGACCCAAGCAACAACGCAGCAGTGAATTACCTGGGTTTCCTTTTTGCCTCATATATCTTAGGCTTGGAGCTGAAGAAACCATCAGTCCAGAAATGCCAACAGAAACAGACAAAATAAGCCCCAAGAAAAGCCTGATTTCTCTAGCCTTAAAACCAGGAAAGGGGTGGCCTAGCAAGATAGAAAACTTTTAGATAGTAACTGCTGTACTCTGGCCGAATTCCAAGGGGAAAAATGCATTCCATCTGACCTTTACCAGCAAAGGCCTACTGGGGATCCTAGACTCACCCAGTTGTAACTCACCCAGCTGTAACAAGATGCCTCAACCTGCCCATCGCTTCCCATGCTAGGGTAACGTCAGACAAAACTGAGTAGGGAGCCAGGAATTTCATCTCCTCTTGTCAGTAAGAAGTCCTGCTCCTCCCCTGTGATGCCAGTGGGGACCATGCAGGGAGCCTGGACTTTCACCCTTCCCAGACTGTAATCTCCAAGTTTCCTCTCATTCCTGAAGAGGTGCCAAGGTAGTGTCAATGAAGGTCAAGCAGAAAACTAGGTCTTTCAACATTGCTCAGCATAGTATCAATTGAAGCAATATGAGAAATATTAATACGAGACCTCTAGCTCTCCCAGCGAGGAAGGAATCAGAGGAAGCCCATTGGAAATCTTGAACACCAAGCCTTGCTCAACAGTAACAAGGTACCCATCCTCCCCAGGGTGTCGATGGAAACTAAGCAGGGAACATGGACTTCCACTCCCATCTCTTCCACCCATCTAGAATAATGAGGTGGGTATCTTGCTGGCATGGTGTCAGAGTAGGCCTACTAAAATGTAAGATTTAAATAATATCCAGAGTCTCATAACATAATATGCAAAATGCCTGAGATACAATAGAAAACCACTTGCCACATCAGAGACTAGGAGAATCTCAACTTCCATGAGAAAAGACAGTCAACTGACACTAACACTAAAATAACACAGATGTTGGAAGTATTTGATGAGAATTTTAAAGCAGCCGTCATAAAAATGCTTCAATGAGCGATTACAATTATACTTGAAACAAATGAAAAAATACCAAGTCTCAGCAAATAAATACATGGTATAAAGAAGAAACAAATGGAAGTTTTAGAGCTAAAAATTACAACTGAAATCATCATCATCATCATCATCATCATCACTTTACTGGATGGACTCCACAACACAATGGAGAAGACAGAGGAAGGAATTAGTGAACTTGAAGATAAAACAATAGAAGTTATCCAATCTGAACTACAGAGAGAAAATAAATTGAAAAAAAGAAAGAAAGAACAGACGCTCAGGAACAGTGAGAGAGAAATAACACCTTAACTAAAGGGAAAAACAAATGACAGTGGATTTCTCATCAGAAATTATGGAGGGCAGAAGAAAGAACATTTTTTAAGTTCTAAAAGAAAATCGTCAACCCAGAATTGACAGTGACAATGCCCTTCAGGAAAGAAGGGGAAATCTAGAAATTCTCGGAGGAAGGAAAGCTAAGAGAATTTGTCACCAGCAGACCTACCCTAAAAGAGCGGCCAAAGGAGGTTCTCTAAACAGGAAGAGACAGCAATAAAAGAAATTTTCGAACATCAAGAAGGAAGAAAGAACAATGAAGAGAGTAAAATTATGGGTACATGCAATAGATTTTCCTTCTCCTCTTGTGTATTCTAAATTATATTTAACATTTGAAGCAAAAATATAATAATTCCTGGTGTGGTTATCAATGCATATAGAGGAAATATTTAAACAATTGTATCGTATTGTAAATGTGGGGTGAGCGAAGGAAAATAAAGGTTAGGTTTTTACACTCCACTCAAACTAATGAAATGTCAACATTGGTAAACTGTGATAAGTTCTATACATGTAATATAATAGCTAGAGCAGCCACTAAAAAAGGCATACAAAAGGGTATACCGAAAAACTAGAAACAAATCAAAATGGAATTCTAAAAATTGTAAAGGAAATGGCAGGCAGGGAAAGGGAAATAGAAAGAGGACAAACAGAAGAAACGGAAAACAAACAAAAAACGACCGTAACACATCGATGATTATGCTCATTGCAAATGGTCAAAATACATAAATGAAAAGACAGAGATTGGGAGACTTCCAGTCAAGATGGCAGAGTAGGTAAACACTGTGCTCACCTCCGCCCATGACCACATCAACATTAAAAGTAAATTACGGAGCAATCGACCACCTTTGAGAATCACCTGAAGGCGAGCTAAACAGAACTTCTATAACTAAGTATATAAAGAAGAAACCACCTTAAGACTGGTAGGAAGGGCAGAAATGCTGAATGGGCTGACCCCACACCCACATGTAGTGGTTTAGAATTGGGAGGGAGATCACAGCTGCGGAGGTCCCTCCTGAGGAATGAGGGGTCCCAGCCCCACACCGGGCTCTCCAGCCTGGAGCGCCAGTGCTGGGAAGAGGAGTCCCCACAATAGCTGGCTGTGAAAATCAGCAGGGACTCTGACCAGGTGAGATGGAGGGCAGGTGTAGACCCAGGCACTCTCTTAAAGAGCCCAAGAACAGACTCGCTCACCAATACTTGCCCTAAGCTCCAGAGAAGGGACAACGGCTCAAAAAGTGCGAGAGACGTACCAAGAAGAACTGAATGGTCTGGCTTCACGGCTAGGGCTGGAGATGCAGCTCTCACTGGGACTAAAATACAGGCAGGTGCCATCGTTCCTTTGTCGAGCCCGCCATTCCACACAACCAGCAGGTGCAGGTGGGTGCACAATTTGAGTCCCTATTAGCGTGGCTAACACAGCTCTTGTGCTACTCTCATGATTCCCTGAGACGGCACTCAAGTCACTCGACCAGCATTAACCTCTTTCGGAGGCAAATTGACACAAGTGGCTGGACTTGGCCCATGCTGCGGATTTTCCTAAAGTCTCTGAAAGGTCCACAAACTCCAAACGAGCAGAGGCTGGCCTCGGCGCACCCTTTGCCTCTTGCTAAGCAGCCCCAAGCCCAGCGCTAGTGGCAAACACCTGCGGATCAATTTGTAACTCCAACCTTGTGGCCCCAGGTGGGGCGCAGGCAGCAGCTGATCTTGGCTTGCACCAGACCCCCTCCCAAAAGGCCCCAGGACCAACATACCTGGTGGCCAGCTTCAGAGCACACCAGAGCACCACCCACCCACCTCCACAAACAATACATCCAGAGGGCGGATGCAGCAGGCACCAGAGCCCCACTAAAGTGAATCCTGCTTTGTAGGGTCAGGCCCTGCACAACGGCTCCTCCACTGTAGTCACGGCCAGTCCTCACAGCCAGTGGCCCAAGGGTCAACCCCTCCCTTTGATGTGCCATCAGCAACCAAGTCTCCACTACAACAGAAAGACACAACAATCCACACAAGGGACATAGCTGGGGCACCTGGCTCAGGTGACCAGAAAGACTGTGCCACTAGGCCCCGTAGGACACCTACTACATAAGGCCACTCTACCAAGACCAAGAAACATAGCGGAAGAAAGAAAAGATAAAAAATATGAATAAAATACGATAACTACGTATCTATCCATCAACAATTACTTTAAAGGTAAATAAATGCTCCAATCAAAAGATAAATGGATAAAGAAGAGGTGGTACATATATAAAATAGAATATTACTCGGCCAAAAGAAGTATGAAATCTCACCATTTGCAACAACATGGATGGACCAAGAGGATATCGTACTGAGTGAAAACAGACTCATAGATACAGAGACCAAAGGGACAGTGACCAGAAGGGAGGAGGTTGGGGGGGTGAGAAATTAAAATGGATCACAGACTTAAATTTAAAATACAAAAGTATGATTCTTCTAGACAATAACAGGAGAAAGCCTAGACGACCTTGAGTACCGAGACGATTTTTTAGACACAACAAAAGCATGATTCATGAAAGAAATAATTGATAAGCTAAACATTAAAAATTAAAAACTTCTCTGCAAAAGACGATGTCAAAAGAATGAGAAGATAAGCCACAGACTGGTGGAAAATATTTGCAAAAGACATATCTGATAAAGGACTATTATCCAAAATATACAAAGAACTCTTAAAAAATCAACAATAAGGAAATGAACCGTAGTTTTAAAATATGGGCCAAAGACCTTAACAGATACCTCATTAATGAAAATATATAGGTGACAAAAAAGCATATGAAAAGATATATAACATCATATGTCATTAGGGGATTGCAAATTAAAAGAATGAGATCCCACGCCATACCTATTAGAACGGACAAAACCCAGAACACAGACAACACAAAATTCTGGCAAGGGTGTGGAGGAAAAAGAATTCTCACTAATTGCTGATGGGAATGAAGGATGGTACAGCCACTTTGGAAGACAGTTTAGCAGTTTCTTGCAAAACTAAACATACAATTTAGCAATCTTGCTACTTGATATTTAACCAAATGAGTTAAAAAACTCATGTCCACACAAAAATTTGTACATGGATGTTTATAGCAGCTATATTGATGTATATAGCAGCTATATTGTCAAAACATGGAAGCATCAAATAATATTCAAACGTCTAAGAAATAAGAGCTATCAAACCATGAAAAGACATAGGGAAAACTTGAATGCATATTCCAAAGTGAAAGAAGCCAGTCTGAGAAGGTCACATACTATATGATTCCAACATATGACATTCTGGAAGGTTTTTTTTAGTTTTTAGTTTTACATTTAAGTCTTTGATCCATTTGCATTAATTTTGTATATGATGTGACTATTGGTATTTACAAAGCTTCCTTGTACATATGTTACGTCTGATTGTTATTTAAAAAATCTTTGAAGAAAGCACATCAGGAATTGTAATCCCCATTTTACAGATGAGAAGACCGAGGATTAGAGACGTGCTTTGTGACTTGCTCACAATCCCACAGCTAACAGGAAAATGGTGATGAGGGTTCAGGTCTAGGGAGACCCAGGCCAGTTCTTTGGGAGCTCAAGATGGTGCCTCGGCAAAGCAAATTTTCCCAGTGGGGATCTAAACAACCTTTTAGGCACTGAGGTAAGAGGCACAGGCAGTGGGATAGCCCTGACCGTACTTGGTCTGCGCTCCTCTGGCCCACTTGAGCCTCCACAATTGAAGAGAGCCAGAAGCTGGCCTGGTGCCTCGCTCAGGCACTCTTCAGTGAATGCTTTTTGATGATGATGAACAAAATGTTTAGAGGAGAGCTCTGAAAGTAATACGAAGTTAGAATTTTATGCTAAGAAAGGAACTAAGTGAAAGGAACTAAGATTATTTGGCTTAGAAAAGAGAGGTACAACATGAAACTTGAGAACGGCCTTCAAACAAACAAACAAACAACTCTTCGGCTATCTTTCTGAGGGCCGAGCAAGGAGAAATGGGCTACAATAATATAAGTAAAAGAACAAATTTTTTTCCTTTCTGGTGAGAGGATTGTTACAGACCCTTAAGAGCTTCTATAAACAAAAGGAACTCTTTTTATTTGAGTTTGGAGCCAGAGATTTGTCCGACATGAGCTGTGATGAAGGATTTCATGACGGTTACATGACCCTCTTGCACAGTATCCTTCAAAATCTTTGGGTGGCTCCTGACCCTGTCCTGTGTCCTCGTAAAATTCCAGGTGGCTTTGTCTGTGGCCTTTCCTGCTCCTTAGTCTCAGCATCTTCGCAGTACCATTTCACTGACCAAGAGAAGCTTACCTTACCTCCTGAAGGCTTAATCAATGCCCATGCTTCCTGCCTTGAAGCCAATTAGCCCAGTGCCTAAGTCTAGATATCTGGCTTGGCATCCCTGGAAGGGCCTGAAATGTTTGGTTTGGCTCATCCAAATGTGACCCCAATGTTTGAATTCCCTGTTTTATGTCTAGCCTCTTCTTGCACAGCTCCAATGATGGGAAACTTCATTCATCTCAATAGAAGATATAATACAATGAACTTTGGACTAGGAATAAGGGAAGTTGGGTTTGAGCTGTAGCTCTGCCACTTACTTGCTGTGTGATCTTTGGTAAGTCTCTTCACATTTCGGGACCTTTTTTTTTTTTTTTTAATCAGTAAAATGTTAGTGGAGGGATGTATTTGTTTTAGTTTCTGTTGGTTTAACTGCTGTAACAAATGGCCCTCAAAAAATCAGTGGCTTTCTTCAGTAAATGGTGCTGAGAAAATTGGAAAGCCAATTTCATTCATGCCAAAGAATGAAACTAGACTGCTATCTATCGCTATACAGCAAAAGTAACTCAAATGGATCAAAGACCTAAATATAAGACCTGAAACAATAAATGGCGTGGAAGAAAACATAGGTACCAAACTCACGGACCTGGGATTTAGAGAGGATTTTATGAATGTGACCTCAAAGGCAAGAGAAGTAAAAGAAAAATAAATGAATGGGGCTACATGAAACTAAGAAGCTTCCGCTCAGCAAAAGAAACCGTCAACAAACTAAATTGCAACCATCTGAATGGGAGAAGATATTTGCAAGCAACGCCTCCGATAAGGACCTAATACGTACAATATACAAAGAACTCGCACGACTCAATAACAACCAAAAACAAACAATCCAATGAAAAAATGGACATAGGACCTGAACAGACACTTCTCCCAAGAAGACATACACATGGCCAACAGACATATGAAGATGCTCAGCTTTACTAGCTATCAGGGAAATGCAAATCAAAACCACAATGAGATACCGCCTCACACCTGTTAGAATAGCTACAATCAACAGGACAAGTAATAACAAATGTTGGAGAGGATGCAGAGAGAAAAGAACCCTCATACACTGCTGGTGGGACTGCAAATTGGTACAGTCACCTTGGGAAACAGCATGGAGGTTCCTCGTCAAACTAAGAATGGATCTACCATCTGATCCAGCAATCCCTCTACTGGGTATTTACCCCAAAGTCTCAAAAACCCATATCTAAAATGATATTTACACACCGATGTTCATAGCAGCATTATTCACAGTGGCCAGGACATGGAAGCAACCGAAGTGTCCTACGCTAGATGATTGGCTAAAGAAGCTGTGGTACATATATACGATGGACTATGACTCAGCCATAAGAAGAGATGAAATCTTGCCATTTGTGACAACCTGGATGGACCTCGAGATAATCACGCTAAGCAAAATAAGCCAGACAGAAAAAATTAAGAACCATATGATTTCACTCGTATGTGGGATATAAAACTGAAAGTTACAGATGAAGATGACAAAGAAACAGAGACTCGTGGACATGGACAGTGGATTAGTGGGTAACAGAGATAGGGGGAGTAGGTAGGGGTAAAATGGGTTAAACATTTCATAATGGAAAGAAATTTAACTTGGGGTGGTTAACATACAATGCGATATACACACGCATATGACATTATTGAATTGTACACTTGGAACCTATTTGATTTTATTAAGCAATGTCACCCCAATAATTTTAATTAAAAATTAAGTGTCTTAAAGAACAAGAAGTCGATTTTTTTTATGTAACATTCAGGGAAAGGGTTCCACATTGGAGAGGCAGGGTAGAACTTCACTCCATGTAGTTATCTGGGGACGTGGACAGAACCGATAGCAGTTCTGCCATTCTCAATATATGGCTTCCAAGTTCACTCTGAAGTTGTAGCCCAGCAGAAAGCAGAAACCTAATGGGAGTAATTTTATGGTTCAGGCCTGAATGTGGTGTGTATCATTTTTACTCCCACTTTATTGGTCAGAATTCAGTCACATGTTCATGCCAAACCGCCAAGGAGGCTGAAGAATGTAGGTCAGTTGAGTGGTGGCTAACCAGGCTTTATCATAGACCTCATCTTCAAAGGACCCCTGTCTCAGCTCTGAAGTTCTGGGTGTATTTATGAGCTGGACTCCTGGTCCTCACATTGCCCTCCTACAGGCGCTCTGAAAATTGCCTCACTTCTCTGACTATTAGGGAGGAGCTGGCTGGCAGCGCAGGCCAATGCAATGCGCACTGTGAAAGGCCAGAGAAAAACACCAGCTACCCCAGCAGACGCCACATTAAGCAAAGGTATCTTTGTGTTTGTTTCCTCTGCAGCGTGGGTCGGAGCTCTCTCAATGGGCATGATCTTCTTCTGTTCTCCCATCGTGAGTATATTCACTGATCGTTTGGGCTGCCGAATCACAGCGACCGCTGGGGCTGCCATTGCTTTCGTCGGCCTCCATACCAGCTCTTTCACCAGGTAAGGCTGGGTGTTCAACTGGGGACACACTTCTCACTCCATGTGGCCCCT
>NW_006439816.1:346497-350425 GCF_000325575.1 Pteropus alecto
TGTAGGGTTCAAAGACCCCGCTCCCAGGAATCATTGCTCAGCGGGATACCTCGACACGGGGTCCCCAGGGCACATCAGTAGGTAATATCCCCAAAGAGGACTGCGAAGTTCCAAAGTGGTGGGAAGAGCCTAAGCTTGAGAGTTTGTATAGCTGGGCCCATGTCCAGTTTTGGCCTCAATTTCTGTATCTAGAACATGAGGGGATTAGACCAGATGGTCTCCTCAGTTCTCTTTCGACTCTACCATTTCAGTCTCCTTCGAGATAGGCCATACATCTCATGACATTACCTGCCTTCCCAGGAAGAAGCTTTTAGAGCAAGGGCATGTGGATCCTGACCATTATGGGATTCCTGGGGGAATCTTCTGGTGAAAAAGAGGTCAGCTGAGGCCAAGGCTGTTTAGCATTTCTGGATCCTTTCCAGATATTTCTGGCTGCCAATATATGGACTGGCACAGATAAAGATGCATATCTTGGGCAGGAGAAAGGATGTGCAGCAGCCTCACCCACTTGGGTACAGACTCAACACCCAACCGCTCAGCTAGGCCTAAGCTAAAGTCAAACTGTGTCCACTGGTCCCACTGGCAGAACTCAGAAGTATCCATGACAGACTTTCCGCCAAAGATACTTTGAAAGTTATAGTCCCTCCTTCTTCCAATCTGCCTGGGCTGCTGTAGGACAATGGTTATATTCTGTAGGCCGAAGTTTCCACTCCCATTAGAGAATGATAATTGTGTCCGGCCACAAGTGGGCCCTGTGAAGATGAATCAGCTTCCTTTACGACTTGAGCATTCCTGGCTGTCTGGCCTACCCTCCAGCGGAGGTTGCATCTACCCTGCAATGGTTTCTTGGCTTGGTCCCATCCAATTGGGACAGAGGAGGGAGAAACCATGTCCTGCGTAGACCCTGCTCGGCCCTCTCAGCCGCTGCGAACCCTTTCAGGACCCCTCTAATTGTTGTGGCCTCATTTGCCCCTGTGGGAAGGTGCTGGGCCACAGAAGCGGATCCAGTCTCCACACTGCACAACAGAGGTCTGTTTTTGAAGGCCGAGCAGAGCAAAGTATAAACAAATTAGCAACATACGGATCCCATTTCCCTTCCGATCTGCATGAGCTCAGTTATAGGACGGGAAGGAGCTCGGATGTGTTTTCTTCTTTAGGTACATTGGAGTAGGCGTTCTGTTCTCCAGGCACCAAGCCCCTCCCCTACTCCTTTGCCTTTTGTGTAAGAACATTTTCGGAGCCAAGAAATTTTCCGGATGGCTTCACATCCAGTGGAAAAACATGGTTCTGCTTGCGGCTGGAGCCCCAAGTCATCCTTCCTATTGTCTGAATTTCTTTGGATGGCAGTCTGGCTTAGGGTCTTCTGGCCTTGGGGTCTGGCTAGAAATATATCCACCACACGGCACCCTGAACTGAACCCCAGGCTTTGCCTCTACCGGACCCCTCGCTGGAGGTCTAACTCCTGTCCGTTAGACAATGCGCACATCCAGTGAGTGCCCGCAGATAGAAAGCCACGGTTATGATAACTGTCTTGGAATCGTGCACACTAGCGCCACCTCTCCGTAGCACGGGTCCGATCCTTTAGCATGAGGGCTGGGTCTCTCTACGGGGAGTAACTGCCCGAACATGGAGAGTATTAGGTAATTAACTGGTCAGATAAAAACTATTGCGAAATATGTAGAGGCTTCAAAAAGAAAACAAAATTCTTTACTAGGTTGTGCCAATATTGTGTGGTGGCACATGACCGGCCACGCTAACCTTGCCATGGCCTTTTCCCTGCTGACGTTTGCCTTCCATTACAGAGGCTTGCGACCACAGCGGTACCCAACAGTTTTAAGCCAGAACCTGTCTTACTCAGCCAGACACATAACTTCTCTGAGGCTCCACTTCCTGTCAAGCAGTCAGGCTATGCTGACAACCTAATCCATACCACGTCTAGTAACAGGAGACAGGCCCTGGAGCTGAAAGGGATTTTATATTTTATGATCCCCAAGGAGATCACATGGGGCTTGACGTAAAGGGTCTTGGGATATTCGGAACTTGGGCAGGGTTGCGGGGCAGGGAGGGGCAGGAGGCTACCAGCCATTCTCTGAACTCCAGGGTCTTGACCATGGAGAAAGGTATTGAGGGGTCCTAAAGAGGATCTCAACCATCCAGCCTCGTAGACTTTTGTAATTTGGGGTAAAGCTTTGGCTACGCACCTACCCGTGCCGTTTATGTAAGCAGTAGGTGACACTGTTCTCTCTAAGTCATCGCCTTGCTCCTTGTAGCCCATCATCCAGCCTTTGCGTAAGTGGTTATGGCTTTGTTTTGAACACTCCTGTCTGATGGTTTGCTGTGATTCAAACTACAGTCACACAGACCCGGAGTCAAGTCCAAGCTTTGCTGATCCCCTTGGGTAAATTACTTTACTTCTCTGAGCCTGTCACTCCATCTGCAAGGTGGGGATCAGAAGGTGCTGTTTCTTGTGTGTTCTGAGGGTCAGTGGTAAGTGGGTCTGTGGGTTAATGATGGGGGGATTCAGGTCTCGGGAGGGTGAAGGGAGAAAGACAGGTGGATTGCCGGTCAGGCTGCTGAGGATAGCTCTTGGTGTCTCTCCCACAGCTCACTAAGCCTGCGTTACTTCACCTATGGGATTCTCTTTGGTTGTGGCTGTTCCTTCGCCTTTCAGCCATCTCTCGTCATCCTGGGCCACTACTTCCAACGCCGCCTGGGTCTGGCCAATGGTGTAGTATCTGCTGGGAGTAGCATCTTCTCCATATCCTTCCCCCTTCTCATGAAAACACTGGGGGCTAAGATAAAGCTCGCCCAAACCTTCCAGGTGCTGAGTACCTTCATGTTTATTCTTACGCTGCTTTCACTCACCTACCGGCCCCTCCTGCCCAGCTCCCAGGACACCCCAAGCAAGAGAGGTGTCCACAGCCTGTGCCAGCGCTTTCTGGCTCAACTCAGGAAATACTTCAACATGCGAGTGTTCCGCCAACGTACCTACCGCATCTGGGCCTTTGGCATTGCTGCTGCTGCCCTTGGCTACTTCGTTCCCTATGTACACCTGGTGAGGAATACCAGGGTGGACCCAGGGGGGGTCCACCCTACCCGGCCCCAAGAATCTGTCCGTAACGTGCCTGAAGTCCAGAGAGTAGGGGTGGAGGATGCTGAAAGGGCAGAACTGGGACCTTTGGGAAAAGAGACAAATCAGTAGTTGGAGAGACTCAGAGCGGGAAGGAGTCGAGGGAAGACCTCGGAGGGAAATGGGGGCAGTTCCTTAGCGGAAGGCCTAAGGTCTCTCCCACTGGTGAGTCTAGATGGGTTTTCAGGAGAAGATAAGCATCACTGGGATGCAGGAGACTGGTCCAGGTGACCCAACGATGGCGTTTTCTAAAAGCATGTTATATGGAATGCTGCTCTTGTGGTCAAATGATATCTTTAGCTTCATATTGTGCAGCAACCTTTTAATGATACCAAAAAAAAATCCTGCAGTAAAGAAATCCCTTCAGCTTTAACCAGCAACCACCCAACTTATTTGGCCACAGAACTGTCAGTCAGTTGTAGTCTAGCTGTTACCTTCCGTAGAGCTTTTAGAAGTGTTACCTGAAAGTTGATGGATCCTTCTCCTCTGATAACCTGCTGTGACCCCATCCTGTCAGGGTTAGCGAATGGGGAGATTGTAGAACCATTGGGTTTTCTCAGTTGTTAGGGCTGCCTTCTGTCCTGCCGGGGCTCGGAAGAGAATTGGATACACCCACTCACCTCGGCTGTTGTTCAGAAGCCCAGAATTGAGAACCAAGGGATATGCAGCCCTTTAAGCTCTTAGAAGCAGCCAGAGAGCTCTTCTCCAGCCCAGGGTTACATGGGAGGGGGCCGCAGGGGAGGAAGTTCTCGCCGTGGTCTGGATATGCTAACAGTTAACCAGTCAGCTCCTGTTCTT
>NW_006439816.1:350688-358366 GCF_000325575.1 Pteropus alecto
ATCAAGCAGACCTGGGTCCTCTTGGTGTGTATTGGGGCTACCTCAGGCATCGGGCGCCTTGTGTCAGGCCGTGTCAGTGACTCCATTCCTGGACTTAAGAAGATCTATTTGCAGGTGAGTATGCCCACCCTGTCCACTGCACGGAGAAACAGCCTACCGCAGACGCTGGGTTATCCCCACCCTTTGGGATAGGGTGGTGGGGTGTGTCACTGCTGTGCCCCGGGCCCTAGGTCTGACACCAGCTTGTTGTACAACGTGGGAAAGTCGATAAAATTCTTTGAGCCCCGGTGACCCTTGCTTTCAAATGAAGACAATCATCCTTGTTCTGCCTCTTTCATCAAGATGGAGTGAGGATCCAGTGAGGACGGCATAAATGGAACCTCTGAGAACATTCTTAAAGAAAGTTTTTATTAATAATGGCTCTCCCATCTGAAAGAGGAAAAGGAATTGCCAGGAGTTGGGTGCTGCCCCCAGTGGGGACTGATCTCATTGGAGAGTCTTGGGGATCTGTAGCACCGCATGGCTCAGTGTCTCTCTCCTCTAGTCCCGGGCCTGGGTCCATCACCTCTTATACATCCAGAGCTACTTGGTACTGAGCACTGCTGTCAAACGTCATCGTCTGGATGTACACAAAGTGCCGGAATAAGTCAAATCATTTCCCTTCCCTAGGCCTCACTCTTCTCATTTGCGCAATGAGAATAATTCTTGCTTTTATTATCTCACCTCACAGGTGAGGATTGAAAGAAATGTAGCTGCGGCCAGATTTTAGGAAGTTAAAAAAAAAGAACTATGTTAAAGCCATGCAAGGTTTTAATCCTTCTGACGGTGACACAGGCAGCCTCATGTTGTGGGCAGTAGCGGCATGGATGCTAAAGAGAGCACTTTCCGTATGAACTGGCTTCCGGTCTGGCTTGAATACAGACTGCTGCTCAAGCTGTCTGTCTTTATCTACCTGGCAGCAATATTGCCTTTCTGGCCTGACTTGTGCTTTTTTGCTCCTGTAGCTGGGTTTACCAGAAGGCACCCAAATGTGGAACCCTATGGAGGGGTCACAGCAGTCCCAGAGAACAGGTGGTCACAAATAATCCATCAGGAAGGTGGTTGAATTCTCACTTTCCTGGGCGAAGCCCTAAAATCACTTCCAAGGAGCCCTAACTACACTCACAGCGGGGATTTCTCTAACAGTCCTAAATCCCCCCGGATGTCTTGGACGAGGATATGATTAAAATTTCCTGTTGTGCTCAACTCTATCAGGTTTGCAAGACCTGGCGACTGCGCTTTGTCAGAGCTAGGGGTGCCCTTACGGTTCGTTCTGTCTAACGTCTCGTTATCTGATGGATAAACAGGAAACGAAACAGTGGCAGAGCTGAACTCCTACGTAACGCTCTCCTCATAGTCTGCTTTACCCTAAGCGATGGAAGGCAGAGCCAAGGCCCAGAGATGATAAGTGTCTTGACCAGAGTCAAAGCAAAAGCCTATACGTGATATCAACAAATTATGAAATTATGAATTCCTGTGCAAATATAAGCAATTGCTCTATCTGGGTGGAATTTTACATGGGAGTATTGTGGCTTTCGCAGCCTCTTCCATATGTCACCCCTGTGGGTCTTTCCTGTCGGTATCAGCAGCACCAAGATGCCAAAAGGGACCGGCAATCAGGGTAAGCGAGCACTGGGCCAGGGCTGTATTTTGAGGAGAGGCGGCAGCCCCTGCCTCGCCATATAGCTCACCTGTCAGCACAGCACCCAGGAGAGTGCTGCGGTCCGAGCAGCTTTGGCCTTATATCGTGCAGAGGTTGCTGCAAGGAGGCAGACACGTTAGCTAATCAGAAGCGGGACTAGGTTTAGGGACCAGTACTTCTGCGGACTGCTTCGCCTACCCGCCCGCCATTCTGTCTCTTTTCACTCTTACTTGACCCAGTTTTACCACTTAAAATAATATAAATCAACCTCAGAACATTATAGCCGAAAGGTATCTTCATCGACTTGTAGTTCGACTTCTTCATTTTACAGATTGAGGAACTGAGGGCCAGAGAGGTAGAGTGAGTTGTCCAAACTCATCCCGCTGTAAGTACCTCAGGCTGCGAGCACGAGACAATGGATGAACTTCCTTGGCTCCCTTCCTTCCCGGGTACAGGCCTGGAAGAGGAAATGAGTGTGTCCATAGCTTCGGGTTCTAAAGCGCCATCCACTAGGCCCCGCGCTTCCTACTATTGAAGAAGACAGGCACGTGTGCCTGGTGTCAAGCCTCTGTTGGAAAGGAAATGGTGACAACCTGCAGGACAGCCTCGGTTTGGGCCAATTCTTAGTTCAAGTAGAGATTTTTAATTTCTAAACCTTGGCAAGGTCCCATGGAGGATGTTGAGAGGCAGCTACATACAATAGGTAGTAATTAAGGCTGATTAAAATCAATTCCTGGTGTCCTTTGTGTTATATAATAGCATTAACTCTTAATTGCCATCCATTATGGCCTGGCTGTTGCTAGGTATGTCTGGTTTTATGTTACAGCCTCTGCGAATCTCCTAGAGAAGCAGCTGGGTATCTGGGTTCTTATTCCTAGAGTCCGCCCGACTCTCTCCAAACAGCCAGAGCAAAGGGCAAACGTCCTCAACAAGGACATTTCTTCAGATGGCACAGCCAGCACATTTCTTTTATCCTCTCTAAAAACCAACTGAACGACCTAACAAACCTACTGCCAGCAAGAACAGACTCGCAGTTAAATAGGAGCGCTCTCAAATACTTTGAATCCTTTAATGTAGGACTCAGAAGGGGCTCTTTAGCCCAACTGTCCTCTCTGTGGACATCCTACTGCCCCATTTTATGAATGGTAGGAATGAGACCCTAAAAAAGGCGGGGTGATTTGCTATGTGGTCTTGACTGAAAAGCATAACGTGACCAACTCAAGCCCTTGCTCCTCTAGGTCATCTCCTTCCTGCTCTTGGGCCTGATGTGCATGATGATTCCCCTGTGCCGGGGCTTCGGGGGCCTCATCGTTGTCTGCCTCTTCCTGGGCCTGTGCGATGGCTTCTTCATCACCATCATGGCCCCCATTGCATTTGAACTGGTGGGCCCAATGCAAGCCTCGCAGGCCATTGGCTACCTCCTGGGCATGATGGCCCTGCCGATGATTGCTGGGCCCCCCATTGCAGGTGAGGCTGACGTTACAGGGAAGATGTGAGTGGGGGAGTCCTGTCTTTCCCAGGCTCTGGGGCTCCTGAGCACCTCCTTTTCCTCGCATTCTCTGTTTAAGCGACCTTGCCAGAGTATGCGCAACCCCTTACCACTATTGGTGAGAGACTAAGCACAGTGTATGCACCTGGATTCATTTTGGGGAATGGGCTTTTCACGGTTTACGTATCTGTTTCAGTGGAGTTTTACCGTAGACAGCATGGCTGATTCCGAGAGGGTAGACACAATGTTCCCTGGAAAATCAATGCAAAGGGAACTTCATCTCCTTTCTTTAGGATTCATTGCAAATATTATTTCATGGGCTGCCCTCTCCTAGGCTGGCCGACTGAGCTAACTCAACAAATGGTCCTCGAACACTGATTCTGTGCCAGCTGTTATGAGATCACTGACCATGCTCTGTGACAGTGGCAAAAGCTGCCACTCGGGCCCTTGTGCCACAGCCACACTGCCCACCAGGGGAGGGTAGCCTCTGCTCAGCCCCTGATCCCAAAGGTAGATCCCAGAATCACATCTCTTTCCAGTTTGCTTACCTCCCAAGCAGCCCGAGAGCCTACTTGCCTTTCCTCAGTACTGTTTCTGGGCCCATTCTTCCTACGAGGTGGCCCCCATTAGCTCCTGGAGGTGAGCAGGGGAGGCCTCGCATTCCACGCCTAGCACATCCGTGGTCTTTGCGACTTTGAGGAACCTAGAGGGGCCGATCGTATCTGTAACCACAGCGGAGGGTGCACATACAGCCTCTTCTTAGGACAAATGGGAACTTCAGAAAAAGGGCGAAAGGAACCTGCCCAGATTGTTCTACAGGAATACTCCAGCCCACGTTAGGGGTAGAAGGGTATCTCGCTGGAAACCAAGACAAGCCTCGGCCATCTTCTGGCGGGTTTTTTTAAATTAGCTTCTCTCCTAACTCCATACCTAGGAGTGAGTAGGAGTTAGCCGTAGCTTCGTGAAAGTCACAAATGGAGACCGTCCATAAGAGCTTCATAAGCTGCTTTCATAATGTGCGTTACCCTCAAGGCAGGAGCCACCTGTCTTTGTAATAGAGATTTTCTTTCTTTCAACTAGAAATATTTCGAGTGACAGGGTTCCCCGAGTCAAGGTAGTGTAGCATAAGACGCAGAGAGCAGCTTTGGGCAGTAGGGCAAAGCCGAGCTTCATTTTTCTCTCTCGCTGTTCCAGGCCTCCTGCGCAACTGTTTTGGGGACTACCACGTGGCCTTCTACTTTGCCGGTGTGCCCCCAATCATCGGAGCTGTAATCCTCTTCTTCGTGCCTCTGATGCATCAGAAGATGTTCAAGAAAGAGCAAAGGGATTCCAGCAAGGACAAAATGTTGGCCCCTGACCCAGACTACAATGGGGAGCTGCTGCCGGGCTCCCCCACCCCTGACGAGCCGATCTAATGCCTCTTCCTTGCCAGCGTGTGCTACTCCTTCACCTTTCCCCTTCACCCCGCCCCGCTCAGCATTTACATTTTTGCCACCAGCACACTTGTCCCCAAACCTGTGCACAGAGCATTTCAGCCACCCGACATCCCCTTGGAGCCAAAGCTCCAGGTGTTCCAAACTCATGAATCAAATTCTCCCCACGAATGCCTTTAAACTTGCCAGGGTCTCTCTCCTCTCAGGATCTAGGAATGCTTGGAATCAAGCCATGGCCTGTGGAACCTGTCCCTATACTTCATAACCCCTGGGGGAAGGGGGGCCGGGACCTCTTGGCTCCAGCTTGTTAGTCACCCAGTATAAACAACTCTGTCCCCCAGGAGTCTGGCGGGAAGACGCAGCTGCTGGTGGGACGTGGGTGCAGGGAAGGGCAAAGAGGTAAAATGACACAAGAAGCCTCGTTTCGCCTCAGAATCTCTGAGGGCTGTGACTTCCCAAGAGCTGTGGGTGCTGTTAGTTGCCGAGTGTCCGCGTAGCCCCCCATCATCCTTTCCTTTTTGCCCTCTACTCCCTCATTTCTCTTCGCTCCCTGTTTCTTTTCACGACTGTCGTAGACACATGGGTGCTAAAAGAAAGGAGGGGCCGAGAGCTTGGGCCAATCAGCTTTTCTTAACCTTGGCCCAGCCCGCCCCTGACACTCATCTCAGGCTGACTCGCATCTCACTTTATGGCGCAAGCTGCTGCAGTCATAGACTGGAAGAGTAGACTGTCACAAAGGAAAGGACCTTCAACACCCCTCACTGACTTTGACAGATTTCCCAGGCCAGTGCATTAACCTCCAGGAGCTCCGAGCTCTCCATCGTCGTATCCACCTGTGAAAATGTGACGCCATCCCTTTCACGTCAGAAGGCAGGGGAGGGCCGATGACAGGGGGATGGCATCTCGCATTATTCATTACAGGTCAATGTTTCCACCTGGGCTAGGCCACGAAAGGGCTTGTTTTAGGGAAAATCTTATTCCCGACTTGGATCCTAAAAAAGTAGAGGCAACAGCTGCACATAGGGTTAGACAGTTTCTTTTAAGAAGGGGAAACGGTCTAAGCCTTTACCAACAAATGTGTCCCTCATGCTGTGCATCCTGGGCCACTCTAAAATAGGTGCCAGTGCTCAAAGAAAGGAGACTCTGGGCGACAGCTAGCACAAGTCACCTCGCTAAGAGCTCAAGCTCTCTCCTTGCTCGGCCTCTGTGTCTCTTTCTCCATAATCTGGGTCTTTGTCTGCTGTGTTCCTACTACCCAGACCTTTCCTCACCTTCTTGCCAGGCATCCTTGGTTGTCACTTGGTTGTCACCCCAAGCCAAGGCCATCCCAGGGCCAGGAGGATGAGGTTGCCTCTGAAGGGCGCCAAAGAAGACAACGGTTCCGTTATAACTAGGCGGTTGGGACACGGTTGGCGTCTGATGGCGGCATTCAAGGCCAAAGTCTGAGCCCCCTCCACTGGTCCCAATCCAGCTCTTATCAAGTTCCCAAAGGAAAACCGCTGATCCTTGGCTCTGTGGATAGGAAGGGGCCTCATCACTAGGATGCTGTCAGCTCAAACAGCAGTGCAGCAGGAGAATCTGGGCCCCGGCAGCCGCGTAAGTCCCAGGAGAGACCACGCAAGGTGCTGGAGCAGCAGAGCCCCCGCTGCCATGCTCCGTGCCGCGCCCTCGCCCCGTCACTGGGCGTCCTCTGTTGCTCTGGAGTGAAGAGCTCTAAAGAATCAGGCTGCCATCCATTCTTCTCCAGATGAAGGAAAGCCATTTACAGGTCTCAGATCTGCTCTATCAGGTGTCACATGGGGGCGGGGGGGAGTGTCACATAAGGCAGGGAAGTTTACTTGTACTGGCACATGCGTGGGCTCGCGGGCTTTTGGAGAGAACGTGGCTTGGCGAAAGCGGCACAGTATTAATATCTAGGGTAGGACGCAGCCTCTTATGGATCCACAGTCAAATCTAGGAAAATGAACAAAATTTGGGAGTTTGAGGCCTGGTACATTTAAATCCTCAAAAAGGTTTGGAACGAAATAAACAGATGTAAAAATCCGGCTTTGGTGTGTATGTTGCCTACTAACCTGAAGCAGGCAGTTTGGCTTCAGACGTGACATCTCGTTTCAAATCAAATTTCTGCCGGGGAATAACTTTCGAGTCTCCCTGATGTCTACTCTGCATTAAATGTACGTGGGGGAAATGGCGGCCTCGGGATACAAAGGGGCTACAGCAAGTTCACACATTTCATCAGTGACAAAGCAGGTTGAGACCTGAGCTCAGGTAAGTGACTTGCGGTTCAGTCCTAAGATGAGGAAACTGACCCCAGAATGGGAGGATGACATGCCAGCTGCATTCAACGACTATGTGGTATGGCCACGTCCAACAGGCTCTCAGCAGGAGCAGCTCGCAGCAAAATGAAACCCGAGCCAACTCTGACTGTCAGCACAGCCCCCGTTCTCATGGTTACCCTCCCTCCCAACTGACACACAGTTCTGGCCTTGGAGACTTGGTGCCACCTACGGCCGTTCCAACGCCAGCGAGCCAAGGCGCAAGGGAAGTGTATCTTCCTATGACCGCACACTGGGCAGAGCAGGGCGCGCAGAGGGGACTGGCTCCCTTTGAAGGGTGGTTTAGCACCCAGCTCTTGGCAGGTAGCTCCTCACTCAGTGCTGACAGCGTCGGGATGGCAGAGTCCCCATCTCCTCCCACGGAGACCAGCTGCTGTGTCCTGCAGCCTGGCTCCAGGCGCTGCCAGCCTAGGTGGGCTGCCCGCCGCGCAGTCCCGCCGCCAGCGGCCCTCGGGCCCTGCTCTGTGTTTGGTCATTCGGCATCGTTAGATTCAAAGCCGTGGCGTCCCGAGCCGTGGATCCCCACGTCATTCTTAGGAGCACACGCTGCCCTCCGGGGCCTTTCATGCGCGGAGACGGCCACTTCCCGGAGGCAGAGCAGGTCCCCCAACGGGTCCCTGTCGTCTCACAGGCAGCACCTGGATAGGGAGGGTGTGGGTTGAACCGGAGCCCAGGAGCAGGTCCGGAAAGTCTCGTGAGCGCAACGTGGACGTCGCAGAGGCGCGAGGAGGGGACCCGA
>NW_006439816.1:358488-359391 GCF_000325575.1 Pteropus alecto
GTGTTTTTTGTCATTTTGTTTTAGGTGAGCTGACCCCTTTCAGTATTTCCTGTAGTGTAGGCCTCATAGTGGAGAATTCCCTGAATTTTTGTATGTCTAGAAAGGTCTTTATTTCTCCTTCATATCTAAAGGAGAGCTTAGCTGGATACATTATTCTTGGCTGGTAGTTCCTTTCATTTATTAGTTTGAATATTTGATTCCACTCCTTTCTGCCTTGCAAGGTTTGTGCTGAGAAGTCCAACAAGATATTCGAATGGGTTTTCCTTTATAAGTTACTGTCTTCTTTTCCCTGGGTGCCCTGAGAATTCTGTCTTTGTCGTTGATTATTGATAACTTTAATACAATGTGTCTTGGTGAAAGCCTTTTCAGGATGAGGTAATTGGGTGTTTTGTTGACTTCTTGAATTCCAAGCTCCAGCTCATTCCTTAGATTTGGGAAATTCTTATCCACTATTTGTCTGAAAATGCTTTCTAGTCCCTGCTCCTTCTTCTTGCCTTCAAGAATTCTCATTATTCTTATGTTTCCTCTCTTGATGGTATCAGCGACTGGTGTCTAAGGGTCCGGCCCGGGTGGGCAGACACCCGTTTCCCACCTCCCCACGCCTCTGTTCCCTGTCGCATGTGGCCCCAGGGCCCTAAGCGACGGTTGGGGCGCAGCTGGTGCTGCAGGAAGCCGGACGGGACGAGGGGCTGCGCCTGGGGACCGCGTCCAGGGAATGCTGGGGTCACAGCGCGGTGGGGCCGCTTTGGCCCAGGAATGGGCCCGGCCCTCAAGCACGCGCCCCAGAACTGCGGGGGACAACGACGCTGGCGGCAGCTCCGCCGGCACGCGGTCCCCGCCCAGGTTGACGCTGAGGCCATCGGCTGCCCTGGGCCCAAACGGCGAACGAGCGGGTGTCCCGGG
>NW_006439816.1:359975-367333 GCF_000325575.1 Pteropus alecto
CCCAAGCCCCGTCCTCGGCTCGCCCCGCACCCTGCTTTCTGCGGCCGTCGCCTGAGCGAGCTCAAGGGGCCGGGGGCCTCGCTCGTCCTTTCGTCTTAAAGCCTCGCAAAGGCCAGTTTCCTCCGCACACCCGGCCATGTCGCTTCAGCCCCCGGCTCGGTGAACACAGGAGTCTCCCCGGCCCGGGCGGCCCCGCGCAGAGGCACCTCCGTGATAACGCGGCGCCCTCACTGTCGGGTGGGCAGGTTACAGTCCACATGGACCCCCAGAGGCCACATCGCGCTGGCCCCGCCACCGCGACCCTGGCGGGGGCCGCTGCTTCTACGCTGTTTCCCAGACCGGACCGGGAGGCCCAGATGGGAACTGAAGGCTCCCGGGCTCTTCCCGGCTCACCTCACAGCGAGTGCGGAGGTCAGCGAACCTCCTTTTCCTCTGGCGACTTCTCAGAGCACCTGCTTGCGCCTCTGGAGTCAGCACTTGTCAGGGCCACCCACCCACCCCACCCACATCGGCCTCTCCTGTGCAGGGGACGGAAAATGGAAGGGGAACCAGGAGCGCCTGATGTCCCTTCCCCTGGCAGTACAGGACATTGCCCTCCAGGTTCCTCTCTGCCTCAGCCCTCCTCTCATTATTCAATAACGTCATCATCACTAAGGGCTAATTTCCAAGGCCTTCCTTGAAGCCTAGGGATCCCCCAAATACCGATTGTCGGCTCTGGCTATTGGAAGGAGATGCGAGGAGCCATTTCTGGGACATTCACGTGTCTCCGTGTTCGACACGAGTGGCTCAGAGGCTCCCTCTTCTCCCGGACGTCACGTGCTTTGCCACGCAACAGAGAGGGGATGCAAGGACGCTTAGGGGGACCCGCGCTGCAGCACCTCGGTAAAGGAAAAGTGGAGACCACGCCTAAAACCCTGCCCGCTCACCTCGGTTACACGGACTCGTCCTCGATGTGCCTCTCAGAGCCCGTGGCCATTACCATCCTCATCTCCTGTGCCCCAGTGGAGAGAGTCCCACATTTTGTGCTGGGCTCTGAATTCTCAGATCCCAATAAGCCCCTGAGCCCTTTCTTCACGAATCCAGGCCAGGTCCCTCCAAGGTCAGTACTCACCTGTCAACCACAATGGCTGGGTCTAAAAGCGGGGAGAGCCAAGTGTCAGGGAAAGTCAAGTTCTCGGCAGAGCTAGTTCCCAGTCAGTAACTCTGTAAATAGTTGTAAGTAGTGAACTGCAGCAAACTTTAAACATCCTACTGACAAACTTACCTTAACTCCCTATTTCTAGCCAACTGAGTTCTTCACACTCCTTGGTCAACACCCGAGGGCCAAAGCGAAGAACCTAAATTGCCACTTTTATCATGCTATCATAAAGCACCTCACCCCATCTCCATTACGATGTCCTACAAGGCCACATATCGAACCTAGACTGTCATCCCGGCCAGGTAGAAACACGGGGAGCACTAAGGAGGTGTCACTGTCCCTTGCAGCCCTGGTGGTATCAGAGGAAATCTAGCCTTGACGCTCACCCTCACCAAGCAGTAATGAGGAGCCTCTCACTACCCGAGTGTCAACAGTGGCCCAGTGGGGAACTTGGGCTTCTACCTCGATTGCACAGTAATGAGATAGTTCACGCCTTCCATCACCGGCATGCTGGCCAAGGACGCCTGCTAAAGCAGAAAATGTAAATAAGAGCCACAGTTCCATTACATACTACTCAAAATGTCCAGGTTTCAATAAAAAAAAAACACATTCGCACACCAGGATGTCATACCAGAACCAGGAAAATATTGACTTGAATAAAAAACAGTAACAATGCCAATAAGAAGATACCACAGATGTTAGCAGTATCTGACACGGAACTTAAAGCAGCCTTCATAAAAATGCTTCTGGGAGTACTTATGAACATGCTTGAAATAATTGAAAAATCAGAACATCTCAGAAAATAAATAGAAGATATGGACGGAAACCAAATGGAAGTTTTAGAACTGAAAAATAGAATAACAAATTAAAAAAAAAAGCCTCAGTGGATAGGCTCCACAGCAGAATGAAGAAGGCAGGGGAAAAAGGAAGATCAATATAAGTTATCTAGACTAAAGGAGAGAAAGAAGATAGACTGAAAAAAATAATGAACAGAGCCTCAGGGAACTAATATTGGTGTCACCAGAGTCAACAATGAAGAGGATAGAAAAGCGGAGCTGAATAAGTATTCAAAGATACAATGGCTGAAAACTCCCCAAACTTGACAAAGGACATAACCCTATACATTCAAGAAACTGAGCAAACCCAAAGGATGAATGAACTCAAAGAAATCTGTGCTGAGACATATCATATCACATGTGAAAACGAAACATAAAACCCATGCAAAAGATCTTGAAAGTAGTGAGAGACAAATGCCACTTGAATTATAGTGGAAAAATCATTAGAGTGACAGTGGGTTTCTCATCACGAACCACGGAGGAGAGAAGGAAGGAGTCATAATTTTTTTCAAGTACAAAAACGAAAGAACTGCCAACCCAGATTTGTCTATCCAGCAAAAAATAAAAAGTTCTTGAGGAATGAAGGGAAAATGAACATATTCTTAGAGGATGGAAAACTAAGAGGATTTATTGGCCAAGAAGTGACAAAAGAAGGAATCTTGGACCCTCAGGAAGGAAGAAAGTACAATGACAAGAGTAAAAATACGAGTAAATCGAAGAGGCTCTCCTCATCTGCTCGAGTTCTCTAAATTATATTTAACAGTCGGAGCGAAAATGATAACAATGTCTGATGTGGCTTTCAAGGTATGTAGAAGAAGTATTTCGAACTGATTTTATGGTTCTGTCTCTTTTGCTAGTTGTGGCGGCTACATGAGTCTACATATGTGATCAAATGGCATCGGGCTACACACACACGTGGTACCAATATAAATTTCCCAGTTTTGCCACTGCACTATGGTTAGCTAAGATGTAGTCAGTGGGGGGAAGTGCGTGAAGGCCATATAGTACCTCTCTGGTGAATTTCTGGTGAATTTATAATTCTTTCGCTATAAAAGGATTTTTAAATTGAATTAGCTGGAAAAAAATAGTTCCTATCCTTTGTTTTACAAGTAGGGAAACTGAGGTGTCAAAAGGGCCGGCGACTGGCCTAGTGTTGCACAACTGTTTGGTGCAGCTCTGAGACCTCGCGCCTGCCGTCGCCGTCCTGAGAGCTGGCCTTCCCGTTCACAGCTCTCGAGACTCCTTAACTGTCACCGGTGTCCTGTCCGGCGTCTACTTGCCCATGCTTCTGTAACATTCTTTATACTAAAACCCTTCCAGGTCTTGCTGCTCAGATCTCCCGAGTCTTCCTCCCCGCCGGCTTTTCCCCTCTAGATGACATAACCTTTTACAGCAGCCACACGCTTAAATGCAGACTGCCAAGGCGGACTTTCTAACCTTCGCTCCTAACTCTTTCCGCCAAGTCCTAAGATCGGGCTCAGTCCCGTTCGAGACTTCAGAAGCTGTGCCTAGTTCACGATCTCCTCTGCTGAGAAGCGGCCCTCTCATTACGAGGCCTAGAAGTTAAGCCCATTGTTGATCACTACTTGGTGCCACCTACTGAAACAACGGGGTAAAAACACCAGGTGTCTGAAGTTCCAGGGAGAGAGAGGTCAGGCGTGGAGACAGAGGTCTGAGTCAACTGGGTGTAGAAAAACAGGTAAAGCCATGAAGCTGCGTCTTCCGTAATGGAAGCTAAGGAATCCCCCGGGGGTGGGCAAAGCCAACGGTGTTAACTAGGGAACGTGGGGTCTAGTGCAGCTTTCTGTGAGCTATGATCTCTGATGGTCGGAGCCCCGAACCATCTCGAGCGCGCCGACGGAAGTGGCGGGGCTGTGTGAGGGGTCGGTGGACACAGCACAGGCTCCCTCGGGATGCAGTGTCTCACGGTTCGTCTGGCAGAAAATTCTAGGTAAGATTCTGGGAGTCACCGGCGTCTGACAAGAACCTTCCCTGAGTCTGAGATCCACACTTTTCACATTTCTTCTCCTTCTCAGTATTTTCTGACCATGGAAATTTCTCTCTTATTCTCTCTCACTCGGCATATGTGGTCTTTGTCGAGCCACGTGTAAGTTTTAAAAGAACCATCGTAATGTGCGTCTTTGCCACTTATCCTATTTTACCAGATTTTTGTGGGTTTTTCAATTTTTTTTCGCACCTGGTATATGTAATTATTCGCCTCTCCGGCCCCTATTGTAGCCTGTAGATAGTGGCGAGATGCTGGGGGTGGGGGAGTTGCCCCAAAAACAAACCTTCGGCCATTGATTTGTTGCTTCACAGGCAAGTAATGTCATCTTAGTTTACCTGTTAAAGCAGAGACCTGTTAGATGAGTGTTTTTTTTTCCTTTTTTTATTCTACTGTCTCACAGGGACAAGTCTTGTCTTATTCTAGAACATTGGGCAGATGCATTCATCTTTACTGAAGCTCGTCTCCCAGGCCACATTCGGTGTTTTTTAAATGCGTGAAAATCGGGTGCACAGACTTCACGGCCGCCCTGCGCAATAGTACGTTTCTACCTCATTCTCAATAGAACGTCTCTGCCATTAAAGGGCTGGGAAACTACCTACGTGATCTCTAAGGTTCTCGACAAAGTAGGCATCGTTATCCTCACTTTGCAGAAAGGAACATTGAGACTCAAGAGAAGTGTCATCTAAAAGCACATAGCTTGTGAGAGGCACACGAATCTAAGTCTCACTGGCTCTTAATCCTATGTTCCTCAGTTCCCTGAATCACCCCCCCGCCATGGGCCATCTGCTCTGGAGGACTGTTACTCATCACTGATATTGCCTCTTAAACTTCCTGGGGCCACGTGTCCTTCTCCAGACACGTTTCTAATAATTCACGTGGATCGCCAGGTGAAGTTCTTCTGGAGGAAGGAACAGAGGGAAGTTTCAGGGGCAAAAAGCCACCAGGAGTTAACTTTCGTAGGTGAGTCTGACACAGGAGTCGGGTCCGTATCGAATGTGCCATCTGCAGGATTAGAGTCAGTGGCTCTTTCCACACCCACTGAACTAGGGCCTCTTCCCCAAACTTGTTGCTCGGCCCGATAAGGAAGCTCTGCCAACAAGTCAGGCCCCGTGTACACTCACCTCCAGCCGGGAAAATGCCTGGACTTTGCTGAGGTCCGAGAGGAGTGTGGCTGTGAAGTCACCGTGAGGGCCGTGCCCGCAGTCGGCGGGGGCATGGCGGAGACACGAGGTGGGACCCACAGACCCAGCAAGCAGACTGCAGGAGCCGTGTATGGCGCCGCGACCAGCAGAGGAGGAGCCGGTTTCCACGCTGCAGCTTGGAGCTGCCCGTGGCGCGGCCGTCTTTCCTTCGGCTCTGTCCTCTGCTTTCGGAAACCTGGATGAACTAGGGACCAGGACACTGAGATTGGGGTCCCTGTCCCCATGGTTAGGTGAGGGTCTCCCATCCCCTCAGTAACTAGACGATTCGATCCGCAGACTCCAGCTTCTCAGCTAGCAACTCTCTCGCAGGTTGCCTGGAATGTGGACCCACCTTGATGGCGGCGGCTGAGTCGGGTGACTGGGTGCCACGGCACGTGACCTCACGCGTAAGTGTGTGTTAAACTCACTAGGCTCATCTGAGTTCGCCACATTTACTCTGCCCGTCGGTGTAAACCCACTCAGAAGTCGGCCAAAGGCAGCCGATGAGGATGTCAGTCGTCAGCTTTCAAACCAGCTGTCCCTTTGGTTCATTGTGTGGGCAACTCCGCCCCCTGCAGGTGTCAGCGAGGGGAAGCAGAGCAACGCTGGCCCGCTTCCCGGCGAGATTTGTGGCACTGGGTCCCCTGACCTGAGGCTCTTCTCAGGGACAGAATAGGGTCGTTCAAATCAGATTCGAATAACACAGTCACGTTTCTGTCTATATGAATTCCACAAACTGAGCTTATGAACACGAGGACACCTGGAAAGAGTCGTCAGAGGCCGAGCGCGCCAGAGAGCCGTGTCCACACTGACACTTCCAGTGGGCAGCGGCCCGAGTCGCATCTGTCTTCCGGCTGACTCTGTCATTACTGGCGAAGTCAGAAAACTTCCTTTCCGTAATCAAGACCTCGGCGGCTTTTCGTCAGAATAAAATCTCCCTCATCTCCCTTCCCTTGGCTACGAAACCCTCGTCAACTGCCCCCGACTCCTCTCTCGCCCGCTCCTTTTGGTCCCTCCACCTGATGAGCCGAGCTCACTCCCTGAGCTGGCACGTTCTGCTTCCTATGCATTCATTCATTCATTCATTCACTCAGTCAGTCAGTCAGTCAGTCAGTCAGTCATTCGGGGCTCAGCTTGTGTCATCTCCTCAGAAAGGCCTTCGTCGTACTCCATCTCAGTCACAGTCACGTCACATGACTTTCTTTGCTTCTCGGCGTTTCATCGGTCTCAGCGGCTGTCTCCAAACGCACTATCTTCCTCTGCGCAAACATACGCTCCACGAGGCCTTTCCCTGTCCACCCGCGAGGCGGCCCGCAGTGTCCATTTTAATAAAATCTCATGGGATGATCAATACTAGCAGTGGGACCTGGAACATGTCGCTCGACCTCCGAGACCACGTTATAAAACGCAAATATCCAACTGGCCAATTGTTATTATATTTTTATAACTTGAGTGTCGAATAAGAGGCCACGTGTGAAAAGGCCCAGTCTGCGGGCCAGTGAACGTGGATTCATCTAGTCAGCGCCCTGCAGCCATCTGTCCGCCCCCCGCTTCCCTTTCTGGACCACGCGGGCGCTTCCCATTCACCCTCCTGTGGAGTCGCGGGGCGCACACGGTGCTGCTGCTTGGAGGCTGGGTGTCGCAGGTCGCACTATGCTTTCTAGGGGCTCCACAGTACCTATCTGGAACGGTCGTGGGGAGATGTTTTCGTCACCCACAAAGGTTTCAGAGTCAGGACTTTCCCAGCTGGAAGCTGACAGCCATCCTCTCCCGCAACGTGGCTTTTCAGATTCTTCAATACAATGGCCACAGAAAGTGCTAGGTTCTAGTCTCACAGAAAACACAAGTAAAGCCAAGCCAAATGAATCAGCTTTTTCCGAAGCCTCAACTCCGAAGGCTCTTTCTTCACAGGAGTTAACATTTAACTCCACATAGCCAAACCAAACACTGTTGGTGGCACCCGAGCCTCGCTGCTCTCACGTTGTCAACTGTCCCCCTCGGCCCCCAGGAAACCCGTTCAAGGACCACCTAACTACAATGCAGGAACAGATTGCAAGTCTCGGTCAGCTGTTTCTAAGAAATGCCAGGAATATTCAAACGCGGCGATTTTAGGTGACAGAACAGCCACTTGGAAATCACTTATTTGTACAACGTTAACATATAACTAAGAGAATCCACACACAACGGTGCTTTTT
>NW_006439816.1:367440-368735 GCF_000325575.1 Pteropus alecto
TATACAGCTCGTGACCCTCTGTTATTATAACCTCATTGCAAATCACAGGACATTCTATATCGAATTTAAGTCTTTTAACGTGAGAAGGGGAAGACACAGAGGCTCGTTCTGTAAGCTTGGGTAGACATTCTAAGCCACAGCTTTAAAACTCAAAAGAATGATAGCTGTTCAGGTCGAGGGTGCCGTAGGTTACCGATACGGAGTGCGTTATCTGCAGGTGAAGTTTTAAAACATCGCTATTTACACCCTACCCCGTATGGCAGCCACTAGACGCTTGTTGCCATGAAGCATTTGGAAGGTGCCTCGTCCAAAAGGAGACATACTACAAGTATAAAGTAAGAGATTTTGAAAGCTCAATGTAAGAAAAAATGACATAATATCATTAATAAGCCCTAAATCGATTCCGTGTTAAGATATTTTGGCCGCATTGGGTTAAATACAATTAAACTTAATTTCGCCTGCATCCTTTTACCTTTTGAATGCAGGTGCTAGAAAAGCTTAAGTTACATGACTTGCAGCGTGTGACAGCCTGGCAGCGCTACTCTAGAACGTCTGGGGCACAGAGGTGACCAAGTGTGAATCTTTTTAAGAGTGAGGTACATCAGTCACCGACACCACCGAGAAAGCCAGCAACATTTTGGAGGCTTCGGGTCTCCATCTTGCCCAAAACAAGGGGAGCAGAAACCTTGTACCAACGCGATGCCCACGTCGCGGGAGCGCGACATACTCCCCTCCCGTTACCACGGAAACGAACCCCTAACTCGGAGGAGCCCGCTGCCCTTTGAATGGGGATGGGTGACTTAGCGTGTGTAGCTTGTAAGGTTCCTGTAACACCTTATTAACTGTTTACACATCTCCCCACTGGCGCCTGCTCCCCGGGAGTAGGGATGACATCTTTCTCTGATTCAAATGAATGAGGTTTGACCTTTCCAAAACACTCAGCAGCCACGCACTCGTCCCGAGCATCACAGCACCTACTACGGGACATGCCTCGTTTGCAACTGCCTTTGGAGTGAATGGTATGTTCTTCTGAATACGCTTCAGGGTGGGACCTCCAGCCACTGACGGAAAGATAACTCTTGGAAACAGCCGAGATTCATCCCAAGGTTGGCAAGCAACGTGAACAAACTGAGGATTGTTGCTTCTCAGTTGCTCGTAAAATTGTTTCTGAAAGCAATTTTAAACAAGTTCCAAATATCTTCTGAGCAATGACGACATTCTTGGAATGTCTATGGCTGCCCGAGGCAACTTTAAAGGGCATTTAGTTGGATGCCAAAGAACTGGCTGGCATACTA
>NW_006439816.1:368773-377325 GCF_000325575.1 Pteropus alecto
GTTCTAGCCATTTCACATTTCAAAACGAGCCATAATTTGGGACCGAGAGCACGTTCTGGCCTCCTCCCAAAGGTTCCACAAGTGTAACGCCATGACAAACATGCTTCTCAGGGGGACCCGGTGACGCCCAAAGCGATTTATTGCAATTTACAATGTGTCACCTCCAGTCCTCCTCAGATCTGCCCTTTACGTTTTCCTTGGCAAACTAGCCAAAACTTATGTTTATCCTAGAAAATCATAGCTCATAGGTAGTCTAATCTAGGGCTCAGGATAAATATTAAGAACTGGGGACCACATAGTACGGGGTTAAGGGCACGATGAAACCACGCTCTGCAATCAGACATCTGACTGGAAACGCTCTCCACTTACCGTGCGATCTTGTGCAAGCGACCAAATCCTGTATCTCCGCAGCGTCACCTATAAAACGGGGTGGTCATAATGCGCCTCGGAGTCACTGTGAGGATTGAATCATTTACAGTGCTTTATACAACACCTGATACTAATCAGAAAAAAGTTAGCTATTCCTAATGTAGCCATTAGTAATCCGCTCGCAAGGCCTTCGATTTTAATCTTGCCTGAATTCAAAGGTCTCAAAGAAACGGGACCCCGGCTTTCATTTCCTGTTTTCTTAAATGACCACTAAGGGTACAGCTCACAGTGTGCTCTGATTTACCAGAGCCTCAGTTCTAGGTAACGGCCCTTTCCTACCTGACTTCCTTCAGTGAGATGCCTGTGCACTGACTTACTCCGTTGTCTAGAATGTAAACTTTTCAGTGGTGTACTTGAGTTCCAAAGAAGCCCAAATGGCACTAGAAGTAAAACTCTGTGAAGGTCGTGAGGCAGAGATGAGCACACCAAAATTATTGCCAAGGAACTGAGCTCCTGTGCCAATGACGGGCGGGGCTCTGCAGGAACCAGAGGAAACAAAACCATAATCGAAGTCGCCCTCGGCTGAACAAATACCAATACCGAGGGGAAATCTCACTCCGGTATCCGAATGGGACAGACCTTGTTTGTAAACAAGGCCTTGTGAGTGGCTTAGGCCAACACGTGTAACAGGCCGGAGGTTGGGATGGAAGACAAGCTGCGTGAGCACACGGCACACTCGGACGAGTGTTTGTATTTACAGAGGTCCAGCGACAGAGTGGTCAGGGCAATGGTGAAAATCCCAGAAGCAGCGGATACGAGCCCAGTGAAAATGTCGTTTGCATGAATCTTTCCAGGGTTCTTGTATCGGAATACGCTCGAACCTTTTATTTTACCAATCTAAGATTAAGCCATTAAACTACAGAAGTCGTACCCCATGAACCGGTACCTGCCCACACGCACAGCTGTTAGGAATCAAAATCAAGGTTGTGCTGCATTGTATGTAATTCCACTTGACTCTACAAACGAAGTCTATCTGACGTCAGTTCAAAGCGACAGAACCTTTATGAGATTTCCCTCTTAAAAAAAAAACAAGATGATCAAGCACAAGTAATCACTTCATGCATTTTATTGATAGTCTATATTTTAAATCTGCAGTATGACATCTTACATAGGGAAAAAGCTTCTTCCTAAAAGATAACTATTAATAATCAAACCAGCTTTAATATGACCGACCTTTCGAGGTCTTGTTTTGCATTAAACAAGTTAAATTTTAGCAGGTGTAAAGCACTGTACAAAAAAAAAAAAAAGAAAGGAAACTGGGTACATTCTCAAAATTTAACACAGGGCTTCCCAACCAGGAGTCTGCCGGACAGATATTGGAGGCGGTGTCACATTCAGGTTTAAATTGAAAGAAAATGAGAAACCAGATAAAGCGGGCCGACCGAATTCTCTCCACTCTGCGCTCCTTTCTGCTTTTCTGCAAGTCTCCCCAAGGTCAGGAAGCCCCGGTACAACAAGCAGTTAAGTCTTTACAGAACATACATTTATGTGCTTCACGTTCAGACATAAAGGCAGCCTTCGTTACTATCCCCTCCGCATCCCTCGGCTTCTTACAGACTTCAGAAAGCTTTCCAAGACTGCCCAGTTCTTTCGATAAACCCAAGTCAACATCTATACCAAAGCAGCTCTTCCCGAGAGAAGGTAAAACAGGCACAGATACGGAACCAGGCCAATCGCGTACCTACTGAACTTGAGACCTGATCACGTGGCCCTACATCTGTGAAAGCAGCACCAGGGACAAACGGAGCTATCAAGAGGTAAATTCCAAACATTGGACTGTTAAAACACATACACGTCAATCAGTTAAAGAATGTCACCAGAGGGGCACTGAATAGTTAAGGCTGGGCAGCTGGTTCTACCACACCTTAGTATCGAGAAAAATCTGCAAGAGGAGGGACCGACAGGAACCCTGAAGTAACTAGGCACAGCGGTATGGCGGGCTTCGCTTGCACTGCGTGTCTCGGAAGACACCGGCCACTCAAATCCAAGTGACTACAGAGCAGCTTGTGGCTCATTGGGAAAGAAATACGAAATCAAAAACAAATACCTGGCTACAATTTTATTTGAGAGTGTTAGAGGGTATGCCCATTTCCTTGGAATTTGAATGAAAACATCTGCACAGAAGTGAAAATTATCATAAAACCGATAAACTGCTGTCATCCCTTGAGAGTCCCAACGCTTCAATAACAGTGCGATTCTATCCTGCATTTTTAGATACAAAATGGATTAATTAAATCAAGTGTGAGCTCACTCACTTGTTGGGAAATTAGATATTTTAGAAATGTTCCAGTTAAGAACTCAATTTCAAAAACAAAAACAAAAACAAAACACAAACCTCAATTTCAGAATGCTAAAATTTTTAAAGGGTAGGTACTGAACTCAAAGCTGTTTCTTAGTTGCTTATTAAAAATCTGATTTAAAAATAAGTTAAATACTCATTCTTCGGACCTTGCACTTCAACTTTCTAAGTAAAGCATGTTATGTTTACAGTTTCGAATGTTTTTTCAAAAGCATACAATTTACTAGTTAACTCGATGAATTACAACACTTACTGAATGTTAAACATACTGAAGAATTATACTAAAGAAAAAAACGCCTGACACTTGAAGATGTGCCTTATCAATCTCTTGCATCATGAAGGTACAGAATACTTTAGAAAGTAGCAATCGGCATAGTCTTAGAAGACAAGGAAAAGAATAAAAGTGCCCTGCGAACGTGGCTTCTAAGTACTTAACGATGGTTAATAAATTTGACAGGGAAGCCAGTAAGATAAAACATCAAAATTCAAATAAGGCAGATTAGAAATATTTTTCATTCACGAAAGAACAAAGAAGAAAAGGGGGCGGGGTAAAAATATCCTCTATCTTTAAAAGTATCAACAAGCACAAGGTGCCACTGTATTCTAGCAAGCTGGAAAAATGGCGTTGGTTTGCAACATTCACCTCCCTAACACACGGGCGTTTCAGGAGCTGACCCAATGTCCTGGCTTATGCCTGACCCATTTCATACTGTGGACATTCGGGAAGCAGGTGGCTAAATACAAAGCGTATCGCGGTAACCTTCACAAACGTAATTTGAGACGGTGACACTAGAAGAGCGTACTTGGCACGGGAGGGACAAGTTTTTTTATTTTTATTTTTTTTGGGGGGCGGGGGGTTACTTGAGTTAACACTTATGTTATAGATAACCAGTTTCCTAATCTTAAAGTTTGGATAAATTCCAATGATCATGTGTTTAGAGATTTCACACATATATGAAACCCCAGTGCTAAACGTTGTTACCTGTAAAATCACCTACACTCCAACACTAAGGTGAACACTGTTCTCAACCCCCATCGCCATGAGCCACCTCCACCACCGGGGGGCAACTAACGTGTTCTCGGTGGAGCCATTTTCCCAGTTACACAAACAGCATGGGGCATCTTCTAGTGCTACACATTTTAAACCTAACTTGTTCACTTTTGTTTTCAGTACTAAATCCCGACCTTGTCGGCAGCTTGGACTTCAACAACAGGACACCTCAAACGTTTCGGACTAGTGCGTGAAGTTTGAAAAATATCTGAAATACTCATGGAAACTCAGTTCTCAGTACTTTTCCCTATGCTTTGAACAATATCAACTCCCAACATTGTTTTTTCTTATTCCTATGACTGACTGCATGAAGTTCAAAGTAGGTCTTGAAGACAGAACCTTTCTTTAATAAAGAAAAAGTGCAAAGATACAAAACGAAAACAAAATGTAAAGTCTTTTGCAGGAAAATGCTCCCTTGAGAGAACAGGTGTTTGGATACTGGGGGGAAAAAGGTCTTTGCTTTCCATTGTACATCTGACACCTACTAATGACCTTGTCTTCAGTGTCCACAACACGAGTAAGTATATATGAGTCATGGACCTTGCAAAAAAAAAATAAGTAGGAAATTCCACTAACATATTTGTATCCATTCTACACAATCCAATGGAAATTAATGAGTGCTATCGAGAAAGGTGTCCGCACGCACGCGTCCAACATGTGCATTCTACTGAAGGCTAAAAACTTAAAATTCTACTTCCAGTGTTCATGAACAGGTTTAATATCTACATTCATAACCAGGATTCTGCATGAGTTACTTCTTACTTTAATACTTCACAAATGAGTAATACGTCTTGGGAGGTTAGGGAGGTACCTGTTTGTCAGTAACTTTCATGCTCAGAATGAGCTGCGGTTGTTTTTAAACCGTATCAAATGAACAGCCCTACGGTAACGGGACATTTCATACCAAGAGGAAAATGGGTTTGTTTTTAGCCAATCAGGACTACCCTGCAGGTCTGAAAACTGTAGATTACACCTTGAGGAAAAGAGACAAGGAGGCTCACAAATATAAAGGAATCCTGACTTTTAAATGGACAATTTTTCTAAAAGATAAAATGTATTATAGAAGCGCCATAAACAGTACTTTCTGCTTATATTAAAAAAAATAAGTGAAGCTTTGTTTGGACATTATTTCCTTGCAAGAGCAGGACATATCCTTAGTAAACTACCATATTTACAAGTTAATTTCCTTGACACTTAGGTAGGACTGAAAGCCAGAGGAAAACATGAAAGTGTGAACTTTGAAATAATCTTTACAGCTAAGTTGCTAACAGTTAAGGTAACCAGGTAACTCCTAAAGCAGACGCATCCTGTAGAGCATCCGACTGCGCGTGGGCAGTCAGCTCACTCTGTGAAAGGCTAAGGATGTGCTCAATTCCTCTTTGGACCCGGCCGTTTCCGCAGAAACACACGCGCGGCGCTTCCACGGGCAGACTAACCCTCGGCCCAACCACCCTCGAAAGGGCAATCGGGCCCGAGCGCCGGCGTACTTCACAAATTTATTTTCACTGCTAAGGAACTGACAAAAAGTGCACGTCCCATTGGTCGCAAGTCAGCAGTGTCAGCTTCAAATATGGGCAGCACAAGGAAAATGTGAGTTTCAAATAACCCGACACGGCTCGCTTTCAACAAAAGGTAAAAATCCCTCGACTATTCCACGGGTCTTTAAACATGACATGTAGGTCTGAGTTGGGGACAGTAACAAAACATTAACTAACGAAAGTGTACCGGTACCTCAAATGACGAATCTCAAAAAGAATGCAAACTGTTAGTACACTCACCTGCACCAATTCCTATGCTAAAAGTGGTTTAGAGTCTTTCCTCCAACTTTTTTCTTTTTTCTTTTTTTTTTGAGGAGCAGACTTGTAAAAACAACAGTGTAACTTGTGCTAGGTGGCGGCGGTTTTTTTTTAAACCAAAGCTGCCAAATTTGCTGATCTACATCTGCTTAAGGAGAATACTGCATCAAAGATCTCATCTCGCGGAACCAGTTAACGTCTGCATTACTGTGCTCGTGACAAGTTTAGACTCTTCAGAGTAGTTCCCTTTATTCCTCCAGTCTTTCATTTCCTGCCTAAATCCAAGCGCAAATCCCCAGTTCCCACTGGTGCTCAGTGCAGACTCAGTAGCTGCCCACATACATTAAACCCTACAGATATGTTCTGCTCTTGCCGTCCACACCCTCGCCACAGCAGCCTGGTACTTCGTCTGGTGTGTTTTTACTAGGTTGGCTCACAAAAAGCATTTTTTTTTTTCATTTCTAAGCATGGTACTTTACAACTTTTTAATGCATTATTACAACAGTGCATTGGAAAAGTACTGAGCCTCTACAAAATAGCTTTACATTTTTAAACAAATGAATGTGATTTTTTTCACTTACACAAGCATAGGCTTTTTTTTAATATTTCCACAAGATAAATATCTCAATTAAACTATAAGCTCACTCTACAGTGTGCCACAGTGATGGGCTTAGGAGACAGTTATATACTTAGAAGATCCTAACCTTAGTGTTATTTACACTGACATGTCTAATATCACCTTGTCTGAAAGGTGAACAAATGATATTCAGCAAGTAGCTGAATTTGTGCCAACTGATACCTGGGAATGGTGCAGCTTTAAGCGAGCACTTCTGAAACATGGACTGTAACTTAGGCTGAACTGGAACTTTCTTCGCCCCTCCCTCCTACGGCGTGGGAAACTTGAAAGATCAACGTGAAACAGGTAAGAGCCATTGCTAAGGCAGATCTTTGAAGATAACAAAGGAGAAACTGACAAGTATATATGGTAAGTCATCAGTAACATCACTTACTGATGGTGAAATCAGCTTTTTACGTCCTAAAGTGTTGCTTAAGTACTTCCTTTTACTCTGGAACAGAAATTGGAGAAAGGACAGATTCATTCGGAAAGCAATGACTTAGATCAGGTTGCTACTTTACATTAAGCACCACTCAAAAAGTGGACATAGAGCAAGCGATTCCTGTTTGCCCATCACTATACCAGCTACAAGGGCCAGGAGTCCCGACCTCAACTACACGACACTTTCTCTGTTCCCAGAAGCTAAGACTGCTCTGCGACAAATTGGACAAGTCGAATTCTCAGACAGCCAGCGATCGATGCAGTGGACATGGTACTCATGGGAACAAGGCAGTTTACGAAGTTTGTTGCCTTCTGTATATTCTGTAATGCAAACGCTACAGGTTTTTAATGCATCGTTTTCACCAAAACTTCTCATCGCCAAGTTGTCAATCTGTTCTTTGGTGAGTCCTCTAGGCTGGTCATCATCATCCTCATTTAAGAGGAAGAACTGAGCCAGACTAAGGAAGGGCAAAGAGCCACTTTCATCAAATGTGACCGGGGCCCGGTGTCGGCCCTCTCGCCTGGCGCCCGAGGGGCCGGACGGCGAGCTTCCTTCGTTACTGCCTTCAAACACCTCTGAGCTCGGCTCTGAATTTTCTCCACTGGAGCTGGAACTAGGACTGGAACCGGAACCACCACCACCACCAGAACCCCCTCTTCCATTCCGTGACTCTGCCCTTTCCATATTTTGACTCGCGACTGACCCACTAGGCTCTGAATCACTATCACTGTACATAAAGTAGCTCAATTCACCGAACCCTGTCATTATTTGCCTTAACATGGTCTGAATTGCAACAGATGTCGTCTCACTCAAACCGGTATTTAAGATTCTGCGAATCGGAATTCTGATGGTACTGACATAGGTTCTCACACCTGCGCGCTCGGAACGCGAAAACGTACGCCTGAAACCTCCTCGCTCGCTTTCGTAAGTGACGGTGTTGTTCGGCGTCTGAGACCTCGAGCGGGTTCTGCTAGCTATGCTATCCCTCTGCCGGTACTCTCCGGGGCGGACTCTTCTCACTTGAAGGTCAAGGACTATGGTGGGAGGTCTCTGTCCCGATCCTGCAGACTCGCCATTACCAGCTGTGTCTGAAGAACCCGCTCCTTGTGAGGCATTTCTTGTTCCGGAAGCTGCAAAAAGACCTCTGCTTAGCAAGTCAGGTCCACTGATCTGCTGTCTCAATGTCACGTGGTGCCGGGTTCTAGAACTGCCCTCGGTCTCGTTTACCAAAGGATGCTCGAAAGTCTGAGATGAGATACTGTGATGAGATCTCCGCGCGGTTTCGCTCATCGGATGCAGAGGGGACCGGCTTCTTTCTGCCCTCGCTCGGGTTCTCCGATGGTCCGGGCTCCTGCTTCTGGCCCTTCTCTGACCTCTAGTGGCGGGGACTTCTCCAGTTAACGCTTCAGTCGAGCCCCGTTCTGCCCTGGCTGGCCTTGCGGAGGCTGACTCCGACCGTGGATTCTCCACTTGCCTCTGGCTGCTGTCGTCCATGTTTTCGCCGCCGGATCGTCTCGCAGACGGCTCGTGCTCGCCCTCTGGATTCGGACCCCCGTTATTACGGTTCACATTGATCTCTAAGCTGAATCGGAAGTCACCGCTGCTTGGATTAGTCCGGCTCACTGCTCTCCAAGACTGGTTTCCTCTCTGCCCACTTCTCGTCGTATTTCCGGTTTGTCTGACAGAGTTAAGCCAATCTATTATAGAGTCGCCATTAGACACGTCGTCGGAAGAGTCTCCACCTGTTTTAAGAGAGGAGAGAGGGAGAAAAAGGAACTGCCAAGATTAGGACGATCACGTAACAGCGCTCTGAAACCGCATTAGAGAAAGCACGCGTGGCCCACGAATGGACGTTTGGAAACTATCTCGCAGGGGCTTGCCGGTAAAGGCGGGGAAAGTTCAATTCCCTGCGGAAGGGG
>NW_006439816.1:377506-393131 GCF_000325575.1 Pteropus alecto
CAGCTGGAGACTGCCTCGGGGCCCGTGGAGGAAGCCCGGCCCAGCACCACGTGGCCAAAACGCCACGCGACCGAAGCAGACGGACGGCGGTCACGGTGCGGGGCTGTGCTGCATCCGCCGCATTTTCAGCGGTTAAGACACTTCTACTGGGCTCTGAACGGCCTTTGATGATACGGGGCATTTTAGAAAACAAAACTGCTGCAGCCACTGCCAAAATGCAAACGAGGTTCACAGGCTCGATAGCGTGTGAGGCCTTCGTGTCGCCAAGACTTTAAGCTAACATGAAACTGGAGATGAGACCAAATGAACAGTCCAGACCCAGCTCAGTATGTTCACGAATCGGACGGCTGCCACGGCCTCTCTGCTCAGAGGGGGATTCTCCACTTCCCACTGCGAGAGCAGTGCCCGGCCTGACGGACGGGCGGGGCTTCTCGATGGGCCTATCTGCGCCCGAGCCAGATAACTCTTTGTCGCGGGGTCTGTGCTGGACGTTTTAGGGTGTTAGCACGTTCGGCGGCATCCCTGGTCTCCAGCCACCAGATGCCAGTAGCAAACCCCACGTTGTGACAACTCAAAATGTCTCCAGACACTGCCAATGTCCCCTAGGGGGCAAAATGACACCCAAGTGAGAACCACCTCCTTAGCGAATACAGCATTTCTTTCTTCCTGTGAGCAACTCACGTTTATAAGGAAGGAATAATTCAGTACGTAGAAGGAGACTTCAATGGATGTGGAAAATCAAGAGAAAAAAAATCACATTTAAATAGGCCATTCCTCACTATGTTCCCATTGACGCAAACGACCCAAAGGTGAACCACCAAAAAACAAAACAAAACAAAACAAAACATGTTGACATCCTCACCAAATACCAAGGAAATGTCACTTCTCTTTTTATGAGCAGTTACTTAGCACCAGGTTAACTTGTGCCACTTGTGGATACTCTCCGGAGGACATGTAGTGTCACGAAGTTCTGTACCCATTCCGTCCCGTACCCCCCCGCCCCCAAAGCAAAGCATACCTCTATTTTCGTCTGCGTTTTGCGGCGGCGGCCCCTCTTTAATTTGCTGTAGTCTTCTCAGCAACTCTTCCTCGGTACTTTCACCTGAAAATAGTTTTTAAATGTTTGCCAAATTACAACAGAAAAGCAATGACCCTTGCCCATCTGACACGCACACGAGGGAGTGGGGAACCTGGGGAAAATTCATTTATTTGAGGGGCAGGGTGTTACAACTCATAGTCATGCAGATTTCTTTCCAGTTTGCTAAATGCTTTTGCATGCGGCATCTCGTTCCTTAAAAATGCGCCTCTGGGAGGCAGATACGGTCGCTTGTATTTTAAAACGGAGGAACTGAGACGAAGTTAGAGACTGAAGTGCAAATAAATAAATGGCAGGACCAGAAGGCCGCTTAGGACTCAAGTCCGGTACTGCCGGCTCAAGATGCACTCCCTTCTCACTCACGCCTTGCCTTTCGCACTGTGAGCGCTCACCCGAAGACTAGTAAAATTAACTAGAAATGAGGAGGGAGATCGTGAATTTTAACTAGTATCGAATGGGACCTAACTGAGCAAAAGAGAATAAGCAAGCACAAAGTTGTGAATAATTGACAATTTGATCCAAGGCTAGCTCTGGAGGATGACTGGGACATATTCAGGGAAACGGAAGTGACAAAACAGAGTCTGTCCTAGGAACTAAAGTTCCCACTGGCCCTGCCATATTCAGACTCATGTCTAGTAAGTAAAGCCAACTAACAAAAAATTGTTCAGCTTCACTCTCTTCGATTCAGCTCACTATAAATGCAGAATAGAATTAATAACTAAAGATATGGAATAGGATCATTTCAAACACGAGTGAACAGGATCAGGTGGGTAATAAGTGCAGCAGTAAATGTCATTCTGTGCTATATCCCTTGCATTGAAGTCACACTTCATCATGCTAAAACAACAGACTTTCAAAAAAGACTTTTTAAAAAAAGACCAGCAATTTACATATGGAAATTCTTAAAGTACACATCGCATACCTGGGGTGCCTAGCAAATTGTTATCCCTCATAAGCCTATAATCTTCTTCACTCAGGTTATTTACAAACTGATAGAACGCCTCTTCCCGGTCCAACCGGTCCATCTGACTTCTGCGCTGTGCTGTGGACTGATCGCCACTTCCTTTATCGTTAGAATCTGAGCTTTCCATCTTGATGAACAAGTGGAAAATGATCTAAAAGGAGAAAGGAGATCAACCTTGAAAACAGAACATATGTATTCTCCAAAACAGGCTTAATTATGCGAAAATCCAGAATGCGGGTAAAGACGTGGCTTTTAAGACCTCGCACGAACGAGATTTCACCCCAGAAAAACACCTGAAAAGCCCTGTTAGACTCGGAAAAGACGAGGTCAGGGTCGACGCACTGGCCCGCGGGCCGAATTCAGTCCTGGCGCCTATTTTTAGTCCTTGAGATCTAAGAGCGGTGTTTTACACTTTTAAATATTTTTTTAAAGGAGAGAATATTTTGTGAAGTGAAAATTACATGAAGCTTGAACGTCAGTGCTCATCGTTTTACCGGAATGGCCACGCAGTCATGCATGCACGGCCCACGGCTGCTTTCCCGCCGCAAAGGCAGAGCTGCGTCATCAGCACAGAGACCATGTGCACCGGGTGACCTGCACGCCGTGAGCTGCAGTGATGTAACTATAACGACAGCATTTCAAGTGCCATGTATGTCGTCACCATATGGTGACTTTTTAAAAAAAAATTATAGGTACACTGTCGTCACATCGAATCAAGAGAAAGTGGACTTCAAATGTCATCCCTGAAGGCACAGTGGAAGCGCGGATTATTTGTCATCAGATTAGGTGGTAAAGTCTACGTTTATTATGCAATGGCGCCAAGACGGTGCTGAAGTGATCAAAGACACACTGATATTATCAGACTGAGCACTCATCACAATATTCCCAATATGCAGGAAAGCTACGGCCTGAAAAATCTGCAAACTTAAAATGAAATACCTCATCACAAAAACAAAAAATAAGGCTTCGACCAAAGTCACTTTCCAGTGGCTCATCTGTTGGCTAAGTAAGGAAAATCACTTATTGGTGATGAGTTAAATTGTGTTTGACTGCAGAAGCTAAAGAAACGTGCCCACAGAAAATAAATTTAAAGATTATTACCGTTTTGGTAAGTAAGTACAGTTACTTAAAAAGTTAAGAAGGATATCGGGATGTCAATAGTCAATTGAAAAACGGGGCAACACCATTGAGTGTTTTTCTTGCCTCCTGATGAGCTGGTAAGTGTAACAGACACTATTCAGTTGTTGATTATTCAAGGAGTTTGAACTACAGAAGCGGCAGCCTCTATGAATCGGCATGGAACAACCACAGGTGATAATGCTTTCAAAGAAGTTGAGTAAACACTAATCCAGCATAATCTGAAGTGGGATCTGCTAATATTTATTACAGCTAAAATAGCAGTAAAAATGCGTAAAGCAGAAAAAGACCTAGCTTGACAAATTTACAAAGCTTGTGAAAACGTAAGGTTTTTAAAGCCTACGGTTATTCATTACATCATTCATCAGCAGGCAGTTTGCAGAAAATATTCAAATCCATCCTATTACTGAACCGACAGCGTCAATGGTGAACTTAACCATCAACAGTTCTGTGAATTTTTGTCAGAAATAGAAACTGAATTTCCTGACTCACTCTACCACGTGCTCATTTTGACAAGTTAGCACTGGTGAAGTTTTACTGTGATTTGTTGTACCCTGGTCCAAGATGAAATTTTTTTCTGAATGGAATTGCTCAATTACTATTACCAAACAATGAATGGCTTGGGAAATTAGCTTCCGCTGCAGACTTCGACCTAAAATTATAAGGCAAAGCAGTGCTTGGATGGGAAACTTATACTGCAGCATAGTCATTTCAACAACCACTCATGCTGGAATCGCAACGTCAAGCACAACTGCTTTATGCACTTCTCATCCTGTCAAAGAAACGAGGGCCACATCCCCATACAAATTTGTAGCAGATATACTTTCTGAGCAGCACCTATAGTTCCAGAAGCATTTTTGGACCTCAGCACAAATACAAAAGAAATTCTCTTATTTCGAAATCCATTTAGCTGTATAACTGGGGTACTTCCACCTAACTTGTAATCAAAAGTGATAACCCTGTAGTGTGATAACATGCCCAACAAGGTCAAGAGCAGAATCTAACAGAATCTATAGATGCCTTCTAAGGAGGGATGATATGCTTCTTTGAAGTTACGTGCTTGTGGATTAGTTAGATGGCAGTACCTTTATGTGTGAAAAGGCATTTTTAAAGATGAAATATGGAAAGTGTCATTTCAAGTTAGTAGCTAGCACCAGATGAACATCTCCAAATGATCTGGATAAGGAATATGGTTAGCCCCAATTAAGCAAAACGTCATCCTCCTCCAAAGAACGCCATTCCTCCCATTCGTAGACCTGTATTACAAAACACTGTACTCAATTATTACGTTTTGAGTTCTATCAAGAAAAACTTTCTGGAAATTTGGCTTCTCTCTTTTTATATAAATAACTATGTAATATGTTCAGTTTTGCTTTTTGGTTAGCAATGCGAAGAAAATCACTATCTGGCCTTTTACAGAAAAAGTTTGCCAACCCCTGCGCCAGAGAGTACACAAAACTAGCCAAAAATTCTTAATTATCATTCACTACTTAAATGGCCTTAGGAAGTGGCTATGTTGGCAGATTTCCACACTCTCTCAATTAACTGCTCTAATGGAAAACGATGGTAGTAAAGAATCTAAAATAAGGGAAGACTGCAAACAAAAAATTTCATTCTCTAATTCTTTCCCTTCCAACTTCAGATCGATCTTATTTAAGTTCACAGGGACAAAATAAAAGTTACTTCCACGAACATATGAAAATCTGATTTGTGGAAAAGAGGTAATCTATACTGGTACTAGGATTTAATTCCACACACAACACATGAAGTATCTGGATGTTTACGAATCAGTACTAAAGAGAAAAATAAAAACAAACCCTCTTTCGGATATAAGAGCCAAAAAAGCCTCTACCTGTCTGCTGAGCCTAAATAAATTTAGGTCTAGACATGAGCACATCTATATCCCCATTGTTTCCCTTAGATGATTATTCTCAGAACTATCATCATCGTTTAAACAAATAAAATGAACAGGTTCAGAAAGGGGTAGGGGAGGGAAATCTTAATATTTTTGGAAAGAGCTTCCTGATCTCACGACTGAGAGTCCTTTATTTTGGGAAGACTAAACTGGAGAAATTTCTGAAAGATGTTTTTATACTAACCTAACACTTTCAGAAGACTGGAAATCAACAGCTTAAAAAAAACACTCATAAAAGTTACATGGGCCTGCCAATAGAAAAAAAAATAACAAAAGGAAACTGCCTTTTTCTACACGGAGCTAATATGATTTGGTAGTGGTAATAGTAAGCAGCTAATTTAAAAAGTATATGGAAAAACACAAAGGAAGAAGAAACTTCAGCCACAATTCCTCAAACTGAAGAAAACCACGTAAGCTCTTAAGCAGTTAATATTTGGAACGCTAATAACAGAAAGTTAGGATGAAGTCCACTTGTGAAGGATCAGTAAATATTTCTGAAGTTAACTTATAAATAGTACAACTCAGTAGGATTGAAAGGCTTTAAAGATATAAATCTTTCAAATAAGGCAAAAACATCGGATAAATTCTGACATTTGAAGGGCATGAACCAAAGATAACAGAAAAACTCACATACCAAGCAGTGCTACAGGAATGGCGTCAGGGAGGCTGAAGCCCATAACAGAAACTTGCAGAAAAGTGGGAAAGATTTTTTAAATGGCTTTGCAAAACGGAGTCAGAATCAAGGGATCTTGTAATGAGTGTGTGGGGGAGTTGGTATAAACAGAAGATGGAAGGCAGAGGGACTCAACTTCGATTTTATTCAACAAAATAGAAGTTTTTTTCCACCTTCCAACTGGAAATAGTGGAAAAAACAGACTTCTCAAAGAGAGAACGAAGAGCCCGAACTGCAGAACTTCTCGTGGTAGTCTCTAGTAAGGGAACAGCGGAGACCCTAGATACCAGACTTTCAAATAATCGAACCTTCGAAGCCAGTGAAGTCTATAAACTACAGCACAGCAAAACCTGGCAATAAACCCAGCGGAAAATCCTGCGACAGCCTCTCAGATACACTGTCAACTAGAAGAGGGGCTCGCTGCCGAATTAACAGCTCACTTGCTCGACATGGTTCTCGAACTCCGCTGGCACATGCCAATCACCTGGGACTCTCGCGAAGATGCTCGAGAGCCTGCGTTTTCAGTGAGCACGCAAGCGAGGCTGCCACCGCTGCCCCCGGGATCACGGCGGGCAGCACGGAGCTGGAGGACGGCGCGGTGTGAGGCTCTTGCCACCGAGGCCACCGGCTGCGTCGCTGGGCCGGCATGACTAGTGAGAGCAGAGGTGGGGTGGAACCACGGCAGGCCACTCGAAGACCCGAACTTTTTCGTAAACGAAGGCTAAACGAAAGCCCGCCGGCCCGACACACCCCACGGCCCCGCGCTCCGCGGAGGCAGGGAACAGCCACACCGCAGGCAGAGCACCTGGAACATTTCCAAGGCCCCCCAAAGGGGCCGGCAGAACAGAGGAGAGGCTAGGGAGAGAACCGGCATGTGGAGAAGCCAGGAAGCCCAGGGCAGAAGCGCTCAGAGGCGGGGAGCCTGCGGACAAGACTGAAAGTCTCGATTATCCACAGTGACAACGTGAGAGAGAGCGGAGCCCCGGGTCAAACTGGAGCCAGCGGCTGAAGATACGTGGAAGTAAGTGTACAATTCTTTCTTCCACTGCGACGGCGAACGAGGAAAATGATGCCACAGCAGAGCTGCATCCACCTCCCGAAACAAGCAAACCCCGACTTCCAGGAACAGTCGAGCAGAGGCTGTGAAAGAGGGGGCTCCCTGGAGGCGGAGGTCTGAACACACCGACTGCAAAAGGCTCTCTGGATGAGGATGGCACTCGGGGTGGTCAGTCCCTCGGCTTCCTATTCTGGGCCTGCGGACCTCATCAGGCTACATACTCCAGTGACACAACTGTGTCAGAACACTTTCTTGAGGGGATCCATCCACCTGTCGCCCCGTTCCTGTCCTCCAACGCGCCTCATGCCTCGCGACCTCTGCACCCCGACGCTGCGGTTCCCTCGGCCCCTTCCTCCCCCTACCGCTGCTTCGCCCCTCGCAGTCCCCTGAGACGCTACCGGCTACCTCACCTAGCAATGTTTCCATTCAGAATTTGTATCCCTAGAGTGACACTTTGTGTCTTACAGTCTTTTATATCTTTGAAATGTTCATTTCATGAATCAATCTTGTTTCCTCAACGTAACCAAAAGTCGTTGCAACATGTTATCAATACAAAAACTCCTGACGAGTTTTACACTCTTTTTTTGCCAGTGAATCTCCGAAATCTGGTATTCTGTACTTACAACACACGTCAGACTGGATGCTAAATTTGCAATGGTTAAAGTAAAATACAGTCCTATCAAAACAAGAGTTGTTTTTAATGGAAAAATGTTTCATACTTCAGGATTTTACTTAATTAAAGAAAACTTCAAGTTCTGTCCCACAGATACACTAGCAACATTTCAAGTGTCCAGGAGCCACATGTACGTACTGGCCACCACGCTGGACAGCACAGCTTTAAAGAATTTGTTTGTAATGTAGAGAAATCCCACACTCTGAAAGAATTTCAAAGTGTTCCCAATATATTACTGCTCAGGTTCTATAAACCCAATATTTATACGCCCCCTTTGGACGTCTCAAAAATAAAGTAAGAGTGTCGAATACAAACACGCATGGGACACGTGATTCTTTCCTGTGCTCGCAAATCTTCAAGATTCACTCTCGACCTTTTAGAGTTTCTATCATTTCCTACATGGAAACTAGAGTCGAGACATTATACCTCTATTGAAAGCCGTCCTGACAAAAGACTTTAGAGACGGTTCAATCCTAAACAGCTCCTGTCTGGTGAGCTTTAGTCTATTTTGCGCAAGAGGGATTTTTATTTTGCTTTATTTTTTTTTTTATTTGAAATTTTAACAATAAGACACACTCACAAAGCAACATGTGAACAAATCCAAATTACTATTCCTTCCGCAGTAATGTGCTGCTCTGCTCCCCCTGACCATCTCATACGCGTGCCAGAGAAAATCCAGGAGAGTATTTTCCCCACGTGACATCTCCATGACACACTTATTTCTTACTTCAAAACTGCAAGCAAACCGTCAAGTCTTCATTGAACACAACATGCAATGTTTTACTAAGGTGCAGGTTCCCATTACAGAAAGTCTGTTTCTTCTAGCTCATTAGGGGATGGAGGGAAAACCCCGACTGGCTTCTCTACCTTTGCCCAAAGCCTCCATCCTGTCCGCCTCCTTCCGCATTTCCCCTGGGCTGGGAGTGGGCGTCAACCTCCTAGGGACATGAAGGGGTGAGTTAGGGCGGTGACACCCGCAGCAGTCTGCAGGACTGGAGGTAATTACATTTTGAAAGAAAAAGCCATCCTAAGCAATGCCCTCAAATGCCTTGTAAGACCGCCTTACACACACCCAAGGAGCCTGGTCTCGCTTAAGTGGCATCTAAGGGAAAACGTGATAAATCTAAACGACAGGCTCAGCTCCTGGCAGATGTGATGTCACTGATGCTTGTTAGGTGAAAATGAACATTTTAAAGGTTAAGAAAACACCACACCAAAGACGCCGGGCGACCACAGTCCAAATGCTCGCTACAGACCTCTCTCCATCTGGGTGTGAAAATGTTAGTGAAGAATTGTGTTAACAAAACGGGTCTCCCGAGTCTACGCTGTGGTCAACAGGACTGAGGTACGTTCCCAGCTTCACTAGTAAGAGGAAACAGGAATCCCCACACGCCCCTGGGCACCTCCTGCCATCAAGAGAGAGCATCTTAAGTCTACTTATTGTCTTAGTTATAACAGTCACGTGCAGAAGTCAGAATGTTTGGCTTGAGTACACAATTAGCATTAGCCACTTTTAAACTTAAATATCTCTGTGAAGAGCTTCCCAAAGAACAATTTAAGAAAAAAACACATAACCATTCTTGAATCACTCGGCTCTCTCCCCAGTTGTAAGCAACAAGTCTGTAGTCCGTAGTCCATAGTCCGTAGTCCCTCAGACTTCCTTCAACCCCCACGACAGTCCTTTGAAGCAGAAATCATCACCTCTAGTTTAGATAAGAGACAGAAGCGCAGAGAGAGGCAGTGATTTGGCAGAGGCCATGTGGCTAGTACGTGGAAGGAGCCCGTAGTCAAATCCAGGTCTCCTGATTCCAAATCAGGCAACTTCCCACGCAACGGACAAGTGCCCCCCAACATTTCCCAAGACTATACACTTTAAATACATACGTTCCTTCAACCCCACACACACGTCGAAAATATTCGATCTCAGTATAAGCTTTTTATACCAGGTTCGCTCCTGCTATAAAAACTTTCAAACTGACAAAACATTTATAAGCAGTATAAACCCAGCAGGACTTATTTTTAAGTAAGTCGATTTTTACTGTATTTGCTTTAAATACAGTTGCCCCTTGGATAAACGGCACACTTTCTTAACTTTCTCTCAGCATACTGTGTGCCCATATACAAATTCATTCCTGGGAACAAACAGCCAGGTTAGAAATTTTGCCCAGTCATTTCAAAAACTACTCCTCTGGTCAACGAATATATGACTGTCAGGTAAATTTCATTCCGAGAAGGAAAAGCCATAAAGAAAAGCTAACTTGAGATTTATTAACTGTGCCTCAGTAATTTAAAACAAATCTTATTCGTCTTGAGAATTTAAGGCACGGTTAGTGGTCTCCACTTCTCCTGCAGTCACCGTCACATAGTAATAAGAACTATGTGGACTTCTATGTGTCTGACCACTGCAAAGAGTATTTCATCATCTAGGCCTTCTGAGCCACACTTCTCTTGCTCAGGCTCGCCTCCACGTCTGGAAGTGTACCTTCTCTTCTAATAAACCGTTTCTTTTCTACTGTAAAAAAAAAAAAAAGTATTTCATCTAACTCTCCTAATCCCTGTACACCAGTGTTTAAAAATTTGTTTATGATGTTAGTGCAAAAAGTAACATAAAACATACTGTACAGGGACCTTAGATGGAAAAAAAACCCATACTGACCAGTACTAACGAACCGGAAGTCTGGTGCCAAGTTTAAGCACACACACATTAAAGTCAATGGACACACGCCTTCACAGCACCCGACTGAGTAGACCCAAGGCACCGAAACAGACTGTTAACAAAAACCGAATTCTGAAATTCAAATGCTTGCTTGAACATCAACTTAAAACTAAGCCGCACCTATTAAGTCTGGAAGAAATGACATCTTTTTAAGAACAAAAAGGTATGGTGGGAGGGAGGAATCGAGGTAACCTGATATCAACCAACCGCTAAAGTATCTTGAGCATTTTCACCTTTTGCATGTGTTCACACAAGCTCCCAACTCAAAAGCATTCTAAAGCAGAATGTGATCTAAAAAAAAAGGTTTCAACATAAAAATGTTGTGGAAAACAGAAGGGCAGGCATCATTCTGTTTGTTTCATTAGGAACCTCATAGAATAGATATGAGTTAATGACATGTGAACCTGTCAATAACGAAAAATGGTAGCTCAATAATACCATCGCCAAAATGAAAAATACTTCGTATAGTTAAAAATGAAGTCACAAAGAGCTGCTGAATTAGAGGTCAGAATACAAGTTACCATATATATGCAGTTACCAAAAGTGCTGGGAAGTCTTCATACATAGAATGTTCAACTAAAATTTTATTGCATTCGTAACAAACAGAAGGCTGAAAACAACCAGACAGCTTTTCAATTCTATGAGTAGCAAGGTGGTATTCAGCTCTGTGAAAAGGGGTAAAAAAAAACCCAAAACAGGAGCGACCACATTCCTGTCTAGGCTATATCACTAACTGGCTATGTAAACCTGGTCGATTCATTTAACCTCTCACGCCTCAGGATCTCCATCAGTATTAGAGTATTGGATTCGACTACCTACAAGTTCGATGAAGACGACCTTCCTTCCAGGTCTAGGAATCTGTGACTATGAATAAGATATAACCGAAGCCACATTCCAGTAGTAAGTGAAAAAATAAAGCTTAAGAAACGACTAGGACACATGCTTAGAAGCTGTGCTTTTTCTCACTGCCTTTCACTCTTACATGTCTATCTCCCTTTTTGTGACTAGCTTATCATTTTGAAAAGAAATATAAAACATGCGTCTTTTAAAAACAGGGCAGGATTGATGCTTCACTGACTTCACTTATTGCACAATACTTCTTGCCACCCACACAATTTGTTGCTTATTTCCAATACTGGCCTATCCGCGGATGCTGTGGAGGGCTCCGCCACTGCCACTACCATAGCAATATGAGATTATAAAACATCCTTGCTTATGTTCTTCCATTTTTACTACCTGAAAAGGATAACAACAACGACAGGATCTGGAAAAGTCTGACAAGTGTCTAATCTCTTGACAGAAAGTCTATTGACTTGCAGCTCACAATTTTGACTACTGCAACCCTCTAAAACATTTAAATAGAAAGAACATCAACAAATGAAAGGATGGAGACCAAGCAAAATGCTGCCAATTCACAAGATCAAGTCATTTAGAAAAAGAAACCATTATGATGGCATTTCAATTACCTTATGTACTTTAGACAGCGAATTTAATCTTCGATTACCCATTTCATGTTATTTTTGAGCAATGTCACTAAATTAGAATTTGGTCTATCTACATGAACTCAACTGACGTGCTTCTCATTATTCCCAAGAAGTCGAAAAAGGACTCAAAACCCAGAAAGTCCATGTGTTTATAAAAAGGTATTAATGTAAAATCACTGATTGCTGGCAATTTCGCTGTTAATTGGTAAAATACTATTTTTTAAGCGTATGAGGTTTCCATTAAAAATTAAATGTTTTAAAGAGTGAAGCCACGTTTTAAAATTAAAATCACTCAACAAAAAAATATTATCTACACAAGTGCCTATAAAATTACTTAAGGAAATCGATTTTGTGTTACAGAACTAAGCATGCTAACTCAACTGTGCTTCCTGAACCAGTGTTTCTAAACAGAAAGGATGACAAAGCTGACTATATATCTCCCATTTGTACAGAAACGTAGCAGTCTACATCTGTTGTCCTGGAGTACTTGATACGGCCCTCTTTCACTCTCAAAACTGTCCCAGTTTGCCCCAATAAACTTAATTTAAAAAAAAACTGTCCCAGTTTGGACAAATGATATGGTTACCTTATATGTAATTGACACTAAAGGGAATTTTGGTCAATGAAAAATGAAAACTGTAGTTAAAAGTTAACTCTTTTCTTCCTATAGTCAAGTGGAAAGCGACAGGAAAGAGACTATTTTTCATTCCGGAAAAAAACTAAAAATCACTGAACACAAATACCTCCTTCCCCCACAGAAAGTTCATCGCCATGCAAACATTCTAACAGAAGCCCAAACTGTAGTTGTGAAATTACTGCAAGAGGTCCACAAATCGACACACGCTGTCTATAGATGTGTCAACATACGTAGGTTCTATTATGTCTGGTGAAATTAAAATTTTGGAACACTAAAATACAAGAAAATCTACAACGAAAATATCAACTCTCTCTCTCTCTCTATATATATATATATCACGGACCAAAGTGCAAGTTCATTAATATATTCCCAAACTGTTCAAAACTGCCAAGATCTTTTAATCTAAAAATAATTGACAAAAGGGAAAATGAACTGCTTGATTTTCTGGGAAACTTCCACATTCAAGGTTGAGAAAAAATAAGACACAGAAGTACTACTGCTTTCTTACACTGGTTATCAAAACTCAAGGGATTATGTAACTGGCTACTTCTTTGAAATTAACGGGCCATATGTTTTTAGAAATGTCTGTTATACAGAAATGTTAAGGAATTAAGGCTTATAAGTGAAAAACATGTCCCAACCCTAGGCAGTGGCCCCAAATCCTAGCACCTCATTGGTCTGGCTTTGACAGAGGACTTCTCACTCTGTAATCTGTTATCCACACTATGGTAAACTGAAGGAGCAGGAGGCCGGTCAAGCTATCTCCCAGTCCACTAGAGCTATGGAAAGAGAAATACACGCATGAGAATTCCACGAATGCGGATGCCCCGTGGGACATACTGTGCTATTTAAGGCCTCGGTACACGTTTGCCAACATGGAAGAACATATCCAGTCGGCCCAACTTTTCTAGATATCGTTTCATTATTACGCTATTTCATAAAAATCATTGATTTTAAATTGTTTGTCACATCACAAGTAGTTATAGCTGAAACAGGCACCGCGACAGACCAAAATAAAGAAGAGGGGAAATTGCTAAATAATTTTCACTTAATTCATAAAGCAGATTCCCTTTAAGTGTTTTTGATGCAACATAACCTATAGATTTTTTTTACGACACTTTTTCTTTGCATTTCTGATGTAATTAGAGAGCAATTAAGTCCAGAGGCATAAAAGTTTAGTGACTTCAGACTTCACACAGACCAGGGTTAAAATGGGGGCGCTATCACTTATTAGCCATTTAATTGAGGACAAACGACTTAATAACCTCTTCTCGGAGTCTCAGTTACCTCTGTAAAACAGTTGACATCCTCACAAGGCTTTGCTGTGAGGATAAAATCATCCACGTGATGCAGAGAACCTTCTGATACAAATTAGCAGATAACCATCTGATACAAATTAGTTATGAATTTAGGCTAACTACCCATCCCAGTTTGCCCGGGACAATTGTTTGCACCTGTTGTCCAGGCATAATTATTAATAATGTCCCCTCTGCTCGCTCTTGAAAGCATCCTGGCTAGGGCAATAAATTATGTGATTACCTTAATGATGATGATTTAAAGAGTTAATACCAATCAGACTATTATTTATCAATTATATAATTTTTAGATCTCGAGGGAAAAAACAGAACACAGAAAATCGTGTAAGATATATTCCTGTAAGATACTCTACTGATATTTTGTTATTTGTTATTTTGTTATACACAAAGTATACCCACCCCATTCCAACAATGATCTAAGGTAGCAAAGTCCTATTTTGTTCTTTCTGTTCTACACAGGAACTGGTAAACTTCAGACATTATTTTAAAAGAGGAAAATTCACAAATAAAGCAGCAGTGAGTTCCAGATACTCAGAAACACTACACTTTGAATCACCAGTGGAAAAGAGCCATTCTCATCATGAAGTATGCCCAATACCAACTCACATATATCAGATGGGCCCATCCAATTACAGGGCTGCAAAACAATACTTTAAAACATGCAGTCTACACATAAATCATGAGATGCAACAAAATATCAATTACCTGACTGTTATGACATAGTATTGTAATACAATTAATTGGATTTTAGTTTTCTTCACTCTCTGCTCTAGAAAAAAAGAATCCATTATTCTTCCTCTTTTAAAAGATATACATTTTCTTTGAAATAGACACATCCTAAAAAATACACATCCTACATATTTTAGTCACACAAGCGCGCGCGCACAGTCTGTTATGAAACTTAATTCAATGATCAGTACTGGTATTTGGGGAGACTGAGAAGGTCAGAGGGAACCAGGAATCTTCCATGTCAGATATAAGATTTTCTTTAAAGGCCGAGAGGAAATCTACGTTTTACTATAAGCTTGCTTAAAACAGGCCTACCTAATCAGACAAGTAATTATTTTCAGAGGCTCTGCTAGTCACTTTCAAGGACTTTCCTGGCACATTTCAGTTACCTCTGTAAAACAGCCCTAGGCAGTGGTAGGAACTAAAAAGTATGAAAGACCATGACACCTTAGGCTAAAGAACGAAACAATTTTCAGTAGAAGAGTCCTAAAATCACATTTTAAAGTGTTTAGAACGGTCTTCCTGGGTCCTTTATTTTTACGATTGAGAAAACGATGGTGCTTTAATTTTTAAAGCCCGTTCTCAGAAACAACTCTTTATCGTACATCCGTGATGATAGATAGGTTGGGTGAGACACCATTTTTTTTTTAGAAGAAGAAACAGATTTAGAAAGTTTAAATGACACGCTTATGACTGGGAAGGTACAAGAATACTGTGTTCCATTCACTATAATATTCTGCCTCTGGTGTTCAAAGAGTGCCTGCCCTCGAGTCATCCAGGATGGACACGACGTACCCGATGGGCTGACAGGACGAGTTATTTAGTGTGTAATCACGGAGAACCAAAGCAATGATTAGTAGGGGCACGTTCACTTCTTCCTCCCTTCCATCGCCCAAAGCCCACTGCGGTGAATTCTGATTCAGGAAACGCGGGCTCCTCATTTCCAGGCCCCCCCCCCAAATTACGTGGGGCCTTGCAAAGGGTGGATGACAAGCTGCTAGCAACGCTTCCTCCTGCCCCCAAACGAAAGAATGACCCGCGCGAGGAGGCTGCCAGGCCGCAGACTCCCAGGCTAACCTGTGGAATGAGTATGGGGAAACTGTCTAGGGAAGGAACGTGGCTGTCTCCTCCATCTTGAAATTAATCAGCATAAGGGAAAAAGGGACCGAGTGTTCAGGAAGCAGAAGCCCAACCGGTTACTACCAGTCGCCGAGCCGCGGCGTACGTG
>NW_006439816.1:394344-418346 GCF_000325575.1 Pteropus alecto
CGTGCTCACGGACTCGCTCTCGTAGGCGCTGCGGACTCGGCAGACGTTAAAGCAGGCCGCGATGCCCGTGTCGCGGTCGGTGTGTGGGAAGACGTGTCGGCGCGTGTGCGTGTGTGACTGCGTGTGACCGTGTGTGACCGCGTGTGCACCGGGAGACACACGGACGGAGGGAACGGGAGCAGGACGGTTGACTGGGCGGTAAATTCTGTGGCGAAAAATAAAGCGGGAAAGCGGGAGGGGCGGCGGCGACAGAAAAGGGGGGAACGCGGCCGCCGCGGAGGCCTCGCGGGCGATGTCGCACCGCCGCGCGCCCGCCGTCAGGCTCGCACGACCCTGCCCAGGTTCCCACGGTGTTGCCGTGTTTCCCGTCCCGTTTTCCCGCTGTCCGTGTTCTCACGGAACCCCCCGGCGACACTGGCGTCTTCCGACCCCACAAAGCCGGCTCGCGGTCCCCTCCACACTTGACGGAGGCTGCAGTGCTGACCCTTCACGCGTGCCCTCGCGCCACACGAGCCGCTCCTCAACTGCCGCCTCCCCTGACAGGACGTCCCTAACCTCCCCGAGGTGCAGCTGCCCCGTGCCGCGACCTGCCTCCCTTTCTTGACACCGCTCGAGCTGGGAAGATGCCATTCATCTGCTTCCTGCACCCCGTGAAACAGTGCACCTCTTTGTTTGGTCCACTGTCATAGCCCCAGCCGGCTCGAATAGTTTTCGAGGGACTGTCCCCCTCAGCATGATGGCCTCTCGTCAGCCCGGACTATAAGTATTTCGCTCCAAGCGTTTGCCCCGTACCCCTTGTGCGCACGTCGCCTCTCAGCTTCTCAACACGCTGATCTGGTCGTTTTGACAGTGTGTGTAGGTGATTTACGTGCTGTCTCTACTCGGTTTTTGTCTTACGTAATCGTGTACTAGAACTTTTACCTGCAAAACGAATTCTTCACTGACCCGCAATGCTATTCAGCCTGTTATGTTATTGAGCTTATGCTAATGAACAGTAGCCACACCTTAAGATCTCAGGGCAAACGGGGCTGAACATAAAATAGAAAATCATAAAAGAAGAAAAAAATGTAACCGAATACGTCTATAGCCTTGGAGATGTGGAAGGACTTTCTCAACATGACACAAAAACCCATAAAAGGAAACACTCTTAAATACGACGTCATCAATAAAAGCAAACCTTCTGAATGTCAAAACGCAAATGACAAAAACATTTTCAACATGTTATATGACAGCTAAGGAGTAACGGAAGGTTCTAATAAAATTCAAAGACGTGACAAATTGACAACCCTACATAAATGATAAACGTATATGGCTAATACCACCAATCCAAAAAGAGCTATTATAATTTGATTTTTTAAAAGACAAATATCCTAATGAAAAATGTGCAAAGGACATGGGTAGGCAATTCAAATAAGGAGAAAATATTTGGCCGATAAGTATATGATAATATGTTCACCTTCCCTAGTGATCAGAAATGAAAAAAACTGATTTTTTTAGCCCCTGAGAATGTCAAAGATTAAAAATTTGATAATATCAAGGGTTGACGAAGAGCCTACGAAATGGACACACTCGTATGCTACTAGTACAAGTTAATATTTAACATTTTCTAGGCAATTTGGCACTGCATATCAAAAGCCTCAATGTATCCATACTGGTCGACCAATGAGTCCACCCACAGAAATGTATCTTAAGGAAAGGAAGCGCACGAATTTGCAAAGATGTCTGTAATGAATGTACAAAGATGTTAATCATTGAAATTCTGAAAAATCAGAAAAATAACATTATAATTAAATACTTTACAGTACATCTACATAATAGACTCCTACATAGCCATTAAAAATGAGTAGCTTGATCTAAATATGTTCGGGTATATTGCTAATAGAAAAAAGCTATTTAGAAAATGACATGTATGATTCTATTTTTATATTAAAAAGGTAAATGCGCATAGAAAAAAGTCTAGATGAATATATGCAAATAAAATGTGAAGGCATTATTAGTCATTATAACTTTCTTTACTCCTGCATTGTCTTGAATATATTACATGTGCGCAGATTACTTGGTGTCAGGAAGAGGGGTCGTTTTCATTTTTAAAGAAAAGTCTGCCTGACTCTGAAATAAAGACTCTCTCCATCCATTTATTCCTTCAATGCTTCAATCAAGTAAACCCTTCCTTCCTTCTTTCCTTCCTTCCTTCCTTGCTTCCTTCTTCCCTCCCTCCATCCCTTTATTTGTTTATTTCCTTTCTTTTTCTCTTTTATATAGTCTTGCATGCTCATTTATAATCAAGGAGCTGCTTACTTCCAATATCTAGGAAACGACATCCCCAAACAGTTTATCTCATGATGGCATTCAATGCCACCTAGAACCCAAGGAAGCAACCACCGAATAATTCTCATTCAGTTTTCGTTCAGCCTGATTGCATTTCTCTCCCATGCGCTTTTTACATCTGCGGAACATTCAAATGACTGTTACACCTTCCTGGTTAAATGTCCTTTTACCAGGGAGAAAGTTAAAGAAATTCCTAATTTTCTTTCTGTTCATTTATTCAACAAAATGTGTTGATCATCTACTATGTGCTGGTTACTGGGAATAATAGATCAGTAGACCACAGACGAGAAGACCCTGCTGGCGTCGCAAGACAGACGTTGAACAAATTCTTATAAAGGTGACACGTGGGTACGAAGGTGACACGTGGGTAGGATCGGACGGGTATAGAAAAAGAACATTTAACCTAGAGGAGCTGCCATTTTTAGCTGAGACCTGAGCTGAAGGAAAAATGATGGTTCAGGAGGGAGGGCAGAGGAGGGAGGAGCCCTGGGAGAGGGAATAACCTGTACGAATTCCCAGGGTGACAAATCAGAGCTCGGAGACCTGAAAGGACAGCTCGTTTCCTCTAGGAGACCCTTCCGTTTTATTTTCTTCACAGTACTTAGCGCACTGGAATTTATCTTGTCTATGTGTTTACGTTGTTTATTGACTGTAGTGTTTATGGTCTGTCAGTCTTCCCGCTGGCTTGCCCCCAGTGTTAAGTCCCGTGGGAACTGAGGCTTTGTCCCGCCCCTTCGCCACTGTATTTTCCGAGCCTAAAACGTGGAATAGACAGTCAATATTTTCTGAATCAACGAATGAGCTTGTAGCTCACATTAGATATTTTGGATCTTATCCTAAGAACCATCGGAAGTTTTTGAAGCGTTTAAAAAAAGAGATCATTTAAAAATGACTTGTTGAAATTTTTTTTTTTAAAGATCTTTCTGGCCGCTATGTGTCGGAGACTGCATTTTCTTCATAGTGCATATACTTATACTTACTAAGACTCCAAACTCCTTTATCTTTAAGAAACTCGACTGGCTTTGTTTCAAAAAATGACACCCACGAAATATCTATTTAGTTTAGATATTGCCTCTAATGTCTAAGGAGGTTTTTTAACCTTTTGAATAAGTATCACTGGCCAAATCAGTTTAATGGGAAAACAAATGTCTGCCTCTTAGCTCCTTCCATTTTGTCTCAGTTCACTCCTTTGAGGAGTTCAGGATGGCATTCGAGATATGAATAAATGATGAATGTTTTCTTCAGTCCACCCTGAGGAAGGGGATAGCAGGATGGGAAGAGTCAAGTGAGAGGAAATCAGTAATTCATTCAGTTAAGTCATTCGTTCAACAGCATTTACTGTGTGCTGTGGCGCTGTGTTAGGCCTTGGGGCTGCGGATGTGACAGGTGTAGCATTTGTCCTGAGGAAGTTCACAGTCCAGAAAAGGAGAGGCATCCTGGGAGAACACCGTTTCAAATCCGGGCATTTTGTAAAGATACGTGGAAGCTGAAACTGATGTGTCGTTTCCACTGTAGGGGCCCAGGCAACACTTTTAAGGAAATCGCCCACAAATCCGTGTTTATAGAATGTGAGACATCTTGAAAATAAGTGTCAGATTAGGGAGCGAAGCACACAAGGCATAAGAGTAAAACCCTTCTTTTCCTCACCATCCGTAGAAGGTATTTTTACCAAAAGCTTTAAAAAAGGCATCTTGGATATTGACCGTAGGCTGATAGAAAAGATTACAATTACTTTCATTCTTAGCAGCACAATGCCATGTTTTTATTAGCATCGTTACTGAAAATGTAGTTGCTCTAGGACTCAGTTAATCGCCTCTTTGAAAAAGGTATATAGTGATGGGTATTGTTCATCCCACAAATGCTCTGTAAGTTAATTAACTGGGATTGTTCTCTGGTAAATTAAACTCTAGACATAGGAAGTATTATTGCAAATATTCGAATGTAGAACACGTACTGATAAAATATGCACCGATGCCCGATTCATTACATTACCGATAAGGGAACTTGGTAGATGGACCGTCGTGCCTTTTCCCAGCTATTACAGCAACAGTGAGAGAGGTTTGTCTTTCCGTTCTATGCTTTCCGGGAATATAAAAATAACCTGCCTAATGAAGCAATGTCGAGCACCTTATGTATCCAAACATGAAGGTTTTAGATGCTCTGGTTTAGAAAGCACAGGGCAGTTTTCCGACTCATGCCAAAACAACCAGAAAGTAATCTTCCTGTGACAACTTAAGTGTAATATAGCAGGGAGAAGATAGAAGGGATGGATTTGGAGAAGAATCACCCATGTTACATCTCAAATTTGTAATTTTATTTTAACTGACAGGTAGTCATTTAATTATTTCAACTATAAAGGATCGAATATTTCAAAAAGACTAGGTCGACTATGCACTGTGTCTGGCATCAAACAAATTTATAACAAGTTTCTCTTTGGAGACAGAATGACTCTATGCCTGCTTTTTTTTTTATCTCCATCTTCGGTCACCACAAAAGCCTCAAGCCAAACTGGTCCCACACTCAGCTAAACTTTCACCTCCATAGAGGTCAGCTATGCGCCCATTTCCATCTCTACCTGAACTCAACGCTTTCCACCGAGCGCTCTGCGACCGTGTATTCAGTGCTAACACACTTCCCTGCTTTCTTAGTGTTTTAGGTCTCTCCTCAACTTCTAAAAGACCTCCCCGACTGCAAGACTCACTGAGGAAGGAACCCCAAGTGCAGACTTTTTCTTTCTCGCAAAGCATACATATCTCAAACCCAGAAGAGATGAGAGGGGCACCTAAGTAAAGTGCAGATTCCTAGGCCTCACCCTAGGATTTGGGTGCTTTAAGGTAGAGCTCAAAAATCCTCATTTTAAATAAACTCTCCAGAAGGTACAGATGAAGGTTATCTGCAGAGAAGTGTTTGGAAGATGGACTTCAGTTAGAACAATGGGAGTTACCCTCTTACGTGTTCTCACTGTGTGCCAAGAACATTATGTGCATTATCTCATTTAACACTCACCAAAACACTTCAAAAAATAGGAGCATTTTACACTTGAGGAAAATGAAACTCAAAGCGGCAAAACCAAGACTTGCATGAGAGCACACGACTAGTAATTAGTGGAGAGAAGTTTGTACTCAAAGTGCGTGCTGCATCTAACAACCCAGATCTCCTGGCTCCTAAACCAGGGCTCAGGTGAATAATACATTAGAATCATATTTTCTTAGCGATGGCTGAAAAGATGGAAAACCTGGCTCTGCTGGCAACTCTACTCCTTGGAAGTTCTATATATCTTACAGTACTAAAGGTCTTGAGTAGGCATGGTCTTTTCAAATATAAGTTCTCTCTCGTTCTCTCTCTCTCTCTCTCTCTCTCTCTCTCGCTACATGCCTTCCTCTTTCTCTCTCTTTATTGCAGAAATCTGCTAAAGTCACTTATTTCTTGGGCACGACAAAAGCACTTGGAAATACCTAGAAATGGACGTAGTCTCTGACTTCAGGAAAGCCTGGGCAGTGCTCACCTACTTCCAAGTCCTCAACTATGAGAAAATGACTATCGATCTGCCATAACTCTATGTTTCAAGGAGAAATAGAATGCTGTTTAAAAATATGACTTACTACCTATATACAGAAGTAGATAATAAAAGTAATATTTATCACGCACTAACATGTGCCAGGCTCTGTACTAATGCTAAGCAGTCCTCTTTTTTAAGGCTCACAATAAGCCTGTGACACAGGCATTATTATACCCATATGAAAGCGGAGAAAATTGAAGTGTAAATGAATTCTATCAAGCAATACAGCTAGTAAGTGAGAAAAAGAACTACAAGTAGGTTATTCAACAGGCGCACACACACGATTCGGAAGACGGAGTGGAAGAGAGTATTTTTATTTTGGGATGCTTTTGTTTTCTCCATGGAGCACTGGGCCAGCAGATGTGTCCATTTCTCAAACACAAAGTTCCCGCCCCCCTCAGAGTTTAAGCATTGAGCAGAGAGAAGGAAACACCTCATTGTTCTTTTCATTCTCCATCATAGTTTCTCAACTGCTACCACCCTGGAAGGCGCACTCGCATGTTTGACAGAAGGATTACTGCTTGAATTTGCCTGCTTAGAGATGCCTACAAACCCTCATTCTTGATAGAGGTAAGCCCATTGCCTGAAGTACAAAGAGTAAGAAACCTTTACTTTTCTGATTCTAGATGCTGGAGTCTTGAGTTACTGTTTCATTTTTTGGGGGGGCGGGGAAATCTATGAAAAGATGCACAGAAACGCAAACATTATTATACTAAGAAAGACACAACTAGATTTCCTACTTTCTGCTTTGGCCCAGAATTTTATTCAGCAAGAAGCCTAAAGTCACAAATAGAACATCAGACAGGCAGCAGTGTAGCTGGACTGGTCACTTTCCATTAAAGGTGAAATTGTACAGTGTGACCGACTGTTGAATAAACGAAGTAAAAGCCAACACAAGATGAGCTGAGGCATCTAAGTGACGCCAGTATACTTAGTATTAGCTCTGACGCTGAGCAAAGCTGCCAGGTAGACTAAGCTTAGTTCACTTGTTCCTTCGGAATTCCTCCTCCAACTAGACTTCCAAGCATCTACACCAGGAGTCACACTGCCAGCATTTAGCCAACTTTAGTTATCCGTAACCTTATTCAAAAATTTTGTTATATCCGCTTGCCGTAAGTGATTTTTCCCTTTAAATCGACTCATCTCTTAAAATGTAAATATATATATATTGGAAAGGATATTTTCCATCACTATCGTAAATGGAAAATCAGTGTCGTTTGCCATAAATGAAGGATAATCATAAAAATCAATACATAATTAGTAAAATACAGATCGTACATCTGCATATCACCTAAGATCATGCTGACTACACCTTGTTTATAGATTGGTCTTCCTGGCCCTGAACCCAACACTGTCCAGATATGACTGCATTATGTTCCCTCATTCCCTTCCAAATTTTGTCAATTCTATAGTTTTTCCTCTTAGGGTTCAAGCCTCCTTGGTGGCCTATTCCAAACTGATAATTAGTTCAAAGTGAATAAACTAATTTCCAGCATATATATTTCAATTCTTGCCTTTTTGAGAGAATTGCTCTCTGTTTTCTTGAAATTAGTGATCTCTAAAGCTCCAAATCACTGGTAAACTTGATTCGGTAGGACTGAAGTGGGGTCCAGATATTTGTATTTAAAAACTAACAAACCAACCAACCACTCTAAGTAATTTGAATGGGCAACCTGTTTGGGAACTTCGATATAACCAGAAAAGAGGTCTTTTGGGAGAGTCACAGTAGATTTCTAGGAAAGATATTTTCAGGTGGGAGTGCTTGATGGCATTTGTCAAATCATTCTGTAGTTAGTTACTACAGGGAGGGTTCATTCTGTAGACTTAAATACCTAAAGAAAAATTTAATTGGGAGCAAACGAGATATCTTATTATTTAACGACAATTTCAAAGAAGTAGATTGTGTATGGGGGAAAATAGGAAGCCCAAATCATACACAACTATTCCAATAAAGAGGGAATATCTGATAAAAATGGCATTTCAAATCAATTGAACCATATATTACTTTTAAATCAGCGATGTTGAGACAATTAGTTAACTTTGAACAAAAAAGTATAAAAATAGTATCCATACAGATAAAAAAAACCATTTTATATGTACAAAAATGAAGCTCCTGCAATTGGTGAAAGTGTACGTTGGTCCAACCTTTTTGAAGCCAAATTTGGCATTATATCCTAAAAGCCTTAAAAATGTGCATGCTCTTTTACTTAGCGATTCTACATTTAGGAATTTATCTTGAGGAAATAATTACATAAGTGCACAAAGGAAAAGATATAAGATTGTTCATCGAAACATTGTTGATAGTAATGCAAAACGAGAAACGATCCAAATATTCAGAAATGTACTATTGCTTATATAACTCATGGTGCACTAGTGCAGTGAAACGTATCTCAGAAGTGAAATATGATTCTGTCTGCCTATATTTCTCGATATGGAAAGATATTTATGATATGTTATAATATGAAAATGCAGGTTACCAAATGTCATATGCTCCTTTTTAAATATGTATAATAATATATACAAAAAAGTCTGGATGGATAGTCCCAAACATATTAATAGCGTTTATCTATGGATGGTGGATTCAAGCTAATTTTCATTTTCTTTTTTATAGTTTTTGACATTTTCTGAAAAAGTTTAAAAGCAGGAATTGTTTTTAAAATAATGAAAAGCAATAATGATATTTTTTTTTGATTATACCCTTTAGCTTAACAGTACCAGTTCTAGGAATTTTCCCTAAAGAATCGGAGATGTGCACATGTACAAAAATAACACTCAAACATTGTTTACTGTGGAATTGTTTATAATAGCGAAAAATTAAAATACCCTCTCTTTAACAATTAGAGTACTTTGGGTTTGTTTTTAAAAGTTTTTTAAAAACCATGTAAACTATTTTTAAGTGTACAGTTCAGTAGTGTTAAGTATAGTCACACTGTTGTGAATTAGAGTATCTGTTAAATTATGGCATACTTTATGATAGAATATTATACCACCATTAAATGGTTTATTTTAGTGTAATGACATGGAAAATGTTTATGACATATTGTCAAGGGAGAAAAATCAGTTTATAAGATGATATGCATAATGCAGAAGGTCCTGGGGTCGCGCCCCGGGTGGAGCCATGGACCATACCCTGGGTGCGCCGGGCCACAGGTGTGAGCCTCGAGCACGTGGAGCATGTGGGAGGGGACGCCCGCCTTCAGAGATCCAGATATTAAGGGGAAACGGCAACATCTGTAGGTCAGGGGTGGAAGTGGGGGTGTGTGGGGGGGGAATTAAAGAAGGGAGAAAAAAAGATGATATGCATAGTAGTATTCTAATTTTGTTTGAAAGACGTATTTTATAAGCAAAGGAAAAGCAAGTCTGTAAGGATGTATATTTAATGTTAATATATCTATTTCTGAGTACCGGCATTACGGGCGATTATTCTTCACAGTTTTTACAAGAGACGTGCATTACTTTTGTGCTCAGAAGAAAAAGAAAGTAAATGTTGCAGAAGAAAAACAGGTTATTATCGCTAATCAAGTTTTGTTCATCTTTCTGTGCATCACAAATTGTCCATTAGACTGGAAATATCATGTGGGCAGAGATTAGGTGATTTTTAAATTTCCTCTGGTACTTCTTATTCAATAAATGTTGACTAACTGCATCTACGCGTGTGCATACAAATAAGCCTATGTACCTACGTGGGCATGTGTATCTAAATATGCCTACCTCTTTCTCATCAGTAAAGAGAAAAAAACCTGAAAGGGAGGTTTTGGGAAAGTTCCATATAGGTCTACTGGCCTTTTGCTATATGTTGGGATAGGAAAGTACCTGCCAAGGCTAAGAGTACAAGTGACCATTAAAGATTTGGGGGTCATACCAGTCAAGTTTGTCAATTTTAGTGCACGCAATTATTTTCTTGTACTATCTCTGTTTAGGTGATATTGGGTCTAGTCCAAATCTTCTAAGGTTCTACTAATTAGCCTGCCTGGGCACTCTACTGGAAATAGTTAAATAAAAAGCCACATTCTGCTGAAACTGGTAAAGGACTCGCATGGACTAAAGGGATCTAAGCTTCTCTTGCATTCGACTCTAGCACCCACGTCCTCTATACCCTCTAATCTCTGTAACTGTGACTCCTGCCGCTCCTGCCATGGTTTCCTGGCTACAACTCCCAAGTACACCTGGAGTTTGAGATGCCAGTGGTCATGGGCATAAGCTTTGAAATGGCACAATCCATGCTACAGGTGCAATTATGCCTGGAACCCAAAGGAGTGTGAAGACAATCTTGCTGTATGATTAGTCACTCCATTCATCACCAGGCTTGAGTTCACCAAACTAGCTGACTTAGTGGGTATTTCATCCTTTAAAATACCTAACTTACCACACATCATAGCTTAGCCTGGCCGACCTTAAATGTGCTCAGAACACTTACATCGGCCCACAGTTGGGCCCTTTTCTTGAGTTTCATCTCAAGAATCATTGCCTTCCTCTTCTTCTCCCCAGAAGCAGAAGACACAAACGGGTGCTTTTTAGACACGATGGGATACAAAAACACAAAATACAATACTGGTGCCCCAAATGTTGGCACCACAGTATGCTATAGAGTATTAGTTGTTTACCCTTGTGATCGTGCGGCTGGCTGGGAGCTGCAGCTCAGTGCTGCTGACTAGTGTCATGAAACAGTATCATGCTATGTATCACTAGCCTGGGGAAAAGATCAAAATCGAAATTTGAAGTATAGTTTCTACTGGATACATATTGCTTTTTCACCATTGCAAAGTCAGAAAATCCTAAGTTGAGTCATCATAAGTCAGGGACTGTATCATATTGATTGACTTTCATATTTAAAGCAAGTTTGCATTCTTGGGCTAAGTCCCCCTTGGTTGTGGTATATAATCCTTTTAATATATTGCTGGATTCAGGTTGCTAATTACTTGTTGGGTATTTTTGTATCTATGTTCACAAGAGATAGTCAGACCAGTTAATTTTGTCTGGAGTCACTTGCTTCCAGCCTGAGGACCTTTCTTAAATATATATATTTCGTTAGGCAGGCCTGCTAGCAACGAATTCTGTTTTTGCTTATTTGGGAATGTCTGTAATTTGCCTTTATTCTAATAAGATAGCTTTGCTGGATGTATGATTATTGGCTGACAGAGTTTTTTCTTCCAGCGCTTTGAGTGTATCACCCTTCTGCTCTCCATGGTTTCTGATTAGAAGTCAACTGTTAATCTTACTGGGGTTCACTGTGTGTGATGAGTCATTTTTCTCTTGCTGCTTTCAAAATTTTCTCTTATATATATATAAATTGAGACATTTAAATTGAGACATCGTCATCATTTTCTCTTTGTCTTTATATATATATATATATATATACACACACACATACACACACATATTTATATATTTACATATGTATATGTATACATATACATATATACATATTTACAATAGAAAAGAAGAGCTTTATTAGAAGGGAAAGTACACTTCCAGACGTGGAAGCATGGCTCAGAAGGCCTTTCTTTGTCTTTTAATATTTTTACTATGACGTGTCTTGGGTGGATCTTTGCATTTATCCTACTTGCCATTCTTTGAGTTTCTTATATTTGTAGATTTAAGTTCTTCATCAAATCTCAGAAATTTTCAGCCACGATTTATTTCAATATTTTTTCTGCTTCTTTCTCCCTTCTCTGCTTCCGGTTCTCCCTTTATGCATATGTTGGTACACTTAATATTGTTGGTACACATCTCTAAGACTCTGTTCACAGTTCTTCATCTTTTTCTCTTTATTCTTAAGATTGTATAATCTCTATTGATCTATCTTCAAATTCACTCATTCTTTCTCCTGTTAGTTCAAATATATTCTTTCAAATCTCCTAGAGCAACTCTAGTGAATTTTTCATTTTTATTATTATACTTTTAAGCTCCAGAATTTTAGCTTTTAACCAAATAATTTATATCTTTTTATTCATATTCTTTAAATTGAGACATTGTCATCATACCTTCCTTTAATTTATTAAGCAAGGCCTTCTCACTGGTGGTTTTAGTTTCTGCTTTTTTTTCTATATGTGTCACATTTCCCTGTTTTTTTTTTTTAATTATTATATTTACCCATATATACATACATATGTTAGATAATATATTGTAGCACCCCTGGACACTGATCCTCCCTCTGAGTTTATTATTGTTGTTTGCTTGTTTATTCATTTAGTGATATAGATGGACTATTTTAGTGAAGTCTATTTCCCCTGCAATGCTCTGTCCCTAATGTCATTCCTTAGAAGGCACAGCTTTGGCATGCATGCAGTCACTCTGAGATGACAATGGTTTTATCAGAGTTCTTCTTGTGTCTTTCCCTGATCTCTTTGTTAAGCTGTCTTCCTCTCTCGGTAACACACAGAGCTGTTAGGCACCACTAATTTCTGGCTAATTGCCCTACTGTTTTCGACAGTGCCCTGTGGCATAAATTTCGACTTAGTCTGATCCAATTAAACTTGGTCCTCTTTGCAGAGGTAGTTTTTGAAGCCATTCTTTGAATTTTGTTCTGATTCCAGGAGGGCTTTTATTTATTGGCTGTCTCTTCCTCTCATTCTCTCTAGTAAATTGGCTTATAGTTAGTTGAGCTTGTTGTTCTCATGAAGCTACCAGCCTCTTTTTAATTGCTTATCACCAAATTTCCAGTGTTTGAAGAACACCCTTTGGCTTAAATTTCTCTCTAATATTCTAGAAAACTGTAAGACTATTTTTTCAGAGCGGTTGTATCATTTTACATTCCCATCATCAATACAGGAGAGATCCCAAGGCGATGCATCCTCACCAGCATTTGACATCATTAGTATTTTTTATTTTAGTCATTCCAGTAGGTGTGTAGTGGTTTTATTTGCATTTCCGTGATAACTAATGATAATGAAAATTTTTGTATGTGCTTTTTACTTATTTGTATAATTTTTGTGGTCTTAATTTGCATTTTAATATTAGCTAGCGATGTTGAACATCTTTTGAGGTGTTCATTTGCCAATTTTATGTCTTCCTTGGTGAAACACCTATTCAAGTCTTTTGCCCATTTAAAAAAATCGGGATGTTTTCTTACTATTGAGTTTACAAAGTTCTTTATATATTCTATTTTGGATATGTTATTTGCAAATATTGTCTCTCAACTGATTTTTGGCAAAAGTATAAAGGCAATTCAATGGAGAACTGATAGTGTTTTCAATAAGTAGTGCTTGAACAATTATGGGGAAAAAGCAAACTATGACCTTTACCTCACACCGTACACATACAAAAATAAAATATGCAGCAATATAAATTAGTTATATTCTCCTCCCAGTTCATTCCTTTTTATTGCTATAGATTATTCCATTGGCTGGATATACCACGGTTTACTTATTTCACAGTATGTAAATAATACTCCCATAAAGCTTTTTTAAAAAGGCATAAATACTGATACACGTAACGACATGGATGATTCTCAAAAGCTTTATGCTGAGTTAAAGAAGCCAGACATAAAACATCGTATACTGTAGGATTCCACTTCCTGAAATTCTAGAAAAGATAAAACTAACCAATAGTGAAAAAAAAAAAAAAACAGATCAATGGCTTCCTGGAGCTGGGATTCAGGGAAGAAGATTGACTACTATGGGGTGTGAAGCAATGTTTTGAGTAATAGGAATATCATATATCTTGATTAGGGTGGCACTTACATGGGTGTATATATTTCTCAATGCCCATTGAACTGTAGACATAAAATTAAAATTTTAAGTTTATTTTAAAAGTAGGCAGGAGGTCCTATATCACAGGCCCCCGTGAAAACCAGAGAGCCCATCTTGCCTTCAATGATGAGAACTAGGGCTGCTTCATCTCTACTTGGTAAAAGACAAAAGCTCAGTTGCAGATTTTTAAGGCCATCTCAGATACTGTGTCTTCTAAAGGTGTAATATAGGCTAACTCATTCTTTACCCACGATAACATGCTCCCCCAAATTTAGATTGAGCATTGTTTATTCTGATAACAGCTAAAGTAGTAGTTTGCCCCATGCATAGAAGAAAACAATAACAAACTCAGTTTTGTACTCCTGGATGTCAAAGCTCTTTTTTCAGTATGACCCAGTCTTGCTCTGTTATGGGAAGTTGTTACTATTCCTGTTTTACACCCTTACATTATTAGGGCCCTATACCCTACCAGTATCTGGGATCTTTTACCAAACTTTTAAGGATCATGTTTTGTTTTAAAAGCATACAGGATGATTGAAAATAACTTTTTCCTAACCCAGCCACCTGTAGAAAGGGCAATCAAGACTGAATGATACTGAGATAGAATCCAATAACTAGTTTTGATTTTTAGAGAGTGTTTACTCTTTGAGTAGCAATTGATTGTTTTAGAAGGAATAAAAAGCAATTTAGGGATATGATGAGCTAAAAATGTGAATTAAACATGCAAATAGCATATTATTTACCATTTATTATGATGGACATCATTCCTCATAATAAAATTTCAATATTGGTCATTCTCCCCTGAGGGTAATAATTTTGATTTCTAAGACCACACTGTAAAGGAGTATCTTTCTCTGTCCCTCTTTCTCTCCAATCCCTTAAATTTATGGAGTTTGCTTTCTTTTCTTTCTTTTTCTTTCTCTCTCTCTCTCTCTCTCTCTCTCTCTCTCTCTCTCTCTCTCCACTCTCTCTCTCTCTCTCCCCCTCCCTCTCTCCCCCCCCCCCCCTCTCCTCTCTCTCTCTCTCTCTCTCTCTCTCTCTCTCTCTTCTTTCTTTCTTTTCTTTCTTTTAAGCTTTTCTTGATTATCAAAGTGGTAAGTACACATTAGAAAAAACTTGGGAAGTACAGAAAAGTATATACAAAGAAAAAAAATCACCCTTCAGCAAGGGGCCACAAGAAACAGTAGACATGGTGAAAAAAGGCAACATTATTTCCAGTTACTGAAATATCAGCTCTTTGCCCCACCATTGTCCCTTGATTGGTCAGCTTAGTAATAAGAAGCTAACTTCGTTTCCAGCAGAATTTTATTGATGTGGGAGCTTTTAGGGAGATATAGTAAATGGTAATAAAGGGAATGAACTAGGGGTGAAAAGGGTTCTATGGCAAGTTTTAACTACAGATCAGAACATAATTTATTACTGACAGTGGTTCCACAGACCAACTCCATTTCACCTCATTTCTAGTCTGTTAATTGATCATATCCTAATGGATGTAGGCAGCCCTCTAAGCCCTGATCCCACAAGTCCTGCCTTTTAGAAACTAGGGTAAAATTTTTTGATGGCAGCAAGATGGTGTTAAGGGCATGAAAACAGAAATGGTCATGTTTTGACCTAACCTCATTACCTATCCCATGTAAAGGCCATAAGGAAGCCATACCCACAAGGGAAAAGGACAGGTAGGAATTAAAATACTGCTTTGTGACTCGTGGAGGTAGTGCTCAGTACTCTGGTACAGGGCTCTCTGGTAAAGCTAGGTTTTAGTACAATCTTATTAGCAGTTGACCACTGAATTGATAAGAACTACTAAGGGCAAGAAGAAGACCTCAGAATTAATCCTCACTGAGGTCTTCTTCTTGCCCTTCATTGTCCATCCCATATATTTAAAATATTTTCATTTTCATTTCTCTTTTACTCTTGTATTCTTACCAATCTAATCTACTTCTTCTTATGAGAAGGCGCCTCACGTTTATAACAGGTAGCTCTTCAAGTGAAATTCCTGGCCTAGCGGTCCTCACAGTCTCAATCTCCTGCTCATGTATCATGTCCGTGTCCCCAGCAAGACTCCAAAGGTTTGGTTCTGTGCACAGTGGTTGTTGTTGCTCTCTGCCATAGGTTCCTTAGGACCATAAAACCTGCCTTTTAGGGAAGGTTTATCCCTTGTTCTCACATATGGCCTAACGAGGAAAGCACCCTCAACAAATCCCCGAACCGAAGCTGTTGTTGATGCTTCCGAAGGCTGTGTTACTCAGTGAGCACCATTATGCCTTCTTTCCCAAAACCCTGCCTTCCCTTGGGTTTTTAATTCTCTAGGTCTTGTGTAACCTGTCAGACAACATTCTTTCAACTGTCTTCCTCCCCCTATGCTCTGCAACAGTGGCATAGCCCTTTAGTTCCATTTCCTTCTGTTTTTCCCCTTATTTATTTCTTAAGGTTCTGTGTCTTCTCTACCATGTCTAAGGCTAACTATTTACTAAATAATGGTGTCTTTTTAAAATTCCTTTTCCTCTTCATTTTGTGGTCTTGACATTTGTTTTCCTAACATACTTGTTCAGGTTTGGCCTTATGGGATCCCTCCCATAGTGAGAGCTAGACAGAAAAGAAGTTTGGGATGTACAGAAAACATCCACTGTTAAATAAAACCTTCTTACCAATCTTCAGACACCTGCATAGGGGAATTTCTTCCAGGAGTTATCTTTCCATCATTATCTAACCCAGACCAGACCCATATATATTAAAATCCTACTTTAGTGATTTTATCTTTTCTCCCCTTCCCTTGAGTCCTATCTACATAAGTGCCATGGGTATCTCCCCTTCTGTCCCAAGCCATGCCTACTTCGCCAATGACAAGCACTGTGCCAACTGAAACTCACTAAATAATGCCTGAAGTACCCTACGTCTTGTGTGCAGTTTTCAGAGGGCACCTCAATAGTTTTCTGAATCTGAGCTCCCTTGTGGGATGAAACTGGGTAACGGGAGGTCATTTCAATTTACTCTCATAATTTTTCCTTTTCTGTTAAATCTCTGATCTGAGTTATCTTCCTTGATCTAATAAGAGAAAATATATCCTCTTCTTTCTTAGACTCATGTCAAAAAGCTTTTAGGCCTGGGGACATCTTTGGGGGTACATCCTTCTTTTCTTTTTCATGCAGGCCAAATTTGACCTCTATGATTTAAGCCTTCTCCACTTTCATTTCCTGATAATCCCCTGGTTTGCCTTTTGGCATTTCTAAAACTAAAATGGTCTCCTGGGCTGTGGTTCTCTGTTCATTTAAAACACACTGTAGTTGCTCTGCTTGCTGCCAAGGTCCTTAAGCTGTTGCTGTGCCAACCGGATTCTCAAGGCCAAGGCATTAATGCCACGGTCTTTTTTTAGCATGTTGTTTTTTGTTCTGTTTTTTTTTTCCCCCTCTGGATTTGTGGTCATTTATTTCATTGGGTTTTTTTTTCCGTGCCAACTCAGTCCTAGAAACTGCCATATTCTCCATGTAATTAGGGCACTCACAGTTCTTGATCTGGTTTTGAATAAAGTCTATCACCCTTTGGGTCTTTGAAATCCACAACCAGGGATAATCAGAAGACCTCGTGGTAGGGGAAAGTGGGCCTTAGAAACATGTCACACAAGCCACACACATCTCTAGGTGAGTCACATTACATTACCCTCTTACAATGAATGTAATTCAGAATAAGGTAAGAAGCAACATAATATGGGCAGCTGATACCACTTACTAACATTTAAAGCCCTAGTTCTCACCCACCAAAGCTCATTCTGTTCCTCTGTCTGCAGCCATGACAGAGGAACAGAATGGAAAAAATGGGAAACAAATGTTAGTATCCCAAATCATGCCATTGTTTTAGAGGGAAAGGCTGTGTATACAAAAAGACAGAAGATTTGTTCGTAATAGTCAAACACTGGAAACAACCCAGATGTTCATTAACAGAGGAATGGATAAACGCATTGTGGTGTTTTTTCTTATATAAAATACTGTTCAACAACAAAAATTAGTTTAAGCATTTCTAGCAAGAATATTTCAAAGGTGCTGTTGTATACTTTATGTTGCTTCACATCAGGAGGCACATTATAATGTCAGCTTTCCTAATAATAGTAGTAAGAAGTTGGAACACTAAGTTACAATGTCTCCATTGATTAAAAAAAGTCTCCCTTTGTAACTGGTAAGTTATCAGCAAGATGATACTTTTAGACTTTATGCATATCTCTTCCTCTAACATTTCATCCAATGTTTTTAGCATCCATTGATGATTCTTACCTAAATCAATTATTACATTGGGGTTACAAAATAATGATTTTCTGATCGTATCATGCTTCTACATTTATTAGCTGACATTCTTCTGTAAAGAAAAACTTATCCTTAATTTTTTTTTCTGGATGGAATATGTTAACGATATTACTCTTAGGGACTTAGGAATGTATAATGGTAACACGGTGTTCCAAACCATTTAAAAATAAATTTGTTTTGGAGATCTTTCTGTATAACTACTGTCTGATCATTTTTAATGGCTATGTAGTACTCTATTGTATGAGCATACAAAAATTTATCGTTTCCAATCTTTTGCCATTGTTAACAGTGACGACATAAATATCCTTATACATATCTTTTGTGAACACATTGGAATTGATCTTTAGGACAGGTTCCAGGATATTTCACTTAAAATTTTGTTAGATATTACCAAACTGAACTCCATAAACATTATGCTTGTGATGGCAATACACAAGTGTGCCGATTTGTCTATACTCTGACAATAGTGTTTTGTTTTTTAAAATCTCTGCAAATCTAAAAGGAAAAAAATCTGCTTGATAGTTTTTAATTGTATTTTATTATGAAATTGCATATTTTTTCATCTGTATAAAAACCATTCATATATAGTTTACTCTGAGTGCTATCTCATGTGTTTTCTATTAAAAATTTTGCTCATTTCCCTAACAAAATACATATTGAGAAAATTAGTTCTGTGTTGTATGTGTTACAAACTTTTCCCCAGTTTCTCATTTGCCTTTTGATTTTATTTACAGTATTTTCCCATGTAGAGAAAACATGACTTTATATAGTCAAATTCATCAATATTTTCTCTTTTCTTTTATAGCCTCATTATTTTGCATATTGTAAAAGTTTTTGTTGAAATGTATAGAAAGGTGCACATTATCACATACATTATAAGTGTGGTTCACTGGAGGACTTCTGGTCAAGATGATGGAGCAGGTAAACTCTGTGCTCACTTCCCCCTACAATCACATCAGAATTACAGCTAAATTATAGAACAACTATCATTGCAAACCACCCAAACAGAAGTCCTATGACTAAGGACTGAGACTGGTAGGAGGGGTGGAAACGTGAAACAAGCAGCCCCCCACCCGTGTGTTCCCACGAACATCAGGAGGGCTATTTCGGCTGTGTAGGTTCCCCCCCCCCACCACCACCACCAAGAGCAAGGGGGTCTCCGGCCTGAGGCAGCCATGCTGGGAAGCACAGGCCCTGCATCTGGCTGGGACAACCAGCCCCAACTCCGTCTCTCAGGTGGAAACGGAGGGCGTCGGGAACCCGGGCGTCCTCTTAAAGGGCCCGTGCACAGACCCACCCTGGACTCCCACCTGGGGCTCCCACCTGGGGCTCCCGCGGAGGGCTGGCAACTCGGGAGGCTCGGGACACACAGGGAGAGGCCGAGGTGTGTGGCTTCAGGGCGAGGGGCGAGGGTCAAGGGCGCTGCCACTGTCCCCGGGTGAGCCCTCCTCCCACACAGCTGGCCGCGGGTGGGCGCCATCTTGCAGCGTTGAGCCCGCCCCCGCTCAGCCAGACCGCAACTCCCATTGGCCCGGTGAGCCCGCTCGCCCCGCCCCGTGACTCTGAGGCCCCGCCCCACCCAGCACACATAGAGTCAGAAGCTCTTTTAGCCGCTGAGCCTTCTGGGCAGCCAGCCAGTGGTGGCAGGCCTTGCGGTGCCCTGGGCCATTTTGCTGAGCTACTCCAGGCCCAGTACTGGTGGCTGCCAGCCTCATTTAGTGGTTTGGTCTCTCCCACATGCTTCCAGGTTCAGCACAGGCAACAACTAAATACAGATCTCTTTGTAGCTCCTAGCAGGTGGCCCCTGGCCAGTCACAGGCCGTGGCGGACCTTGGCCTGAACCAGAGCCCCTCCCAAGAGGACCCAGAACCAACACACCCTGTGGCCAGCTTCAAACCATACAAGAGTGACACCCAATTAGCCCCACAAATGGCACTCTTAAAGGGTGGTCTCGGCAGGAACCAGAACCTGCTTGGGCGAATCTCACTCTGTAGGCTCAGCCCCTGCGCAACAGCTCCTCCATCATAGACATGGCCAGTCCTTACAACCGATCAGCCTGAAGGTCAATCCCACCCACTGACGTGCCAACAGCAACCAATGGTAAACTACAACAGGAGAGCAGACACACCCCACACAAGGGACTCACCTGCAGCACCCAGCTCAGGTGACCAGGGAGACTGTGTCACTGGGCCCCATAGGACACCTACCATATAAGGCTGCCAAGACTACCTAGCAGATCTACTTCATACGTAAAAACAAACACAAATAGGCAGCCAAAATGGGGAGACAAAGAAACATATAGTCAATAATACTGTAATAACTGTATGGTTACAGGTAGGTAGTAGACTAATTGGGGGTGGGGTCACTTCTTAAGTTATATAAATGCCTAACCACTATACTGTACACCTGAAACTAATATAAGATTGAATGTCAACTCTAATTGAAAAAAATTTTTTAAATAAGTGGTTTGTATACATTATCTCATTTTATTCTCCCCCAGATCCTGTGATATAGGCACCATAATTATTCCCACTTTATTGATGGAGAAATTGAGGTAAGTCTTATTGTTAACAAGAGGTGAAGCTTGGATTCGATCCCAGGCAGCCTACTTCATACTCCATGCTCTTAAATGCTAAGCTGTCTAGCCCAACTGCCTCATTTTCCAGATGGTAAAATTGAAGCCCAGAAGGGAAAATTTATCCAAACTCTTACAATCAATTTAGTGGCAAAGCCAGGAATAGAACCCAGGCATCTTAATTAATAATTTATAACTTTTAACTATCTCACTCTGCCACTGACAGTACATTAACTCTAATAATAGAATTGTTATACTTATTATATGCAACTGACTCTTTAAATTTTATCTTTAAAATGGTTCTCTTTCTCCAAACAAATATCAAAGTCTCTTTGATCCAGGAGTTTACTACTTTTCTTGGTAGCCTAATAAAAAGACAAATACTTTGGGATAGGGAGCTGGAGTGAGTTCTAAGCAATCAAAATAAAGAGTATTAGGAAAACACTTGCACACATCTGTTAAACAATAGCAAGACTTCACAAGTGTAATTTTCAATCCATAAGTCGATGGGAGTGATAGTCTTGTTACACATTTAGGGGGGCGGCAGAGACTCTGGGATACAGAGATAGTAATTGGTCCCAAATCACACAGCTAGTAAGTGGTGGATCTAGGCTCACTATCATCTGATTCCAAAACAGGGGGAATGGTGGAAGGAGAAGTATTGGTTACTGAGAGTGGCATTTTGTGACATTAGTTCCTCCATGACAATGGATACCTCTATCCATTTTTTCTTCTCAAGTGCCTAAGGACTGGCAAATCATTAGTTACTTTACATGTGATTATTCAATTTAAACCAACCAGTGGGCATTTTTTCTATTTCAATTATTAAATTGTACCTTTCTGCTTCATCTGTGGGCTCCAACATCTAGTTTAATACTTAACAGAATCAAATATTTCTTGAAGAATGTCTAATGTCAGTGTTAATATGATATTTTGAAGTGGTATCGATAATATGGTTTATGCTGGAAATAAGTGTCTTGAGTTAGAGACATGGGTTCATGATGGAACAAGCACAGAGGGCTTTTTCAGCTCTTCGAAGACTATTAGTCGTGTGATTCTGAGGAAATTTACTTCACTTCAGTGTGTCCCAATTTTCTTAAATGTAAAATAGGGAATATGTGTCCCTTGGAGGGTCGTAGTGAGGAACGATAATGCATGTAATGTCCTAGCACATAATAGACAATAAATAAATACTTATTATCTTGGGTCAGTAGAAAGGAGATAGAATAAGAATCTCCACTATGATGTGGGAGAGATGTTTTGGAGAATTCATGCCCCTAATATAGAAGTTCCTAATTTTGTGAATCCTCCAAAATCCTATGAAAATTTCTGAGTATGTTCATTTTTTTCTGGGGTGAAGGCCCATTGATTTTATTAGATTCTTAAACTGGTATGTGGTCTGAAAAGTTTAATAACCACGACTTTAATTACTTTAGATAGAATACTGTATTAAAACAGTGTCATAATCACTCCTCCCCCAGACTAACACTGTCAAAAGCTCGACTCCAAGACAGATCAAATGTCTCTAGATAAAGGACCTGCCATCTTCCCCCTAAGCGCCGATACTATCCCAACTTTGGCCGAGGGAGAAAAAAATGGATGTGAAACCAGTGGGAAAAGAATGAGACCACTCATTCGCTCAAACCCTACCATTAATTTAGTTTAAGAAGAATCTTTCTTTAAGGCCATGTTCGCCAGAATATACCTCTGAATCCTGCACAGGGCAAAGACTATACATTTATAATCTCTATCACATAGTAAACTCATAGAAATTGGATAAATAAAGCTTCAGAACATTAGAGGAGTCCAATCCTGGGGGGCTTTTAACTTCTCTGCCCCTCAGTCTCTTTACCCCTGAAACTGAAAACTTTTACTCTAAAGTAATGGGCTGAGAGCTTGTTTTCAGTCCATGGTGAAGAGAAAAAGACAATGTCGTGCGTCTTTAATAAAGGATTGTCTGATTGTCTTTTGGTGTTAAAATAATCTTCTGTGAATTGATAAGAGTTTTGTTTAAATGTCTTTCCTTAGCAAAATAAAAAGTTGGCGACTCTACAGAGACTCTCCTCTCCATTTCTTTTCCCTCATTTTAAAAATTTCCAGGTGTGACATCCAAGTCTGGAAATCGCTGAATTAGGACAATGTTGCAAGAGTCCAGGTGAAGTACCATAAAAACCTCAATTAAAGCAGTGCCGATGGAGATAGACAAGCAGTAGAATTGAGAGTGGCCAATTGGATGTGACGACGGAAGAGGAAATAGTTGCTGGTAAACATTGCTCTCTGACACGGATAAATGGCAGCACCATTCACTGAGCTAGAGCACACTAAGAGGGTAAAAAAAGATTATGAAATGATAATGAATAAAGAAGTTTAAGGAACTCGCAGAATGCCCAGGCAGAGATAGGCAGCTTATAACTTTTAAATTTCTTTGAGTGATAATATTTGAAAGTAAGGAAATGGTTTTTGGCTTTGTGTGCACCATAACCTTCCTGTGGCCTGGGTACTTGGAAGCAAAGTTGACTTTTTCTAGACATAGCCAATATTAAAATACTGAGCACAGTGGAAATAGCTTGGTAAAGTCCTGATTAAAGGAAACAGTGTCCGTGGATAAGTAAAATGATGTAAGAACAGCGGGGAATTATGAAAAATCTGACATCTTTTGGGTACCAGGCAAATTACCATTTATTACTTTCAATAAATAGCTTTGACACTGTGAGAGCACTGCATCTCTGAAGAATCCACCTGGACCACAAGACAAGGGGATCTTTTGTTCTAAGATCTTTGAAAACTGGACACACTAGAAAATGATGCCTCAATCAGAGGGGCAGAAAAATCTCCTACGCAAAACTCTAGCCCAGTGCTTCTCAAACTTTATCAGCACATACATCAACTAGGAATCTTATTAAAATTCAGATTCTGATTTAGTAGAATCGGTTTAAGGCCCGGAGTTCATCATTCCTAACAAGTTCCCAGATGATGATAATGCTACTAGTCCTACTCTAAGTGTGGTGAGACCTTTCCATGGCAACTTGACATCGATCAGTGGACTTTTTCAAAAAGGGTACCACATTTTTGCAATTCTTTTCTTTTTTCCTACGTTATACTTGTTTTACCATGTAATTTTACATTTTAAATTGAATACGTCAGGGCTCTTCTTCTGCACCTCGTTTTTCCTTTACGACTTCATTCATTTTTGTCGTGTTTTATGATAGTATCAGTCTGTGGTGGATTTGAGAAAAAAAAATGGTCCCTCACCACGGATAGTTTGAGAAACATTGCTCTAGACAATGAAGAACTTTTTATTTGGGACATAGAATTTAATTAGAAATGGTTTGGTTTCTGTTACACATGATTCTAAAGCAGTATTTTAAACTTTTCTTTTTATTTACTCCATAAACAATAACAAAACTCAGCTAGGTAACATTATGACAGGTTCACCATACACTCAGTCACAAATATTTAAAACTTTTGCAACAAGAACAACAAAACCAGAGGTGTTACAAGAATAATTTACAAGAAAATCTAGAAAACAGCAAGAAGCGCACAAATGTTCATTT
>NW_006439816.1:418385-428755 GCF_000325575.1 Pteropus alecto
TTTTGTGTTACAAAATTCCCAACAAAAGTGTATTTTTTTTCTTTGTATTGTGGTTTCTAAAACCAGAAACTTTGAAGTCAATATCCTTTTATTAGCACCTACTGGTGCAGAAAAGGAAAACTCTCACATACAGACACTTCACAGCACTTTTCTAAGAAAAATATACACTTACAAAATATGTTACAAATTGGCACACTTAAAAATATACAAGATTTTGTAGGCGTCTTAAGAGTGATCCTTAAGCTTTATACTTCAATTGACTCTACAGATTATTTATAAAACTTAACTCTAAAAGAAAAAAGGCAAATAATTTCCTAACATTTTAAAGTTGGAGTGTCATATATGAAACAGAAACTTAGGTTACATTCATAAAAAGGGCCTCTAATGCTTTTACTTTAAATTTTCTTAAATATTTAAGGGGCTTAGGAGAGGAGAAAATGGGAATAATCATTTTCTTTAGCACCATAAATCAGTAATTTACTAAAGAGGTGCATTCAGTTTTACGGAAATTAAATTAAGGACTAGTACATTCAAAACTCTGCAGGCAGCAAACTCTTGTCAGTGCTACAGGTACCCCGTAGAGCATCTTAAGCTTTCTACCCTCCTCGCTGGGAGTTAAAAACAAAAGGCCTCTTCTGGTTTTCATTCTAAGTCTTTTCTTTTGTGCTGTAAAACTAGGCATCTCTCAAAGAGGCAAATGATTTAAAAATCTCCTTTCTTCTTTTTGAAGGGAATGTCTTTCTAAGACTCAGAAACCAGTGAGCCTGTTAGATGGACATATATCCTTCCTACCTCACGTTGAGGAGTGTTTCTTTAGTATCTATTCACCGAATACTGATTTTAAAGGCTTCATTCATACCTTCAACTTTGTACTAAGCCTCTCTCTTTTACATTGTCCCTCTCTAACGTTTTACCTCTTAGTTATGATTCTGAAACCAAGAGTATATCTCAAGTATCATGTAGCTGTAATGGGAGCTCTGAGTAAAAAATGTGCCTTAAAGGATAGCCCGAGTACTGCCATCGAAATAATGCCATACTGGCTGAGGACCCTCAAGCAGGTGACAGACAGTGTTTCCCAAGTTTAAACAGCCCAGCTAATTTTTTTTTCTCTTTTATTCAGGAACTTGAGAAACCTTTACAAAATCCCTGGCCTACATTGTGTTGACAAGATCCCTTTGTGTTACTAAAATGTTTGATTTTGGTACTCAATATAACATAATGATCTGCTTAGTGAATTTTGCGATTAGAAAACAAATCTCATATTAGTTATATTTCATAAAAAAGACATATTCCTACAGTGATGGGCAGTCATTTTTAAAAATCCTACATGACAACAAAATTCCTTAAGTTAGTTTTTCGAAAATACAGGAGAAAACAAACCTTTCTCGTTCTAGCACTAGTTGGAACTAGCGACTGCTCTGTTCTCTTCAGTGCAGAAACTTAGCTCTCTGTCTGAACACTCTTGGAAGTTTTGTGAGAGCATCCGTAAATTGAAGATGTGGCAGATTTGCATCAGACTGGTTCAGCTTGGTAAGAGCAAGCTTGCTTAACAGGTCCTTGGATATGGTTTTTCTCCTTTAGGCAGTAAATGCTGATTATAACCCACTAAAATGGAAATGCGCTAAAACCGTGGAACCTCACACAACAGAATATAGGATGCCAGCCAGAGTCGTTTACGCCTTGTGAAGCATCCTTTATGCTTCTCTGTTGCACACACATTTACCCCCGCCCCCTACCACACATACAGATGCGAGCCGGCAAGGAAAAAGTTCAGAGAAGAGGAAGGTTGTCACAAAAGCCCACCTAGCACCAAGGACTTCAGGGAGATGGCTAAAGAAGTAAGGGGCAATGTAGTGCAGGAGGTCTGAAAACATTTAGGTAAAGGCAAGGCCTTAACACATAGTTGCACGGAATAACACGAAGCCAGGAGAGAAAGCAGAATGGAAGCAGCACATGTGAGGGAGCTGGTGCACGAGACGGGTTTCAGCGCGCAAGTGTAACTCCAAACTCTCCAACAGCCTTGGTCAAGGTCACTGTTTCCACGCTCTGCTCCACGTAGCCCAGGGCAGAAAAGAGGTCAGATCTATTTGTACAGACTTTCAAGGAAGAGGAGTGTCCAACTTTCCCGAGTCACGTGACCTAATTCTGCGTGTGTGCGCGCACACACGTCTAAAAGTGGATTTGAAAGTGGCCAAGGTGATCAAAGCTAAGTTAGAGCGAGAAGATTCCTCTCTGAACTTCCGCAAGAAAACAGCTAAGGGGCTTATATCCTGGCACTGTGGGGAGATGGAATATGAGATTATAAACGAAGAAAATTTGAAGACTGAGGACTGAGATGAAGTGAGAATAAGGGAGACGACCATTTCCAGGAAAGTAAAGATTAAGTGAAATTCTTCTAGGGAGGCATTAATAGGAAGCAGCCGCTCAGAGAGCAGAGGTTTATAGGTCGTGGGAATCGGGAATTTTAGACCGAGGGGAATCTCAGAGATCTGACTGCAGATATCGGTGTTAGGGCAAAACACTCTTTGTATCATTGGTCCTCACTCCACTAAGGCAGCTGGTTGAATAAGGGATCTCCCCCAAATCAGGCCCACTATGCTGTGACGGAAAGAAAAAGAATTGTGAGAGCAGGGACGGGACCGACAAAGCCCGAAAACCGAAGAGCTCAGAACATCACATACTGAGGGAGATGTTAAGTGTAATGAAGAGAATAAGCATCTTCTGCCTCATCCTATTGCTCATTTCTCAAACTCAGTTTCTCGTTATGTCTTAATACAAAATGATTGGTCACTTACATGTTAAAAACATGTAATGTACTGTAGGCCAACGAAAAGGGCGCTTTAAAATGGCAATTCTCTTTGGAAAAAGGGGTGATCCGTGCCCTAGAATTGGCCCCAAATGAGCTCCATGGAGGAACTAAAAGAGCATCTATTCCGAAAGACTAACGACAGCAAGCTCTGACAAGGAAATTGTTTCCAACAGCGTCAGGCTGGCCTTCTACTCTACCCCACCCCCTTCTCCAAAGCTGAAGTGATACTGACAGACTGGGACAATGGATCCCATATTTACTTTTGATAAAACACTTCGTATTCATGGAAAATTTCCTTTATTTCTTCTTTCATTACCAGCAGGCGACTTTGAAGTCTGGAGTCTTGGGGATCACAGTATAGGCAGAGTTAGTGATTCCAAACCAAAATTCAGCTGCAAATCATAACAACTAAAAAAACAAAGACCAGTTCCTAGGAGCCAGCCATAGAATTTAGTACAGACAGCTAGCTAGCAGAGTGGACGAAAAGAAGAAAGCGTTCCAGTTTGATTATTTTCCCTTTTGGGTGGCAGCTGTAGAGCAGGAGACACGTATCATCTGGTGCCTTTCCAGTAATTTTCCAGGACTCATCACACACAGAGCATCAAAGCCTAGGAACAGGTCTGAAGCAGCTTCACAAAATGCTCCTCATACGCACGCAATCACACCATCAAGAACACAGGCTTGTTCATTTGACTACCTAGCCGTAAGTAGCAGAGCAGGCTGGTGAAAGGCATCATGGACTGAGAAGTGTGTATACTAGTATACGTGACAGGCTACCTTCCATTTTTCTCTGACTACTTTCAAATGTTGCTTGTCTGTTTGTGAATATATTTAGGTGGCAATAACTAGGTAGGTTCATATTTTGCTTAAATTTTTCCTTTTGAAACATCTTCCCTTTTTTAAAACCCACTTTCCCCACCCACTTATTCTCCACCCTCCCACCCACAGCCTATATATTCACAAGTTAATAGGTTAGTAACAATATTAGTAAGAATAGTAAGATTAACAACAACAACAACCAACAACATTAATAATATTAATCCCCTATATCTGTATAGCACTTTACGATCTACAAAGCGCTTTCACATCCATCATCTCATCTGTGCCATAATGCATCAGTCATCAGACACAGAGGCCTTCAACTGTGCAAGGAAAATAGATCAAATGTTAGAAGTCAAGCAGTAAATAAAGAGGAAGGAAAAGCTAGTAGCGAGAGATGTCGGAGCTGTGAAATTTAAAAAAGGGGGGTAGGACTGAATAAAAATATGATTTCAGAAATTTCTATAAAAATCGAAATATAAATTTAGCGTGTGGCATCAAGTACTAGTCATCCTCAGACTAAGTATAAATGGCCCGAATTAGTTGTTACCACAAATTGTTCAGCTTATCTGATACATGTACGTAACTCGTAGGAGTCGAACTGAGATGCCTTAACATTTTCTTTAAATTACATTGGCATTGCAAGATTAAACACTTAAAGAACACTAAAGCCATGATATGAATGCACTTGACAAAACTGGAACAAAACATTTAGGAAACTACTTAAATAAAAGCAATCTATGTACTTCATCTATCATTAGTGTTGATTTTATAGCTATTTTATAATTTATCCCAGACTATTATAAAATATATAAAACTGAGATATAAAGTATCAGCAATATAACTTTGCACTTTAAATAATTTTCAGCTACAGATTTTGCTTTTAGAAAACAAACTTTAAAGCAGCTGTTTTGTCTCTTTGTAAAAGGTTCTGTAAATGTATATACTTGGGTCCTTGATGGACTAAGGTGTTGTGACTTCCAGACTTTTCCAACATTTTAACCTTTAGACAATGGAACAAACAAACCTTTATTGTGCGATGTTTAATTCTTCATGTTTCCACACAGGACAGCAGAGTTTTAAAATTTTAAATTATGTATGCGCACACACACACACGCACACGCACGCACACACGCACACACACACACACACACATATATATATTGAGAAAATCATTAATGAGCTTTAAACTGGGGTGAATCTGTGAGATGAAGTAAGGAAATTTGGCACGTCTCAAACCGTATCCTTTAAGTTTTGGTAAAATTGTATAGCACAGCATGTATTTCCACTGTGATCTATAGGTGCTATCCACATAAGTGGGGTTGTTAATAGCGAGAATCACTGGAATGTTTCTAGTAAATCAACAGGGACAAGCTCCCCAAATACTCACAACCAAATGTTGATATAGAAGTAAAAATATATACAATAGAGTCACTTGTTTGTAGTTTGGCACAATGTTTTCCTTTTTTTTTTCCCCCTTGGGTAAATACCGCATAAACTACGTGTGCAACTGTGTGACTTTTAAAGTCTTTTACATAGAACATCGGATTAAAGTTTGCTTCCAAAGACTTATTCCCACACTTTAAAATTCATTTCTTTAAGCACTTACATGTCAACATACATACCACAAGGCATAGTTTGAAAGATATAAAATACAAACATCAAATGTCTTTCTGGAAAATGCGAGCCTCTTCTTCAAACACAGGTAAAACCCCAAATGCTGTTTCTGCTTTTAGGTGATTGTAGTCGGAACCCCTGCAGAAAAACCAAACAATTTACGCCATCTTAGTTAGCTTTAGTGCATGTCCCACAAAGGGATCATACGACTGAAACGTGTTTACATCATACTAGATGCCGTATGATGCGGAAAGAGATACAAATTGCAGGGGCGCTAGAAAGCACTCCTGAATGCTGCGCGATGAGATTCTGTTTCCCAAATGATGCTCTTTTTCATTAAACGATCTTGGCTTTTTGTCTGTGTAACTTTTTAATTCCGTCGAACATTTTTTCTTTTTGCAAAGCCCTTCCCTTCCCAAAATCATTCAAGAGCATGTTTTATTTAGTTCTATTTTCTCAGTAAGTAAAAACCAATGCTGAATAGCAGAAAACGTAGCCTCGTCGGAGCTGATCCCTAGTCAAGCCACGACCAAATTGCCCAATCTTTTGGGTGGCTTAAAGATACAGGGATTTTCATGCACGTTCATCTTTTCTTTGTAATTTGAGAGAGGGAATGAGAAAGTTCATTTCATGCAAACTTTTGCTTTCAAGAGGGAGCAGATGATGGACTGCGGGCTCGGCAGGTAGTAGGAAAGCCATTTTGGTGCAGTATTACCTCAGTTTTTCAAAAGAAGCTGTCCCAGCCTCATCCTTGTGGACCTGTTCTCGCTCCACACGCTTTCCCTTACACTTCTCATCTCTCAGGGCCTTGGAGCTGGATTTGTGACGATATAACTTTTTGTGTGTCGGTCCGTTATTGCCTAAAGTGCTCAGATTATTATACTTTTTATCAAAGAAGGCGGAGCGAGAGTCCTCATTATAAGCAGGCATGTTCGCATGACCAGATTCGCCTACTGCTGCTTTTCCGTTGCTTTTACTCACACCCTTGATGGACCTGTGATTCTTAGTGGCTCCCGGTGACCCGCCGGTGACCTTTTTCTTAGATTCCTGTGGTGTCCCCGCCAATATTTTGAGGGTTTTTAACTTTAGACTATTGGACTCGGGGGAATAGAAAACGTTGGGATCCCTATGGTGCTCCATGGGTTCCCAAAGGGGCTCTATGGAGGCCATCATGAATCTCTGCACGTCTGCCATACCAGAGGCAATGTTGGACAAGATATAGGAAGGCTCCTGAAATTCCCGCTGGTCATCATCCAGGAGGCTGTTGGTGTTGGTGCTCATGCTCATGTCACTCCAGCCCGGGCTGCTCTCCTTCCGCAAAGCCCAATCTCCAGAAAGTCCCTTCTGACTTGGCATTTTCATAGAGGCCCCAGTGCCACCATGCTGGGCACATTCGGCCAATGTCTTCCCTGTGGAGGAGATGCTGTTGATCTGACCTCCCCCACGGCCAATGCCAATTTGCATCTTCTCTCCATGGATTGCGGCCATGTATTTCCCTTTCTTTGTTGACTTAGGGACCTGGCGGGAGGTTTTACCAGATGGCTTTTCGATCCCTTTGTTGGTGGCTTTGGGGGATTTTTTTCTAGTGTTTTTCTGAGAAGAGCTTTGGTTCACAGTCCCATTCTTGCTGGGTGAACTTCTCTTTCTTGATTTTGACACTTTGTTGTTGGTATTCGTTTGACCAGATGGATCGTCGAACGTTGATAAGCAAGGGTTTTTGGGGAGCACGCTGACGGAATCCTCATCGTTGAACATATGAAACTGAAACTGATGGTTATTTAAAGCAAATCCATCCTCCCACTTGATCTTGTCCATATTGCCCAGTGGTCCTGGGGCACCCTCCTGGAACTCCTTCAGTGTTCCTAGTGTCTTCATACTCTCGCATCTGGTAATCTGAGGGGAAAGACTGGGGGTGTCAGGTGGGGACATCTCTGAGAGGGAAGAGTGGCGGAATTTGTCAGGAGTGAAGTTGGAGATATCTAACAGGTCACTGGATTCCTTTAGCGGGGCTACTTCATCGACGCTCTGCTGGATCACCAGCTTGGGGCTGCAATGGGCCAAGAAGTCATCAGCGATATCCTCATCGCCATCCTTTTCGCAAGACTTCAAGCTTAAGGAGCAATAATTGTTTGAGTTGACAGAGAGTGGGGCCATGGAATCGAAGCTGAAGAGTCGACCATCATCCATGTTGACTAGGCCCTGCTGAAAAGGAAAGCAGACCCCTCCGTTATTAAAGTGACATAATTGATAAGAGTCATCGGATGGCAGTTGTTGGCTGTCTTGCACAGAGGCATACAGGACCTTGTTGCAACTATTGCCACCACTATTCAGGCAGATTGGACTGTATGTTGTAGCTGTGGCATTACTTTCCATGGACTCTACTTGGGAGACTCCAAATTCACTGGATGGGGTTGGAGCTGTTTCTCTTGAGACTTCAGTCATGAATTCCTGGGAACCCGAAGTAGGCTTGGTGGGCCACGCATTTCCATAGTTGCTTGATTCTATTTTGAAGTTTTGGGGTGACTGCTGCAGCTCAGATTCGGAGGGCGAGGAATCCACGCAGTCCTGGGCAGGCTGCAGAGGTACAAACGACTTTTCTGTTTGAGCGAGGCTGCGTTCATTTTGCTCTGGAGACTGCTGAGTGAAGTATGAGATACCGGTATTATTTGACAAGTCGGAAGCATCTAGCAACGTCTGCAGATACCCTCCGGGAATAACAGGTATATTGGTGGCAACATTAGCGGATGATAGAGGTATTTCAGAAGAGCAGGTTGTCGGTAGGAAAGTAGAATTCTTAGCAACTTTTGCCTCATGGAATTCAGATGGATGGGAACCGTTGGAGGTCTCGGGAACAGCTTCATTCTTTAAATCAGCCTTGGAGGATCGCTCTTCCAAAAGAGGGCTCATGTGAACGACCGGCTTGCTTTCTTGCCCAGCTTTGATTTTCTTAGATTTTAATCGGGCTTCGCTTCTAAATTTGATTTTATTGAGCACCTTCCTCTCTGGCCCCTTAAATTCTGCGTCTTGGCCTTTGACTTTCGCTAAGTCAGGGCCTGCAATGCCATTCAAAGGTGATCCATTCGCACAGCTGGGGGCGGCCAGGGCTGCTGATTTCAGCATACTTTTCAGACTTCCGTCTTCTTTGCGACAGCTAGCTTGCTTCTGATCGCCGCAGAACGAAACCTGCTTCCCGCTTGCCGAAGTTTCCACGGATGAAATTCTTTGAATCCTGTGCCTGTTGCCAAGTTTGGATTTTCGTTTGCGAGCAGGTGGCAGGAATGACACCTCGAAGCTACCTGGTTCAAAGTTTTGCTTTGGGCCTAGGTGTGTCTTGCTGGCATCTGTGCTGCTGTTTCTCTGCTTCTTCGTCTGCCAGAAGCCCTTCAAGGGGGCCAGCTTGGAATATTTGCTTAGCTGATTCTCACTCAGATTCACTGTGGTCTCACTGGCATCTACTCTACCCAACTTCACCAGCATGTTCTTCTCACCTTTGAAGCGATTGATGATAATATACTTGATGATGACGGGGGGCTCTTTGCGGGTTACTTTTCTTCTTTTTTTGGGATGCCACTCGTCATCGTCTTCCTCTTTAGAACCACCTGGAAGCCATTCCTTCCTCTCATTTACTTTTACACCCTCCAGCGAGTCGACATCATATAGATAATCTTCACTGTATCTGACTTTTCTCTTGGCTCGCAGCCCATAGTTCTGCTGGGAGGAGGAGCTGCCAGAGTTAGTGTCCCGAGCCATATAGCGGCTACAGTCTTTGATCTCCCCCATGGCGTCGTAAGAAACCTCAATGAAGGAACTGTCATCACCGAAATTTCCTAAAGCCTCTAAGGAATTGGCAAGATGGCCCTGCTTTGGATTCTTAAATTGCCCTCCCTCAGTCCCACCGCATGGTTTATTTAAGGCAGATTTTTCTCCATTATCCTTTTCGTCTTTTTTCTGTGCACCTTTGTCTTCCTGTCCTTCTTCTTTGCCTTTCTTCTTGTCCGGGTGTTTATCTTCCTCCCCCCAGATGATGCTCACATCGGGGACCTTGAATTGTGAAAGATCACTGCTCTGCCTCAGGGCCCCGCTCTTAGACTCCCGCTTTGGGCAGGTAGTAAACACACTGGGGAAAAAGTTGAATTGGGCATCCTCCTGCATCAGAAGGGTGGTCTTATCTCGAACGTTGTCCTGGAAGGACTCATATCGAATTTTCAGGGAGCAGACATCACTGCCCAGTGTTGACTCGTCATCATCGAACATGTAGTTATCCACATCTTCCTCAGAGAACAGGTTGACGGACAGCTCATTCTTGGAGCAGAGATCGAGCAGTTCGATCTTACTCTCACTAATGAAAGTCTCGAAGTAACCCCAATCCTGATTGGAATTGGCCAGCAAAGCCTCTTCTGTATTGCACTTATCTAACAGTAACGCCTCATAATAACTTTTCTGAGCCGGATCCTCCAAGTCGATGTCAGCTTTCTCGACTTCTCGTCTATCTCCCGCCCTTGATTTCTGTAGGGGGAAGCCGAGGAGCTGGTCTGAGAGCAGCTGCTCTCCATATTTCATGTTTTCTCCAGCATTAATGCACTGAATCCCTATGTCAGAGACCGCACAGGTTTCATAATCCCTATGTAGATCGCCGACTTTAAGACTGATTCCTGGCTCAGGATCTACTGCATCCTTGGATTCCATGAAGCAGCCCAAGCAAGTCCGGCTTGGCTGCATGAGGCAGTCCCCATTCAGAGCTGACATGCCCGCAGGCTCCATTATGGCAAATGGAGCTTTCTCGCACTCATTGGGCAGTGACCATGTGTTTAGGCCTTTTGCAATGCCGGATGTGAGGGAGATGGCATTCACAGAAGCACTATTAGCAGCATGTTCAGGTGCTTCGATCAGGCCCAAAGGAGACGAGGGGCTCTGCATACAAGGCTTCTTGGAGGGAAGAGGCAGGAGACCCCTGGGATACATCACAGTCTCTTTCTGAGCCACCGGGACAGGCTGGATTGGTGCAGCAGCCTCTAGAGCTGTAAATGATTTCATTGCCATTTCCTGGTCCTCCGAGTCTAAAGAATAGGAAAAAATGACAGGAGGAAAGTTAAAGATCTTAGACCTAACTTATTCACTCTCTTTC
>NW_006439816.1:428961-439941 GCF_000325575.1 Pteropus alecto
CCCTTGATCACTTTCTGGTACTTGATTTTATTATATAAGCTAAGCCTCAGGTTCTCTAGCGTTAGAATTAGAAATTACAAAGTTAAAGAACAACCCTGGTTTTATAGAGAACATTCATGCGAGTGAAAAATATTATTTCTTTAGCTTCGGTTTTCTCTTCAGACACGGATTTTTCTCAGAAATGAGGAAGGAATTGGACTGCTTGATCAATTGGAAAGTGAAGGCTTTCAGGGTAAGAAAAGGCTCGGATGACATATTCATAGTTCTGAGCTATGAGGCTCAGCCCGATCCTTCGCACCTCTGTGCTGGAAGCTCCTACTTCAACGTTCACCTGACAGAGATGATTTGAGAGTGCAAAAGGGTTGGGCTACATACATTTGAGACCCCGCTAGCCCAGTTAGAGAGATTTGTTGGAATAAAGTTTAGGATTAACATCAATCTTAGAGGCGTCCTAGACTTTACGTGTTCGAACTCGGTAGATACTAAAATTCTATAATAACAAAGGACTATTTTTATTTACTGTAATTAAATTCACTTACCATTTTCTTTGACCCCATTAAGCAGAGTGTTTTCTCCGTTGGCTGAGGCAACAACAGCCTTATCTTGTTGGTTATCCATGAATGTAACCTCTTATTGTTTCATTCCAAGTCCAAATGCTGTCCAACCTGCACATTTCAAATATATAATATCGGTCATTAAAGTTGTTGTTTTTTTCTCTGTTTTAAGGCTATATCAGCTAGAGAGGTCTTAAAAAGGCTCACTGGAATTTACCTGTTTCCAGACTGGTTTCATTATTGTTATTGGTTTTGTTTCACAGTTTGTACCTACCATATAAGTTCATTTGGAAACTGACACTTCATTCATACATCCTAGATGCTTCTATCCCCTCCAGACAGTAACACATTTAACTAAATCATGGCCATCCGATTAGGAAGGATGCAAAGTGGCGTCCGGTGTTACCTGGGGTTAAGGGGTGTGTGCTTCTGCAGATTAATGTTATTTCTCTTCGCCTCATTTCTACTTCAGATGATCTGAAGCTCTTCAAAAACAAGCCGATTCATACACACACACTCATATATACATCACACTTACATATTTTCTCTGTGTGCCTTAAAATTTTACTGCTAAGGTTGAAAGAAGTAGAGAATTCATCCCTTGGTTTCTCGACATTCATGACCTTAACTCTGGTATTGACAAGTATTACTCCAAGCCCCCAGCAGGATTTTAAAATATGGCTAGAAAGAATATCTGGAATGTATGAAATAGTCCCAGCATCATCTGGCATTTTTAGGGCATGGAACACATACCTATAGCCTCTCATCTCCTGATTACCTACCTGGGTGCTAGGTTTATGCAAAATGATAGGTGACAAGGCCACCTTAGAGGTACATGTCTACCATGTGCCACTACAACATCTATAAATCCCTATTCATTCCAACCCCTCTTTCCTAGACCTTCTCCTCAGCCAAAAGCATAGACTACTGATGGCTAAGCAGCTATTACAAGAATCTCAATAGCATACTCACTTATCCAAATACATGTATATACTATAAAAGGTAGGTCCGAGCACTGAGGAAACAAGAAGCAGTAAGAAGATACAGTTTTACATTCAACCTATATGATATTTTACCTATCTAGGCTTATTTCCTTATCTGTAAAATAAGAAGTCTATATTAGGCAATCATCCAGTTTAAAAAACGTTAAATGATCCTGGGTTTCCTCTAGCATTTATATATCAGAATTGCCAAATTTTCTTCTCATTTTATAGAAGACCTGACTTGAGAGTAGCCAATAAACCACAGGTGCCAGGGAAAAAAAGAGATGCTTGTTGTATTTACACAGAAAGAAGCGCTGGCGATTTCTAAAAGGCAGAAAGGACTGCCAGCAATGTCAAAGTTCCCTTCCCTTGGAGAGATCATTTGTGGTGGAACTGAGTGAGCAGATCAGATGGCTGAGCCTCTGCTTCAGAGAGGACCCTATGGGTCAGGTGGGATCATACTACCATCATGGATTGCCCTGTGCATCTTTCTTTTTAAGGAACTCGACAGAACTTTGGATATCATTTTACCCCTCTTTAACTCCTCCACTAATTCCATCTTGGCAAGGACTTGATAAGGGATAAATTATTTGTAGATGTTAATAGTTTAGGGTCTTCTTGTCGCTTATGACTAAAGCTAGCTACAAGGAAGTCCATTTTAATCACCGGGAAGACCAAGTCACAGAGAAACAAAAAATAAAAATTAACATATCATAAAATATATATATGAGCAATACACTTAAGCATCAAGAATTATCCAATCTTGTCAGACAGGACAAGAACACTATGTCAGGGGATATGTTAGTGCCATTGTTACTTTACGTTATTTCCCTAAGCATATAAATTTCCTCTAATAGGAAAATCTGATCAAGCACCCAGGATTTATGGCTCTGAAGTAAAGGGAATCTTACAGGGTAGAGACTAGAACAAATACCTTTGGCAAGAGAAGAGCTGGAGCGGGCATGAGAGCTTGATTTGGGAAGGGGAGAAAGGGAATGAACATGCCCACTAGATGGTAGGCTGTATACAGTCACGGATTTTGTACTTAAAATCACCCAGTAGGCTTGGCTTTACTAGGTTCCTTTTTTTCTTTTCCAAAAGGGAAAACTGAGTATCATAGATATTAACTTAGTGATGATCGATTATTTGGGTCTCTGTTCTACAGAATTAGAAGGCTAAACTATAAGCAGACAATCCTTTAGTCCTATCCTATGACTTTTCAATTTTCAGCTCCAAATGAGACAACCGAAAGGTATATATTTTCCCACATTTTTATTTATTTATGCCTTGGCTGCTTATAAAAATGATTTGGGACACGGATTATAATTTTTTATTGCTACAATACAAACAGCTCTGAGCTTGCTTTAGCTTTGTGCCACCGATTGCATTTTAGGACAAATTTTGTGGAGTTTTTAAAATCTATCTTGAGCTAAAGATGATTAGCGCTTTTTGAATAATGTACAACAAATTGCTTTGCTGATCAGAGTAAATCATGCAGTCTAATGGAAGTGAAAGAACATTAGCATGGAGACAGGTATTTTGAAGCCAGGAAATTCTCAGTTAAACCAGAAAAGCGACACATCCTACCTGTTGTTCTCCTTGGTTGGGCCTGAGAAGGACTCATAGATCTTGTCCCCGTAAGCTGCTATGCTCTTTCCAAAACACTTTCAAGCCTCGGGTTTTAGAGTCTAGATGGCCCACACCAAAATTTGTGCCGGGGGCCGCCCTTGGCCTTTTCCAATTGGAAAAAAAGGCAAGGCATGAAAGTAAATTGTATTTCTGCCTTTGGACCTGGGACAACATAGCCTTTGGGGTTTGCGTAGTACTGATCTCTGGGTTATCAGTTTAAATCAATTCAACAATTGACTTGATACCACTTGTGGTTGTGATTGTGTACCAGGCACTGCAGTGGAAAAAGACAGGTGAATGGAACGAGATCCATGTTCTCAAGGTGCTCAGAGTCTATTGGGGAAAACAAGCCACAGACAAATTCGAATAAATGTAAAATACAGTGAAAGAGAGGCAGAAACTATCTGTGGGAGCTCCAAATGGAGAGAAATCATCCCATTTCTGGAGGAGAGAAAACTCAGGGAAGGCTTCATGAACAGGAGCAAAATTTGAGATGGACCTTGAAGGATGGTCTTTCAGGAGATGCCGTGAGTCTCTCCCTGCTCCAGTCTGTCCTCCGAACAGCTGCTACACAATCACTGGCCTGACGACTTGCCTTAAACATCTCTGTTCTGCCTCGCATATAACACCTTTCTCAATCAATCCTCAACTTCTCAAGTTCTATTCATTCTGTCCACCTCCTCCTACACTCTCAAATATTCTAACTTTCTGTTCTCTTCTTATGCTAAATCATTTTTTACTTTCAGGCGTCTCGAACTTGATCTTCTCTCTGCCTGGAATGCCTCCCCCAACCTTTTCTCTTACCTCTGTTCCTTCTTGTTCCCTCTTCCCGGCCTCCCTTTCGCTTCCCTCTCCTATGCCCTTCATTTTTCCTTCTCTGTGTTCCCAAAGGACTTTGATCTCCTCTGTTTATCACCTTATGTAACCATTACTTCTTTATATCTGATACCCTCATAATACTATCCACCTCCCCACCTCCACAAGGCCTAGTTCACACAGTGCATAGAACATGGTATGTATTCTGTAAAAGTTAATTAGATGATGATGTTGAATGGTAGGAAGACATGGGGGAGAATTCAGGGAACGGTAAGCATATGGCTAAAATATCAAGTATACACAAGAAGATACGGCTGAGAAAAATAAGAGCTACACTGTGGAGGTCACGCAGACCTTGATTCAGAAAGACACTGAAGAATTTCGAGCAGAAGAATGCTACGATTAGAACATTATGACCGCTGAGAGTAGAAGAATCAGGGGTAGGGAAATGGCTTAAGAGACAATGTTCAAGTGCGGGAGGTCAAGATAAGATTTGGGGAGGAGAAAATAGGAATGGAAAAGAGATGTTCGATTTGAGTAAAAGTGCAGAGATGTGTTGTATACACTTGGAAAATGATTTAGATGTGGCAGGTGAGGCAGCAGGAGTCAGCATATAGACAGAAGAGAGAAGTCATGCAGTTAACAGATGACTGTAAAAGGAGCATTGGGGGTGGTTGGACTCCAGGCCAGAATAGCCTCAGAAATACGGGTGCCAGAATTTTCATGAGATTAAAGCAAGGTGAGTAACAAGCTCAATTGTCAGGTCCAACATGTATAATGAAGCTGACAAGGATCTTAGCTGTCATATTGGAAAGGAGGCAACTTACCAGCAAGCTGTTATAGATGGGGATGCTACAGGTCTGGTTAGAGGCTGACATGGAGTAAGCAGATGGACTGTTGTAGCAAACAGGTCCACAAAAGGTTTCCAGGCTAGCCTAGCCAAGCTCTGTCTAGTCTGGTTCTTGCCAGTTCAACTCCAGTCAGTGCGATGTATGACAGAATCAGAAATAGTAAGAGAGCACATTCTTATCCATGACACTGCTCGGCTAATTCCATTTTCTAATACCTACCAGGATTTCAAGATACCAGGTTAGAAATGTGGACATATGGTGCTTTTAAGTACATGTTCTCAAGGTACACTGAGTCCATTGTACAGAAAACATGCTTAAGTGAGGAGCCATATAACTTTGAAAATATTAAGGGTGAGAGAAACATCAAAAAGAGATGATTAGAGTTAAACTAAAGGATTCTATCTATCACAAAAGTACAGTATGAATCCACTTCATCTCTCATGATAAAGATTCCAAAATTCAAAAGATATGTATAAAAATTCTCATAGAACAGGTGAGATCACATAAGGGACAGAGTACAACCATCAACGAGCTGTGTGTTCTCGGGCAAGCTCTTTCCTCTCTCTGGTCCAAAGTTTTATTTGCTCTATAAGAAGGGAGTTGAACTAGATTATATCTAAGGGCTTTTCTAGTTTTGAGCTATCTATCACACTCCTGGGCAGGAGCTATCATGGCTGCATTTTTGTCTAGCTCGGTGGCTCAGCCTGTGGGTAACCCTTCTTCTTCCACACTGTTCCTATCTGCAGCACCCTTTGTGACACCACCCTATAGAGATTTTCAAAAAGAGCAAGTACATACGACCGTAAATAAATGCAAAAATACGTCAAAAATGCAATGTCTATGTTAAAGCACTAGACAAATGCCAGAAAGCCTACTATTCGATAAGACCCGAATTAGGAGTAGAAAGAAATAAGCAGAGGCACTCATGGGCTCGAGTCTGGAACAGACAGCCTCTCTGTTAGTCTTAATTTCTAAACTTTTAGATCAGAGGTAGCGCAACTTCACTGGCACATGTCCGAGGAACAAATAGGTGAGACACCCAACCACTATTTGTCAGGTAAAGAATGGGGTACTTCTTTCCAAAAAGAGTCCCTCTTTTCTTGTCCCCAGACCATTACGTGGGCAGGATAATGGAACATTAAGAATGGAGAGAACAACCTGGAACACTCACTGATGTGTCGAAGATGGCGAGTCCTAGGAAAGACCATGCCACTGTAGCCTGGCACCTGGTAAGGACGAATTCATACAAGGACTGTGTCCTAATCACAGAGTGCCTTTGTTGCCAGGCAGCACTGAGTTACATTTAATGGTTGAGTGCAATAACTGTAGGCTGAATTATCTTTGGACTTTCTATGGTTTCTAATCTCTTTTCTTACTACTAATCTATCCCGTTAATTGTACTTTAAAAGGATTATTAAATTATTTTCAGAAACATAATCACTGAACCACAGGACTAGAAGGATCTTAGAAGACAGTCTACTGCCAAATTCCCCATTTTACAACTGGGTAACCAAGTCCAAGAAAGGGGAAACTACTTGCCAAATATCACACAGTGAGTAGGTAATGCATGCACATCCTTGGAAATCTCCCCATGGCATCGAGTTACATATCAAAAATAACCACTAACTAGAGGGCTACTGACTTTTCGTTTGTCTTTATCGGAGTAAATGGTGTCACAAATAAGAAGTGAAGAGAAAGCAAAACCCAAAATCCATCTGGGAAGGAGACACTGCTGTTCCAGCCTCTAGACTCCAGAGTCTACGAAATAGCTCCCCGGGGTATCTTCTCTAATACCCAGCTCAAGCCAATCTTGGCAGTTGCCTAAAGCCATACAGATGGCATTCTGGGGCCCTGAGCTCATTAAAGTCTGCACAGGAAACACCCATTGCATGTTCAGTTCCAAAGCCCACATTTCTTGAACAGCAGCAGTTGGCTCTGCAGAACCCTTCCCAATTCCAGCAGCCAAGTCCATAATAAGGAAGAATGTCTCAGGGCCAGACTTCTGGAGAGTCACCTGCTGATGGGCAAAACAAGTCCTGGAGAAGGCAAGGATGAGTGCTGTTCTTTCCTAGTGATCCTGGTTTTCTTAGGTTCCTTTGCTATCTTATCTACTGGTAGGTCCAAGTGTTTCTTAAGACTATTGTCTGCAACTACAGCATCTATTTGCCTTTTCTGTGCCAATATCTGTGTTCACATGCAACTTCTAACCTGCACTGCCTAATACAGTAGCCACCAGGCACATGAAGCTATTTAAATTTAAATATAAATTAATTAAAATTAAATAAAATTAGAATTCCAGTCAAGGTAGCAGAGTACGTAAACACTGTGCTCGCCTCCTCTCATGACCACACAGAATTAGAGCTAAACTACAGAACACCTATCACTGGGAGTCGCCTGAGTTCTGGCTGAACAGAAGCCCTATGACTAAGGACATTCAGAAGAGGTCACCTTGAGACTGGTAGGAGGCAAGGAGACATAGAATGGGCTGGTCAGCATACCCATGTGGGGCAGTTAAAAATCAGGAGGGATATCTCGGCTGTGGAGTTCCCCCCAAGATGAGCGAGGGGTCCCAGCTCCACATTGGGCTCCGAGAACTCCTGGCTGTGAAAACAAGTGGAGATTGTGGCTTATCGAGACAGAAGGCAGCAGAAGTCCCAGGTATTCCTTTTAAAGGGCCCACGCAGGGACTTACTCACTACTGGACTCGCTCTGAGCTTCGGCGCTGGGGCAGCATCTTGAAAGGCACCAGGGACAGACAGAGAGGAACTGAGTGGTCTGGCTTCAGGGCGAGGGCTGGAGGGGCAGCTTCCTCCCAGACAGAAGTGCTGGCAGAAGCCATTATTGCATGGTTCCTTTGTTGAGCCTTCGCTCTACCCAGCATACAGATGCAGGTGGCCACCATATATGACTCTCCATCAACTTGGCTAACACCATTTGTCCCAGCCTGGTGATTCCTTGAGACCCTGCCCCTCCCAACATGTGGACTCACCAAGCCACTTCCAGTGGCTTTTCCACACAAATGGCCTGTCTTGAATCATGCTGCAGACTTTTCTAAAATCTCTTCGAAGGCTCACAAACCCCCAAACAAGCAGCATATAGCCTCAACATATCGTATACTTCTTGCTAAGCAGCCCCAAGCTGGGCACTAGCAGCAGCTGGCCTTGGTTTGTGGCTTGGCCTCTCGAGGCACCTCTGAGCCTAGCGTGGGTGGCCATCTGCAGATTGCTTGGTCTATCATACCAGCTGGCCCTGGGAAGGGCACAGGCTATAGGTGAACTTGACCTGTGGCGGTGTCTCTCCCAAAACAACCCAGGTCTGGCACACCAGGTAGCTGGCTTCAGACGAAGTCGGAGCATCACCTGGGGCCACATCCAAGTATGATTCACCCAGAGGGAAGATTCAGCAGGCATCAGAGCCCTGCTAAAGCAAATCCTCCTCTGTGGGGTCCGCCCCTGCACAACGGCTCCTCCACTATAGTCACAGCCAGAACTCACAGCCAGTCAGCCCGAGGGTCAATCTCTCGCACTGACATGCAAACAGCAATCAAGGCCCAACTACAACAGGGGATGCACCTGCAGCACCTGGCTCAGGTGACCAGAGAGACTGTGCCACTGGGCCCCACAAAACATCTACTACATAAGGCCACTCTACCAAGACCGGGAGACATAGCAGCTCTGCCTAATAAATAGAAACAAACACAAACAGACAGCCAAAATGGGAAGACAAAGAAACATGTCTTACATGAAAAAAAAACGGAACAAAATTCCAGAAAAAGAACAAACAAAAATGGAGACAAGCAATCTACTAGATGCAGAGTTCAAAACACTAGCTATAAAGATGCTCAATGAACTGAAGGGAGGAGTAGATGAATTCAGTGAGAATTTCAACAAAGAGATAGAAAACATAAAATAGAAATGGAAAACATAAAAAAGAACCAGTCAGAAATGAAGACTACAATAACTGAAATGAAGAACCTTAGGAGGAATCAGTAGTAGATTAGATGAAGGAGAGGATCAAATCAGCAATTTAGAAGATATACGGTAGCAAAAACAACAACAACAATAACAACAACAACAACACCCAATCAGAACAGCAACAAGAAAAAGGAATTCAAAAAAAAAAAAAAAAACCCAAGGATAGTTTAAGGGGCCTCTTCTGGGAAAACAGCAAGCATACCGATATTCTCATCGTAAGGATACTGGAGAGAGAGAGGGAGACGAGAAAGAGCAAGGAATTGAAAATCTATTTCAGGAAATAACGATGGAAAATTTCCCTAACCTGCCAAAGGAGATAGACCTACAACCCCAGGAAACACAGAGAGTCCCAAACGAGATGAATCCAAGAGCACGCCAAGACCCGTCATAATTAAAAATGCTAAAGGTTGAAGACAAAGAGAGATTCTTACAGCAGCAAACGAAAAGAAGTAAGTTACCTACAAGGGAGCTCCCATGAGACTATCAGCTGATTTCTCAACAGAAACTTTGCCGGCCAGAAGAGACTGGCATGAAATATTCAAAGGGCAGATAGAGATTACCAGACAAGAAACAGCTAAAGGGGTTCATCAATACCAAACTAGTATTACAAGAAATGTTAGAGAGACTTCTTTAAAAAAAAGAAAAGAAAAAATAAGAAAAAATATGAATAACAAAATGGTAATAATTACCTATCGACAATTACTTGAAACATAAATGAATTAAATGCTCCAATCAAAAGATAGGGCGGCTGAATGGATAAGAAAACAAGAACCTCACATATGCTGCCTCCAAGAGGCTCACTTCAGATCGAAAGACACACCCAGATTGAAAGTAAAGGTATGGAAAAAGGTATTTCATGAAAAATGGAAACAAACATCAAATAAAAAAAGCTGGGGTAGCAATACTTTTTCCAGGCAAAATAGACTTTAAAACAAATGCTATAACAAGAGACAAAGAAGGACCCAGTTACCACACATATGGGCATTTATCTGAAGAAACCCAAAACACTGCCTCAAAGGAACATGGGAACTCATATGTTCCATGGAGCATTATTTACAGTAGCCAAGATATGGATATCCATCAATGGGTGACTGGATAAAGAAGAGATGGTGCATACATACAATGGAATATGACTGAGCCATAAGAAGAATGAAATCTTGCCATCTGCAACACCATGGATGGACCTAGAGAGCATTGTGCTGAGTGGAGTAAGTCAGGCAGACAAAGACAAATACCATATGAATCTAAAGAAAAAAAAATAAACAGACAAAACAGAAACAAACTCACAGATATAGAGATCATTTTGATGGTTACCAGATGGGAGGGGGTTTGGGAGGTGGGTGAAAATGGTGACAGGATCAAGAAGTACAAATTGGTAGTTACTGAAGAGGCATGAGGATGTAAAGTACAGCATAGGGAATATAGTCAATAATCCTGTAATAAGTATGTACGGTGCCAGGTGGGTACTAGATCACTTCGTAAGTTATATAAATGTCTAATCACTATGTTGTACACCTGAAACTAATATAATATTGTACGCTAACTGTAATTAAAAAATTAAAAATATATTTAAAAATATTAATCAAAAAATTATATTAAAATTTCAGTTCCTCAGTCACACTAGTCATATTTCTAATGCTAAGTAATCACGTGTAGCTAGTGGTGACCATACTGGACAGCACAGATACATAACATTTTCATTATCAAAGAAAATTCTACTAGATAGCACTGTTCTTCTTACTCCTTAATTATCTAGTCACCTTCTCTATTTGTACAGGCTGGCCTAGCATTTTATTTATCTTCCTAGTCTCAGGCAGAGAGGGTTGATGTCATTATATTCCTCAGTTCATCAGTAATCCAAGCAAAGCTTCTTTCTTGCCAGTATTCAGTTATTCCCATTTATTCTTACAGTCTTTCATACGTAACCATTCTAATATGATAAATATGTATCTTTGTATTTTTTAAAGGTGTATTGTTTTATGTGTATATTTTAAAAATTATTTAAATGGTATCATGCTGCATCACTCTGCCCGACTTCAAATTATACTACAAAGAGACAGTAATCAAAACAGCATGGTATTGGCAGCAAAACAGACGCACGGATCAGTGGAACAGAATCGAGAATCCAGAAGTAAACCCATATTTATATGGGCAAATAATTTTCAACAAAAAA
>NW_006439816.1:440028-443962 GCF_000325575.1 Pteropus alecto
TCTTGCAGAGCAGCTTCAGCCAATCACAGACAGTGACGAGCTCTGTCTTGGTATGAGCATTTTGGAACAGTATTTTCCCTAGATAATTACAAAACAGGAATACATACATCGGATCAGCCCAACCAAAAAAAAAGAAAGAAAAGAAAAGAAAAGAAAAAAAAGCACCAAGGTAAAGAGACAACCATCCAAATCGGAAAATATATTTGCAAGCAACTCCTCCGATAAGAGCCTAATATCCAAAATATACAAAGAACTCATACAACTCGATAAAAACAAAAAGCAAATGATCCAATCAAAAAATGGGCACAGGACCTGAATAGACACTTCTCCCTAGAGGACATACAAACATATGAAAAGATGCTCAACATCGCTAGCTACTAAGGAAATGCAAATCAAAACCACAATGAAATAGCATCTCACACCTGTTAGAACAGCTATAATCAACAGGACAAGTAATAACAAATGTTGGAGAGGATGCGGAGAAAAAGGAACCCTCATACACTGCTGGTGGGACTGCGAGTTGGTACAGCCACTATGGAAGACAGTATGGAGGTTTCTCAAAAAACTAAGAATGGGTCTACCATCTGATCCAGCAATCCCTCTACTGGGTATTTACCCCAAAGACTTGAAAAACCATATCCGAAAAGATATTTGCACACCTATTCTCTTTATGACAGACACCCAGGATGCGTGGCCTAGCACTTTGAAGAACTCTTGGAAGAAGTTCCTGGCTTCACGGAAAATCTTCAAAGAAAATCATAAACAAAAGTACTTGTAATTTGAGTATACGACCTCACTTTTAATTGTGAGTATCTGGAATATAGACTCTTGTCCTATGCTTCAATAGTGTAACTTACTGGTATTACTGTTTGCCTGTTAGTGGTCATTGTCCATTTTTAGCTTGGCTCTGGTCTTGTACGCGGTTTCTTCACTATTTTTAATTTCAAATAATGGTTTTCCATCGGTCTGTGGCTCTAATTACCTGGACTCAGATTATTAGCTTATGAAGTCCCTTATCGCTTGTGTTTATTTCTGACTCTCCTTATAGCTCCTTTTCTTTGTCTTGCTGTCACTCAGGATTCAGTTCAATGGGTAGTTTCCTGGTTAAAGGTTTCACTGAGCAGTGACCTAATGGTCAGGAACCTAATGGAGACGAGGTTGCTGCACAGACAGCCAGAGATGCCCAGGGCCTTACTGGGAGGTTTCACGTTCTCTGTTAGCTTGATACACTGGGGAAATAACCTTTTAATCCAGTGCAGCAGACTTCATTTATTATAGTGTTATCCGGTTTGAAGATGTTAGGAAAAACATCCCTAGAGAGATTTAAGATTTCAAAAACATCCTGAGTTTGAACTTAATTCAATGACTCCAGAAGGCAACAACAATGGAAGATGACCTTTTAGGTACTTCACATGCTAAGCAATGTTAGGCCAGATAATGTCATGCCAAATTAGAATGTTGGTCTTCTGGGGAGGGCAGGAGGTTCACGGGAAGGAGAGGTTGAAGGTATGTGTTTTAATTAAAATCATCTGTCAGTGCTAATGACCTAACATTGAAAAAATAATGTACAGAGATACAATGAAGGAATTTAATAGGGGGGCACTGGATGTCATTAAGGTGGCAGAAAGTGAGCAAATATATGTTCCAATCAACTTTGATAAGGGATATATACAAATTGGAAAAAATCCAGAAAAAGGGGACTCAAAGCTGATGTTAAATCCAGAAATGCTTTTTCTTTCTTTAAATGCCCTGAGAGCTATCACACATACATACGAGAAAAAAGTGAAACTAAGCCCGTTTAGTCAGATCACAATGGAAAGTAACTTGAGGGCACAAGATTGTAGCTCAACATATGGAGCAACAGGGATCTCGAAAGATGAAATAGGTGCTGGGGAGAGGAGCACAGAGGGAAAAAAACAGCTCCCTGTCACTAGCAGTATTCAAGTAGAGGCTGGGCAACAGTCCCGCAATATTAAAGAACAGATTTAAGCATTGGATGGAGAAGCTGGAGTAGATGACTCTAACTCTAATACTTTATAATTAAAGGCAATAGTAAGATAATCAGTTGTATAAATCTGAAATGAATGACAGGGGCTTTTTAAAAGGCATAAAAGAAATACAGCAAAGTTAATAAAATTGGGTCCCACTCAAGCTACCCAGACATGTGTGTGAGAAAGGCAGTAACAGAAGACATTTCCATGCTCAGACACCAAACACCACCTTGGACGCGGGCCCAGAGCAACAAGGAGCATGGCCTACCCATGGACTCAAGCCATATTGAGGCACGTTTTTACAAAGGGCAGAGAGATTCTCTCAAGAACAAGGGGCTTTTGGCAGTGGAGGAATGCTGTATTTTAAAAAAAAAATCTTAAGAACCAATCTACAGTTTTTTTTCTCAACCAAAGACATGACAGTTTTTCCAAAGCAACTAAGATAGTGTTAATTGGCCCAAGTACATAAGGGATCTTGCTTTTAGAACCTTGGCACTACTCCCCCCAACGTAAACAATAACAACAACAACCAACCAACCAAACAAACAAACAAACAAAAAACGAGTTTTCTACAGGACTCTGCCCAGAGTTTGAAAGCCTTATGACATGACACTCCACTTGGCTGGATTTTATTGCCTGCTGTACTTTTCAATTTTCCTTCTAGCCCAGACTTGATTATAATCAAGGTTGGCAGAAGGCAAACAACATGCAGTAAAACTGCCACAGTACCAATTAAGTGCAAACATACCCTGAAAATTAAAATGAAAATCAAATGCCAACACTGTGAAAAGATACTAGCAGCTTCCTCAAAAACGAAGAAATAAAGGCGGAGAGAAAACTCTGCTCTTAGCCGAGCAATGCAGCCCCAGTCCTGTCATATAATATTCCATGAGCTCCCGCATCTGCATACTGAATATCGAACCGTTTATGCTTGAACATATTTGTAATAAAAACATCTTAATGTTGATTTCATAAATGTTATTTAGTGGCTCATGGCTACTTTGGGTTTCCAAGACAACAAATGTACTTTGCCCCAGTCACCCAGTAACTCATGACTGTTTACAATCTTCAAGTGTCACCTGTGCGCTGACAGGACACGAGATACTTTGTGGCTGAGAGAATGGCTCCAGCATGATAGTGGTGGTGGTTGTAGCATTAGAAGTGGTTCATCTGAAATCTCTGATTTCACATATCAGATTTATTTCAAAAGATCTGGGCTATAGAATCAAAGATCTCAAATCAACCCTAGGGCTATAGTCCAAAAGCTGCCTGTTATTGTTACATGTCGCCTCACTGCTCAGTACAGGGCTTAGTAAATATCGGTTTCATTTCTTTTTGTCCTTTTTTCTCTCTGCACCTACTTCGGGTCTAGAGGCAAGTGATACGTGACATAATAATAATAGTGACAGTGCTACCAGCTAATACTTAAATAGTGCGATCCTCCTTTGGAGGGAAGTAGAAGTAGGGCGGGGAAACATAACTTAATCAGCCTTGAAGGACGTCAGCAGGCCAACTTCTAGGCCCAGCTCTGACACTTAGTAGCTAAGTGATACTGGGAACATCATTTAAACTCTCTGAGCTCCAGATTCCTCATCTGTCAAACAGAAGAAATAGTTACCTCATAGGGTTACTATGAGAGTTAACTGGTATGTGTGTATGTATATACGTATGTGTGGATGTGTGTGTGTATATAAATATATCAATATATAAACATATAAACATATAAGTATAAAGAGTACAATACCTGGCTCAAGGTGAGTCCTCAAAAGTGGTAGTTCTCATCTTCTCCCTCCTCACCCCAGGGCACCATTTAAAAAATTCTTGACATAATACTCTAAAATTGGAGGTGGAATCTCCAAGATCTCGGGATAGTTCAAGGCAGGGATCGTAGAAACGAGCGTTCAAAGCAATTCAACAGGTTGGGAGAGAAGAACCACCTGAAT
>NW_006439816.1:444119-453872 GCF_000325575.1 Pteropus alecto
TACTAAAGTTCTTACAATCTATTTGGTGCCAAGCTCACCTGGTTATCCTTCACTGCTGAGTGGAATGCGTGACTGGGTGGCTGCAGAATATGACGGGACTTGCTTTAAAATAAATTGAAGAACTTTGCCTTCTGCCACGTAGCCGACTTCCCCTCGGCTGCAGACTGGATGGCTTTACATGACCCTCATATCACCCCATCTTTTATTCCTCCATTTCTAGGCCCTCTTCATTAAAGCTATCTTGGCGAGCTCGCCCTTTTCCCACATCTGGACAATTTTATGCTGTCCAATCTCACAACATCCCAAGGTAAAATCCAGAATCCATTTGGGATTTTAGAAACAGAGGGAGAAGACAGGGGAAAGATGCCAGGAGTGTCTGCCCCAATAAAGTTGATGACAAAAGCCTCTGCTTGCTACCTTTCCCTTCCTGCTCCTCCTCGGGGAAAGAGAAAAACGCTCTATCTCCACTACCTGCTCTGTTTGGCCTCTTTTACTAAGTAAGTTTCCATACTGATGATTGCCTCACCCAGCTATTGCGACAAGGAGGAAGCAAGCTTTGATGGAATATCTAGAGTCATCTATCCCCTGCAGACATAAAGGAGATAGGACTTTCTGAGAAAAAAAAATCATTAAAATTTTCAAAGTCCTCAATTCCTTGGCTCCTCAGGTATGTACTGTCCTCACATCTTCCGAATGTTTATCCAGATTCTTATTCAGATTTTAAAAAGGCAGCTAGTTCTTGGGAGGATGGCTGGGATTTGTGTGGTGGGTGATTGGGGTGAAGAGGGGGAATCAAGTTACAATCACGCTTTTTAGCCAGAAAAATATAAATCACAGGGTGATGAAATCTCAGGAGAAAACATAGATTACAGTCTGCACTTCCTAAATCTGTAACTCAACTAAATATAGCTGTTAAAGATGATGCCTTTGCTGTGCATGTATATCTATAATAATGCTGTGATTAGTATTCCGATATGATGCTGGTAAGCCTCCCCATTCCTAAGACATGCACTCAGAAGGACTCCCTCCAGGAGTAGGGCATTCTACACTGCTCCATCCACAAGGTCACCTGGTTGCCCTTTATGTCCAGAGTATGGGAAAGGAAGGAGAGTAAGATTTATTGAGTGATAGCCTACTTCATGTTTTAAGTATATTTATTACTTTAATTCAAACGATAGTCTTATGAAATATGTATTATTTTCTCCTCCAATGGATAAGGAAATTGAGACTCAGAAAGAATTAAGTAACCGTTTCAGGCCCACCTAGGTAGCAGGAGGGCAATCAGTACTACTGAGTTACTCCAAAGCTCACAGTCCTGTCACTCATCACAGGCTTCTGAGATACCTGGGCAGAGGGTCAGGGTTCAGTCTTTGGTGAGACCATAGAAGTGGACTGACTCACTATGAGACTAATACGGCATCTTCTATTCAGTGACATATTGCTCTAAATAATCAAGCTGAGCTCTTTACATATAAAACATCCCTTGAAAGAAAAGAAAGAAGGAAAAGAGAGAAGAGGTTGTAGTAGGTTCCTGAAGAACATCTGAAATCAAGAGTTAGCATGTATTTGATGTATTTTTCTCACTTCGAACTTACCAAAAACAAACAAAACCTGACACAATAGTGTCTTATCCAAGAACAGATTTTTGCACAGCTAAGGAAGTCATATATATTATTTTTCACTGCCAGTTCTAATTAAAGTTGAGGAATTAACTGAATATGGTAATAGTACTATAGAGGGCTTTACAGTTCAGTAACACTATCGCATCCACCCTGACACTTGAAAATCACCACACTGTGAGTCGGGAAAATAAGTACTATCGTCTCTATTTACAGATGAGAAAACTCACACCAGGGAAGTAATAATATAAAGTTGTCGAGATGGGGCTGGGTGGGCCCTGAGGTCATAATTGGTATCCATTCTTCAATACATTTTTAAGGAGGGGAGTGACATGATCGAAGTGGTACTTCAACACCTGTCGACTCAGGATGAATCATGAGAGTACGAACGGTAGATGAGAGGGATGCTGGACTAAGAGTCAGGGGCTCTGGGTTCTAGTCAGAGTTTTATCACTTTTATTTATATGCGAGCCTATACAATGAAGATGAATATCCCTGCCATTTCTACCGAACGGTGATACTCGGGTCTCAAAAGTGAAAAATAACAGATGTAACAGTGCTTAGTAGGTCATCAGATACCTTGAAAGAAATCAGACCCTTGGTGACTAGAGAGGTTAGTCAGCTTTTAATAAATATTCTCAGGATCACATATTCTGTTGTCGCGTGTGGTACATACGTACATTGTCATGCCAACCTAAAACATTCTTAGGGAAGAAATAAGACAATAGCTCACCTGAAAATATGCTCCATAGCTTTTGGGCACTTTAGATACTTTTCTTGAATTAGTCAAGAATAATATGAATGTGATGCAATTTTCTTATCTGGCTCCCTCTTCACCTAACCCAACTTTCCTCTGAACTTTAGGTATCACCATTAAGGCAAAGGAAGTGGCCTCATTTAAAGGCCAAGATACAAGCGAGGAGGCAGGGATAGTGAGTGAACTTATGGATCGCAGGAGAGGTACAGCAAAATGCCTCCTGACATTCGCTCTCACGGGGTGCAGGTAGGAAAAAGAAAATCTGTGCATTCACATTTTGATTTTTTCCCCAGTGTCAGAGATAGTTTAATTAGTTCACATCATATATCTAGATAAAGACTTTATTATATGCTTGGATCAAATGGATCCACTATTAGGCCTGCCTATGAAGCATGGGCAAGCAGCATCATCTTGACGCCTATGACAAGGTTTTATGGGGGAGAAAGGAGATTCTTATCTTAACCTATGATTTTTTATTCCCTTCTTCCTGCTCCCCTTTTAATTTTTGCTGTAACTATTTTTCCAGTTTTCTCATCTCAAGCAGTTTCGTGCTATTGTTCATCTATTCTGCCCACAAAATGTTGCAACATATTTATAATAGTTCTGAAATAATTGTAGCATATTTTGATTGGGCACACCCACCCCACCCCACTCCACGATTTATTTGAATTATAGTTTTTGCCAGGATGCCAGGCCTTGAAAAGGTGAAAGCCAGTATTATAAAGACAGCCTCCCAAATGTGACCAAGTAATTAACAATTCAGAACCCCTACTGAGACCTATTAAAAGGCACCTTGCCATTTGCAAACACATCACAGAAACAGTTTAGAGCCTGTCATGTTGCTAATGCCTTGCTCATTACTGAGCTCAGTCAGCTAGAGAGGTATTCGTGGGTACTTGGACTATGAAGAAACTAGACTAAGGATCTGGAGTTTTCCCATCAATGAGTATGGAGACTTGAAAATTTTTAGGCAGGGGGTTAACTTGACAAAGTCTATTGCTATTTCTTTCTTCTGCCCCTACCTGAATGTACTAGGGCTCAATCCTGTCATCTCAGGGTGGTAGCTCTACCTGTTGACACTATCTAAAATCTCTGCAGTCACCCAGTTTTCACCAAGAATCTTGGAGCGATAAGGCAACATTGTGATTTGAATCCATTTCAATGGAGTGGCCACAATACACTTAGCATTACATTATCTGCTAAATTACTGTCAAGAATTATGTGGTACCTCAGAGCCAGTAATTTCTACACATTTAATTGTAGCTAAGTGATTTCTTTGGTATTTTCTGTAAGAGCCATTTATCTAAAAACACATTTTAATTAATTAATCCATAAAAGTGATCAAGGGCAAGGGAGCAAAATATACAGAGCACTTTATCTGGAAAAGGCCTGGTGGCCTTCGTACTCCCTTAGGTAAAATCCTGGTTTTGTTGAACACAGAAGGGATATTTCTTCAAACACATGAGGATGCCATCATTTCTCCACGTACTGCAGATAAATGGAGAGTGTTCGTGTGTCTGGTATGCTTGGAGGGGCGGCACAGACAAAGCTTTTGCAGCTGAACGGTAATAAACAGCTCTCACCGCCAACATCTCTCACATGGCATCTTTCATTCTCTCTTGAGCTCTGCTAAGTGAAGCTACACTATAGTCAGGGTTCATGGGAGAATACACGGATGTAGATGTCAAACAAGTTAAACTGGAGTCATATCACGCTTAGGAGTGGGTTTATTTTATTCCTAGAGAGTAGGATTACCTTATATTACAGTAAATAAGTCAACTCTTTAAATTTAAAATATAGTATTTCCCCAGGACAAGTTATACATTTGAGTTACTAGCTGTTGACCACTTCCACTAACATAACTCCAATGCAATCGTAAGCAGTTATGTTACCTGAAACCCAGGCTTCTATTTAAGCATCTGCTGATGAGACTGGGTGAAATTCTACACGTTAGCAATAACCGAAACGGCAAGCTGGGAAAAACTTTTGCTGCCTTTAGATGAATGCAGGTAAGCCCTAGCACTAAGCTGACCTATTACTCCGCGATGTCCAATAATAACGGTATTAACATTTCATATCTGTTACTTTATTTGATCCGTGCAGTAAAACTATGAAGCAGGTATTACTTCTCTTTTATGTAAGGTGAAACAAATCCTATCAAGATTTTGCCATTGAGGATTTTGTAGCTTAATAAATGGGATATACATATAATTAGAATAAAAATAGGAAGAGTAGTTAAATAGGAAGATTAGTTAAGTACGAAGAGTTGTTAAATAGCAAGAGAGAATCATAGAAAGTTCCTCAAAAGGTCAGAAGAAGTTAAAATTAAATTTCCCTTTGTAGAAAATAGCATTTGAACTTGGCTTTGAAGCATGCATAAAAATATTCCAAGGATCAAATAATGTAAAGTGTTAGAAAAGTATAAAATGCCATACAAATTCAAGGACTAGTATTTTAAGTGGGGTGAGGGGTAGGAAGAGCTGTTCTAAGAGACGAGTGTCAAATACTTTATTTCTGAAGAAGCAATGCGCTCCCTCGACGGCAGGGCCAGCTCACCTGTAACACGGGGCTCAGAAAGAGCTTTGGATAATGCTCAGTAAGTTAGGCAGTAGAGGGCCGATTTGAGGAGAAACACTGACATAGCTCACAGATCTCTAAGGTAAAGGTTAAAAAGAATATACCCGCAAGGCGTATGAGCAAGTGTTAGCTGATCTGCACAATAAGGGCAACTGCTTCAGGTCTCACTCTTGGGTGGTTGTGGGGAGGGGGCTATAGCAGCTCCACAGGTATAAAGCAGAGGAAGATCCTGACGGCAGCTAAAATACTCTTAACACGCACTTTCACCCCCAAAGCTACATCAGGGGACTCTTCCATTTATAAGACACACCCTCCCCTAAGCTCTTCTCCAGTCTACTGGCTGCCTCGGTTCAGATACTACCGACTATCCACTTATAAATGCTTCCAGCAGTATTAGGTATGAGTTCGGGCGCCTCCTTAGGATGATGTCCTTGTTCCCCACACAAGGAAAGCATCCTAGTGCACAATGTCCTTTCCATAGTCTTTTTCTTCACCCTTAGAGGACAAATTTTTTTTAAAGATCAGGATTTGGCTGGGCATCTAGCCCAGTACTGAGTTCAAGATGATATTCCAACAGTATTCAGGTTCAAATAAACTCTTCTCAAGTCAATTCGGTATATATAATCTACTCATAAGAAAGTACATTGTTAAACTGGAGAGAGACAGAATGGTTCTAGTGACAACATTCTCTGTATCACAGAGAAACATAAAATCCTCTGTGGGATTTTTTCACAGCCTCCCATTCACTGCTCTGAGGAGTTGCCTTACAAATTTCTATTCTTAGTGCAGCCAGTCACACCCTAGAATATCTCCAGCCCTCATTAATCATTTATAATCATAATAATCCCTCATATTTAAAGTACTGCTTAGCATATGATATAGCATATGATCTTCGTGATATATATTTACATTTAAGAAAAATTTAATAAATTTAAAGTACTGCTTTATCATAGATACATATGTATGATATATGTATATATTCGTATATATGCTATGTGTATATGTGTGTATATATACATACATATATATATATGATGAAGCAGTACATTAAATTCACAATAATTTAATACTTATGTATGCAGGAAAAAGTTAACCCAGCAGGCCTCAGTTGCTCAAATCTTGTCCACTCTCAGAAGGGCCTGTTTATATGGCTGGCCTTTGATCAGCTCCTGGAAACTGAGGTCTTACAATGTTCCCTATGCTACTAACTGATAAGGGCACTGTATATGCTTGAAACCTTGAATCACACTGTACCAGCGTGTCAAGATACTTTGTGTAAAAAATGTGATTTATGGTGAACACTTGCTTTCTTTCTGTGGGGTCTGGACTTTCCGTAACTGCAATCGGTCACTGAAGTCACCCCAATAGAAACCGTGGACTTTTAGGCTCAAGTTCCCTTATTTTTGCAGGTCATTGCTGGGGAATTAAGTGCTTCCTGTGTGACCCCATTGGGAGATAACTCTTGGAAGCTGGCATGTGGTATCCCCCAGCCTCTGCTTAATGCACTTTTTCCCTTTATTGGTCCTGTTTTTTATCCTTTTGTTGAAATAAACTATAGCCTAATTATAATGACTTCTAAGTCCCAGGAGTCCGTCTAGCACATCAGCAATCTTGGGGGTGGTTTCGAGGACCAATAGTATAGTCTTATAATGTTATCAGGATTATCACCTTCGTTTACATATAAGGAAACTGAGTTTCAGAGAGATCGATGACTCCCCTTGGAGTGAGTACTTGAGCTGGAACATACTAAACGGCTCCTTCTATAAATATCTGTATGTCCTGAAACCCCATAAAAATAATAAAAGGAGGAAGTATAACTAAAAATTGCAATGTTTGTTCAGGTCATCTCTATTTCCCCCTTTTATCCTTGGCAGTTATTCTGCCTAGACCTTGACAAATAAAACTGTACACATGAAGTTGACAAAGATCCTGGTTGGGTTTGTTCAATGTCAATATTAGGGTAAGAATGGAAGGGAAGGTTTTAGCCTGGCTCTAAACTTCCAAAGGACTGGCCTGGTCACTTAATGCTACTCATAGCCTGTCTCACTAACTAAGTTATGTGCTCAGCTAACGGTGGTGGAGGACACTGTGCCTACGTAGGATAATAGATAAAACTGATGAAATCAATTCTTTCTTATGAAGTTTAAAAGTTATAAAATATTGTATATGTTTTAAAGATAACACTAAAGCAAATGAATGACTTAGACTGCAGCCTTGCTTTTATCCTCAATATTAAAATATCGTTGGGCGAGTTTTGAGGCCTTGGGCTGAGATTTTCCTTGCTGTGCTGGGCAACATTTTCCAGTGAGCAGGGGAAGTGGCAGACGCCCACCTGTGTAACAATCAGTCTTATCATTGGCAACGGCTTCATAAAGGATGCTTTTGCTGTGAGTTTGGCATCAGCAAGTCCAGTTTCACTACAATGTGTGGGGGTTTGCACACATTTCTTTCAGTCAGAAAAGAAGCTTGCTTGTCTGTGCAGAGAATGTTGGGGTGGTTGTACAGTGTGGGGGGATAGAATTTAGCTTGTCCAGAGATAGAAAAAACTCTGAGAAAGTGCTAAAGGACAGGAAAACATATGAATTTTTAAAAAATCATACATAGAAGGGTGTATTGGGGAAAAAGAGGAAGAGAAAGCTCGATTACTAAAGATATTTTCAGGCACAGACTAGCACACGGCCTCTGATATTTGTTAATAAAACTGAGCTCTGCGAGACAAAAATTAGACCATTTATTTTTATTAAAAACCTCCAGTTTTGAGAAACGATTGCAATCCTGAACTCAGCACCCACCTACGTACGCAACTATAAACATCTAGCCAGGTGAGCACACAGCAGTCTTAAACTGAGGAGACTCTTTAATTTTGCATTCATTTGTAAACAACCAAAACCCACAAATTTACTAAGTAGTTCTGACAGGAGCCAGTGCTCTTCATTGCCTAAGACCTACTCTGGCTCTTGTTAACATTCGGTAATAATGTGACCAGTAATAAAGTGATACCCAGACCTAAAAACAATAGCTCTAGAAAATTAGAGCTATTGTTTTTAGGTCTGGGTCTCAGTTTCCCCAACTGTAAAATGAAGGGACAGAACTGGACCTCCCAAGTTAGCTAATATCCTACTATGGTTGCTTGACTATTATAAACAGTTGCGCATGCCGCATGCCACAAGACTGATGCTTTCAAGCCTTATTTCTTATATGTAGGCCCACACATATATGTGAGGCTATTCTTTTCAGCTCAGAAAGACAGGTAAGCCCAGAGGGTCGGGGCTTTCTCAAATTCAGGTCACTAAAGTGAGATTACGATGAGTAATCTCCAGTCTGCCTCTTTTTAGGGAGAGAGGAATACTGCGCAACAATGGCAAGGTCTAAAAGAATGTGACCACAGTTATGCCGACAGCGCTTTGATGACTACTGGCTTCTTTACTGCTGTGAAGAGAAAGAGCACACTCCTCCTCCTTAGAAGCCAAATCTTTCTTTGTTCTGTGAGCTCAAGAATCTACAGACGATTTCTAGGCTGAAGGCGAAGCTGGGGTATGCTGGGCCCTGGTACATACCAAAGGTAAGGGAGTAAGCTGAGGTCAGAGCACAAAAGTCAATCAAGAATCGCACTGGAACTCCAAATACTAATATCTACTGAATACACCAGTGTTTACTTGGTAAACTGAAATAATGTGGACTTTGTGAGGGCAAGGAATTACCCTATAAAATCAGCTTAATCTGGAATCAAGCTGATGTATTTTCTACAACCGCTAGAACAAAAAGAAAAAGTTACCCACCAAGTTCTCAGAGAAACACTGGGTCATTTTAAGAATTAAACACCTACTTTTCCTGATGAGAAAACAAACTGTATCTTCGAGACTGATTTTTAAATGTATGATACCACCTAACATGTGTAGCATTTTATATTCTGTCAGATTTGATCATTAATAATTAATAAATCACATTTATGTGATGTTAAATTTATAAAGCACTTTAATACATTTCATACTATTTATCTTATGCTGATCCTTGCCAACAACCCTGTGAGTATGCATGGAGAGGTGTTATTATCCCTATTTTACAGATGAATAGGAGGCCAAGAGAGGCTGAGAATTAGATAGCTTGCCTTAGAATCTAGGCATCAAGGTTCCAAGCTTCTATTTTGCAGTGAAGTCAGCAAGGGACACAAACATGACATGATGTTGCATAGTCCAGTCCAGGTAAAAACTTGTTATCTAAACCCAAAGTTTATCATTACACAAGTTTATCTGTTGGAATGCTTGCCAACATGAAACCTAAGGCTAACTTCCTGGATCGGCAGGGAGGTAAATGCTAGGAGTCAGAAATCTTGTATTCTATTTCCTGATAGTGGCTCAAATATCCCTTTCCTAAGAAAAGAGAAGAGGGGAGGGTGATAAAATTTTAAGTCTCCCAGAATCTTTCAAAGATTTCCAACTGCCTGGGTGCCAGCAAATACCGCCCCCCCATCTAGTGGTCATTTTCAGAAATTTCATCTTCCTAATAGCCTTGGGAGGAGACATCCTGTGGATGTTCCATTTTCCATCCATATGGAATATTCCAATTGAGCTCAGCAGCAGATATCCCACTGCACCATACATACATCCTCAGACCAGACTTCTTGGAAAGGGATTGTGTTAAAGTTAGCAGTTTAAACACAGATGCACCATACAATCCACCTAGTTCACTTCTATGCATACGCCCAAGTGAACTGAAAACTTAAGTCCACACGAAAACCTGGATGTAGATGTTTATAGCACCTTTATTTATAACTTCCAAAAGCTATAAACAATCAACATG
>NW_006439816.1:453946-455367 GCF_000325575.1 Pteropus alecto
CAGCAGGAGAGGGTAAACATCTTTACAATGGAATATGATTCAGTGATAAAAAGGAACTTTGAAAGAGCTACTGATTCCCAGAATATCATGGATAAGTCTTACGTACATTTTGCTAAGAGACAGAAGCCATACGCAAAAGGCTACATATTGTATGATTCTATTCACAAGACACCCTGGAAAAAAACATAGGGATAGAATTCCCATCAGTAATTTCCAGGTGTTGGAGTAAAGGAGCTGGTTAATAACAAAAGGAATACACAGGAATTTTGAGGGCGATAAAACTCTTCTGTATGGTACCCCTTAGAGAGGTGAGCACACGATATCATGCATTTGTCAAGACCTATAGAGCTATAATTCACAGAGAATGAGCCTTAATGTGTGCAAATTAAAAAATCAACCAGGCTATTGAGGGATCCAGGCTGGAATGCAGACTATGATAGATGGATCGAACTGGATTACAAAACTGAACTGCATGTGGGGACAAAGTCGACTTAACTTTAAAAATGTGTGTTTTGTCTGGAAACTATAAGGGCAAAGACAAAAGAACCATAGAGACGCTGTACTGTAATGTGAACAATTTTCAAACTACTTTACATGTATACCGGTGTGAACAAATAAATACACGGGTGGTAGATAGGAAAAGCCAGGTTGTTCACTGTTAGAAAAGTTACAGATAAACAAGAAAGGGAGGCTGGAATGAAGCCTGTAATACTGGATTAGAGTTGGAGACATAAATATTAACTCATGTTTAGCTTAATATATATACAAATGGATAGATAGAAGATACAGAAACAATTATAGATATAAATGTTTACACGGGTTAGTATACAAACGTATATTACTGAATTCTGTCCACTAAGAAAGCCCAGAAGCAACGGCAGCTCATTAAGAATGACCACTTCCAGATTTTGGTTCCTAAATATAATTCTCCAATGAAAGGAGTCAGAGTTCCTCGGAGAAATGGCTGATTCCAGGACTGGGGCTGGGGAAAGACCAGATGAATCTACAGTATCTTGTACTAACAGAAAATAAGGAAGTACGAAAAAGATGAAAAGGAAGAGGCCATTTCAAAGGGACGCAAGAGCCAACCTGAGAGAATTCCCAGTGGGTAAAGCTGGAATAATGTGAGCGACAAAATTAATGAGGTAGTAGATCACAACTTAAAGTATAAAATAAATAAAGTCACGTGCCGCTGAGTGACGGGGACACATTCTTAGGAGCGCGTTGTCAGGCAGCTTCGTCGTGGCATGAGCATCATGGAGTGCACTTACGCACACCTGGTGGGTACGGTCCGCTACACACCTAGGTGGTGAGGGGACAGCCTGCTGCTCCTGGGCCACCAGCCTGGCCAGTACGTGACCGGACTGAACGCTGCAGGCAGCCGCACCCCAACGGCGCGTGTCTGCGCCTCAGCGCATCTG
>NW_006439816.1:455395-473236 GCF_000325575.1 Pteropus alecto
GTGTCGGCGGGTGGGGGCCAGGGCGCGTGAAGGCCCCGGACGCCACTGCGCAGGCCGGAGACCCGACGACCCCGGACGCTCGGGCTCCAAGCGGTTTACGAAACAACACGAGATTCAATCAACACAAAGGAGTGATGCGATCAGAGATGCGGTCATCGTGTGTGTGAGGCTGCTGCTGGCGGGAGGCGGGCTCCTGATTACAGAAACTCCTTTTAAGTAGAGAGTGCGCTCCGACATAATGACAAAGCAGAGTAAGTCCATAAAGCAGTGACACAGTCATTGCCCATCCAGTACCGTGCACCGTGCGTAACTGCGTGCTATGCTTTTGTACGGCTGGTAGCGCTGTAGGTTTACACCAGCGGCGCTACAAACAGTAATTCAGTTGCAATAGGACGTTAGGACAGATACATCACCAGACAGTAGGAATTTATCAGCTCCATTATAAATAATCTTATGAGACCACTATTTTCTGTGGTCCATCATTGACTAGAACATCTTTATGCAGCACTTGACTATATCTGAGTCCATACAAGTATAAATGATTGACCAAACAAAGCATTGATGAAGAGACATTTTTCTTACAGATAATTCCAAATAGGATATGTAGTAGTCCCCCTTCCAAGGGGGCAAGTTAGTGACTTAATTCCAAAAATAGAGAATGGAAAGGCAAAAAATAGTAACTTTATAATGGACAAACATGGCAAACACTACATTAAGCAAATGATCAAAGTTAAGTAGTGGTAGTTACTAAGTGATAAGTCTTGTTGATATTATTTATCTATTGATATAATGTGATGAAAATAGCACTTTGCCTCTGTGATATTCTTCTCCAAAACCAATAACCCCAGTGTAATCATGAGAAAAACATCAGACTAACAAAAATTAAGAGACATTCTGTAAAACATCTGACCAGTACTCTACAAAAATGTTAAAGTTATGAAAAACAAGGAAAAAGTGAGAAATTGCCACAGACCAAAGAAGACTAAGGACATATGATGATTAAATGCAATGTGGTACCCTGGATTGCATCTTGGAATTTTTTTTTTTTTTTAAAAAAAAGGACATTACTGGAAAAACCGGTGACATCTGAATGAAATTTGGAGTTCTGTTAATAGTAATATACTGATGTTGGTTTCTTAGTTTTGATAAACGTACCATAATAACATCAGGAAAAACTGGGTGAAGAGTGCATGAGAACTCTATGTACTATTTTTATAACTTTTATATAAATAAAAAATTAATCCAAATAATGTTTTCTTCTTTAACAAAGTTAAACCATATGGAATATGGCACAATGTTGACAAACACATGCACACACAAATAGTTTGAACAGATATGTCTGTCAGATTCCTCCTTAAAATAAAACTGGGGAAGAACAGTCTTCTGAAGGCAGAGGCCCACCATTATCTCACTGTGTAACCTTGAGCAAGTTCCTTTTTTCAACTCTGGGCTTGAATTTTCCATCTGTACTATGAAAGGTTGAACCAGATGGTCTCCAAAGGCCTTTTCAGATCTACCCAGTCTGGGTTCCTTTTTAGCTATGTGGGAGGCAGGAAGAGAGCCTACAAGTTTCTCTTGGGTTTGCTTAACAATACCAGCTGCTTTACCAACAAAAGCTCAAAGTAGAATGTTCCATGTGAATTCTAATCACCAATAATCCCAGAGAGATGGGTTCAGTATGAAGTAGGATGGAACCGTGCATGGTATAAGCTTCCTTTCCGGGAAGAGTTCCATGTTTTCCAAGAAATGAGGTCAATGTGGAAGCCATTCTTATGTGGGGTTTAACAACAAAAAAAACCTTGTATTTTTATGGTTAAGATACATGTTGCTTCTTGCTGAGCCATGGCTGCTCAACCACACCGGCTAAGCAAAGACATACTGCCAGTAAGCCAAAGTGCCTTCAATATATTGCTCTTTCTGTTCTCCACATATGGGAAGGTAATATTTGAGAGCAAGTTATGCCTAACTCTCAGAGGAGAGTTGGGGCCATTCAAGGCAATCACATTATTACTCCCTACTCTTGAAGGTCCTTTATCAGGCCAAAACCTTCAAGGAAACGACCCTAAATTCCCTAGAACCAGAATGTGCTAGCTTCAGACCTTGACATTACTTCAATGGCTTTATAAGGCAGAGATGGCTGAGAAAGATGTGCACCCTCACTTTCGAAGATAGTGACTGTGTGTGATAAATGTATATACTCACACACAGTACACCAACCTCAAAACTAAAGGGCTAGATCACCATCTTGTAAAAAGTTCAAACTGCCAAAAGTCTTCATAGCCCATTCCAGTCTGCCTAAAGCCTGAGGGAAGATTAAAATAATAGAGGTAGGAAATAAACATAAAATTCAATAAAGATTTCCAAGTCTTATCAACTTGCAAGAGAATTAAGGAGTGCCTCATTCAGAAAGGAACATAAGGTTATTACTGCCACCATTATGTTTAGCTACATTTATATTTCACTATTCCCTCAATCAGGACTTTGAACAGCCCCAACTGTTGATGTGACAGACAACCTGAGAAACTCTGGTTATTTATGGATTTGAAGCCAAAGGACTTTCTCTGCAGAAAATATTTCTTACAGAAGAGTCTTACTTCCATCTTTATATTTAGATAATTTTCATAAAGAGAAAAGGCGGATATTTGGGCCCAACTACTATAATGTTCTTACCAAGTCTTTAAAAAATAAATTTTAACCTTTTTTTTCCCCAGTATGTTTGCTGTCAACACAGAAGCTCCAGTTAGATAGTGAGAGAGTATAGGTTTTTTATTTTAATCTGTATACACGAAGGAACAAAATTATGGTTATTCCTTCTATTAATATCCCTATTGATGCTAACTTAAAATATTTAGTCTCATGGCCAGTGTGCAATAATGCAACAGTCACAGGGTAAATGGAATAATAGAGAAAAGGAGACATCAGAGAGAAAGATGCATGGGAAAGAAGAGCAAAGAAAAGGGGAAGGAGAGAAGAAAAAAGATGGAAAGAAAAGAGGAAATATAAAATAATTGGAGAAAAACAGAGGAAGAAAAACAGGTAAAGGAAAAAAGATGTACTAAAAGAAGAAAGCGATAAAGAAAAGCCTCAAATTGTCACTGCTTTTTAATTTTGAGTAGTGATGCTGTAGACCTAAGAATATTTGCTGCTGAGTGTAGAATAGATTGGATTTTCAGAAAGGCCTCAGTGAAGGCCTGGTTCTCTTTCACAATGAGTCTACTGACTCATTCTCAACCCAGTATAGGATCTTATCAGAATAGGGAGTTAATTTGTGCTGGTTTCAGAGCTGACAGCAAAAAAAAAAAAATGCTCTGACCTCCCATGGAATGAAATATCAGGTAACCCCTTTTCCCCTTGCTATGTACCCCACTGGCTAGTAGCACATATGTGAGCGTGTGCGCACACACACACACTTCCTCAAATCAGAGGATTTAGCTGACCTAAAACAATAGCAAACTCTCAAAACCCGGTAAAAAAAAGTTATATAATAATAAAAGAGTTGATTCGCCAAGAATACATAACAATTATAAACATATACATACCTAAGAGCTCTAAAACACATGAAGCAAAAACTGATAGGTTGAAGAGAAAAACAGATGGTTCTGTAATAATAGCTGGAGACCTCAATATCCCACACTTCAATATCTTCTAAACAGAAGATCAATTTTAACAAGACCTAACAGAAATATAGAGAACACTAGACCCAACAACAGCAGAACATACATTCTTCTCAAGTGCATATGGAACATTCTCCAGGATAGACCCAACATTAGGCCATAAAAGAAATCTCAATACACTCAAAAAGCTCAAAATCATACAAAGTATCTTTTCTAAACTAGAAATCAAAACTTGAAAACAAGAACCTCCCAACTATGTGGAAAATAAATAACACACTCTTAAACAATCAGTGAGTCAAAGAGGAAACCACAAGAGAAATTAGAAAATACTTTGAGATGAAAACAAAATAACATACCAAAATTATGGGATGCAGTGAAAGCAGTGCTCAGAGGGACATTTACAGCTGTACATGCCTATATTTAAAGAGAAGAAATATCCTAAATCAATAACTTAAATTTATAAATTAAGGGACTAGAAAAAGACAAGTACTCCAAAGAGAGCACTTCAGAGTGCAGGTAAATGAAATAGAGAATAGAAAAACAATAGAGAGAATTGATGAAATTATAACTTGGTTCTTTGAAAAGATCAACAATACGTATAAACCATTACCTAGACTAATTCAGAAAAAAGAAGACTCAAATTATTAAAATCAGAAATGAAAGTGAAGACATAACTACTGATCTTACAGAAATGAAATGGATTTTAAGAGAATATTATAAACAACTGTGTGTCAACAAAGTAGATGAACCAAAGGAAATGGACAAATTCCTAGAAACACAAACTATCAAAATTGACTCAAGCGGAAGTAGAAAATCTGAATGTACCTATAACAAGAGATTGAGTCAGTAATCAAAACCTTCCCAACAAAGAAAAGTCCAGGACTAGATAGCTTCACTGGTAAATTCTATCAAACATTTAAAGAAGAATTAACACCTATTATCCTCCAACTCTTCCAAAAATATTTTGTAATTCATTCTATGAGGTCGGCATTACCCTGATACCAAAGCCAGACAAAGACAACACAAGAAAAGGAAATTATAGAACAATATCTTTTATGAATGTAGATGTAAAAATTTTCAACAAAACACCAGCAAACAGAATCCAGCAGTATATTATAAAGAACTATATTCCTTGACCAAGTGGGATTTATCCGAGGAATGAGAGGGTTGTTCAACATACTAAAAACTATCAGTGTAATATACCACATTAATAGAATGAAGGAAAAAAAATCACACGATCATATCAATTGATGTTAAAATATCATTTGGGAAAATCCAACAATGTTTTATAATAAAACTCTCAACAAAATAGGATTAGAAGAGAATTTCTTCAACATGATAAAGGGCAATTATGAAAAACCCACAGCTAACATCAAACTCAATGGTGAGAGAGTGAAAGCTTTCCCCCTAAGATCAGGAGAAAAAAAGGATGCCCAATTTCACAATTTCTATTCGACAATGTTCTGAAAGTTTTAGACACAGAAATTAAGCAAGGAAAAGAAAGAAAAGGCATCCGAATTGGAAAGAAAAAAGTAAAACTATCTCTACTGACAGATGGCATGACCCTTTATATAGAAAATCCTTAAAAATCCTCCAAAACACTATTAGAGCTAGTAATTAATTCGGCAAAGTTGCAGTATACAAAATCAACATACCAAAATCAGTTGTATTCCTATACACTGGCAATAAGCAATCTTAAAAGGAAATTAAGAAAGAATTTCATGTTTAATTTTATTTGTTGAATGAATACATGCATTTTTAAATTGTTATTTTAGTGTCTCTAAAAATTTTCACTCATGAATATCTCAAGAGCTTTCTCTCCTGTTATTATTTAGAAAAAATAATTCTGTCTGTAACAGAACAATCAACTTGTTTTCAATTTTTAAAACAAAGAGCGCTGTGATAATAAAAAGAAACACTTTCATTTACAATAACCTTAAAAAGAATAAAATATTTATGGATAAGTTTAACCAAGGAGGTGCGAGACTTATATACTGAAAACTACAAAACATTGTTGAAATGAAATAAGACCTAAGTAAATAAAGAGATATCCTGTGTTCATGCATGAGAAGATTTAATATTAAGATGGCAACACTCCCAAAGTGATCTACAGATTCAACTCAATCCCTATTGAAATCCCAGTAGCCTTTTCTAATCCAAAAATTCATATGGAATTGAAAGGGACTCAAAATAGCCCAAGTAATCTTGAAAAAGAATAAGAAATTTGGAAGACTCACAATTCCCAGGTTCTAAACTTACTGCAATGCTACAGTAAACTAAATAGTATGATATTGGAATGGGGATAAAAATATAGATCAATAGAACAGAATCGAGATTCTAGAAATAAACCCATATATCTATGGTTATTTGAGTTCTACAGGGGTGCTGAGGACATTCAATGGGGAGAGAACAGTCTCTTCGACAAATGCTGCTGAGACAATTGGATAGCCACAAGCAAAAGAGTCATATACTCCTACCTCATCATACAGAAAATTCTACTGAAAATGGATTAAAACCTTACATGTAAAAGCTAAAACTATAAAACTCTTAGACCAAAACCATGGGGGTGAATCTTATGACCTTGGGTTTGACAATGGTTTCTTAGAAATGACACTGAAATTAGAAGGAAAAAATAGAAACAAAATGAAAAAAAAAAACTCATAAGAAAAATAGGTAAACTGGACTTTATCAAAATTAGAAATTTTTGTGCCTGAAAGCGCACTATCAAGAGAGTGAAATTACAATCCACAAAATGTGACGAAATATCTGCAAGTCGTATATTGGGTCTGGTATCCAGAATACAAAAAGAACTCTTAAAACTAAACGATGAAAAGACAAATAACCTCAGGCAAAGGACTTAATACACTTTTCGCTAAAGAAGACATACACATGTCAATAAGCACAGGAAAGGATGCTTAATGTCATTAGTTATCAGGGAAATGCAAATCAAAACCACACTGAGATATTACTTCACACCTACCAGGATGGCTATAATTTTAAAAAAGCAAAATAATAAGTGTCGGTGAGGATGTGGAAAAACTGGAATACTGACACATTGCTTGTGGGAATGTAAAATGCAGCCACTGTAGAAAACAGTTTGGTGGTTCCTCGATAAGAAAAACGTGGAAGTAGCATATGATCCCACAATTCTACTCCTAGATGTATATCCCCAAAGAATCAAAAGCCAGTGTTCAAACAAAACTTGTACACAAATATCCATATCAGTACTCTTCACAGGAGCCAAAATGTAGAAATAACCCAAATGTCTATCGACTAATAAATAGATAACCAAAGTGTGGCATATCTATACAACGGAATATTATTCAGCCATAAAAAGAAATGAAGCTCTGATACACACTATAGTATGGATCAGTACTTGAAAACATTCTAAGTGAAAGAAGTCAGCCATAAAAGGCCACAGGTGGTATGATTCTATGTAGATGAAATGTCCAGAACAGGTAAATGCATAGAGACAGAAAGCAGATTAGTGGTTGCCAGGGGCTGGGGGAGGGGAGCATGAGGAGTGACTGCTTAATGGACGTGGGGTTTCATTTGGGGTGATGGAAATGTCTGGAACGAGAGAATGGTAACAGCTGCACCACATTGCGAACGTACTAAATGCTGCCAAATAGTACGCTTTAAAATGGTTAAAATGGTGACGTTTACATGATTTTTACCTCAGTTTTTTCAATGAGTAAAAGAATCAGCTTCTATAGTTTTCACAACTGACTGAATGTCAGGAGAAAGTTTAGAATAAAACACCGTCTACTTATGTTGCTTAACAGACCCAAAACCAACTAGGTGGACTGTCACACATGAAACGTAGGAGTAAGAGCCCTGAACTAGGAGCTGGGAGGAAGCTGTTCCAGCCCTGGCTCGCCACTGCTTTGCATGTGACCTTCGGAAAATCCCTTGGTTTGTCCTCCTGTTACATGAAAGCAATATCCTTGAGTACTCTGAGAAGTTTCAGAATTGTCAGGCTACTAATTCGCTTTTCTAAAAGCTTGATAACATTCCATATCTTGTTCTTTTTTTAAATGATACACAGTAAAAATCACTTCTGTTGTACATTTTTGTGAGTTTTGACAAACACACTGTGGTATGCCCACTACGACAAGATACAGGACAGTTCCATTGCCCCAGACATTCCCTTCCCCAAGTCCCTGATCTGTTTTCTGTCCCTATAGTTTTGTCCTTTCTGGGCCATCTCATCTTTTTTGATAGCTGGAAAATATTGATGATATGGATAGATCATACAATAGGATTTATTTAGCTGGTCCCCTATTGATGGACATTTCAGTTGTTTCCAATTGTTTACTTCAAAGATTTTCAGATAATGAACACATACTCTGTGCCAGGTACCATGCTAAAACTCTTCTATTCATTCCTGTTTATAATATTCCCAGTAATATTGCAAGGTAGCAACTATTAACTGTTTTTCTGAAACAAACGAACGAACGAACAAACAAACAAACAAACAAACAAACCACATCTCAGAGAAGTCAAATAACTTTCTCAAACCACAGCTAATGAGCAGCAGAGCCAGTGTTCAGCTTAAGTTTCACACACTCTCCTCAATCTCATAAGTACCTCCCCACGCTCGGACAGTTAAGGCCAACACTATCATTTCTTGAAGATAAATAATATTTTAATGTAGTTTTCTTCTTTTTATGAGTCGATGTACATATATGATTAAGAAACTAAAGTCTATAGGTTACATTAAGGTTTTTTTTTTGTGCTGTACATTCCATGAGTTTTGGTGACCGTATAAAGTTCTGTACCCACCACTGTGATGCCATCCCGCCCTAAAACTCCTGTGCTCCATCTGTTCATCCCTCCCTTACTTTCGCTGAACCTCTGGCAGCCACTTTTCTTTTTACTGTCTCCATAGTTCTGCCTTTTCCAGAACGTCATATAGTTGGAATTATACAGTATGAAGCCTTTTCAGATTGGCTTTCTTCACTTAGTCATATGCATTTAAGGGCTTTTCTGAGGTATTTATGAGTCTCCCTTATAGATCTGCTGAGCAAATCTCAAGCAGCTAGCTTTCATCAGAAAGGTTTCTTTGAGAGCATCAAATCCTCAGTTAATCATTCTTACTTTCATCCTTCTAATATTTGATATGGGAGTTCCTTTTATTATTTAATGTTCAGTAATTTTCATGGCTTGATGGCTTATTTTTTTTATCGTTGAATAATATTCTATCGTGTGTATATACCACAGCGTGTTTCCACTTCATCTATTGAGGGCCATCTTACTTGCTTCCAAGTTTTAACAATTATGAATAAAGCTGCTACAAACATCCGAGTGCAGGCTTTTGTGTGGACATATATTTTCAACTCATTTGGATAAATACAAAGGAGCACAATTACTGGTAAGGGTATGTTTAGTTTTGTGAGGAATTTCCAAACTGTCTTCCAAAGCGGCTGTGCCATTTTCCAGTCCCACCAGCACTGAGTTCTGGTTGCCCCACATCCTCACCAGCATTTGGCATTGACAGTGTTTTGCATTTTTGCCATTCTCGTGGGTGTATCATATTATCTTCTATGGTATCTCTTTGTTTCTTTTTAATAGCTGATCGTTTTTTATTGTGATAAAAACACGCAACAGAAAATTTGCCATCTAAACCATTTTAAGTGTGCAGCCCAGCAGGGCTAAGTACAATCACACTGTTGTGAAACAGATCTCCAGAACTTTCTCATCTTGCAGAACTTAAACTCTACACTCATTAAACAACAACTCCTCTTTGTTCTCTTCCCACAGGCCCTGGTAACCACCATTCTAATTTCTATATCTATAAATTTAACTATTTTAGATGCTTCATATAAGTGAACTCAGAGTATTTGTCCTTTTATGACTGGCTTATTTGACTTAAATAATATCTTCAAGGTTCACCCATGTTGTAGCATATGGTAGGATTTCCTTCCTTTTTGTAGGCTGCATAGTATTCTATTGTATTTATATGCTGTATTTTGTTTATCCACGCGCCCAATGATGAACAGCTGGATTGCTTCTACCTCTTAGCTATTGTGAATAGTACTGTAATGAACATAGGTGTGCACAATGATGTTTAATTTTGCATTTCCCTGATGACATAAGATGTTCGGCGCCTTTCATATGCTTATTTGCCACGGATATATCTTTTGTTCAGATCTCTTACCCATTTTTTTAATTGAGTTATTTGTTTTCTTTTGGTTTAGTTTCAAAAGTTCTTTATATATTTTCGACACTAGTCCTTCATCGGATAAGTGCTTTGCAAATATTTTTCCCAGTACATGATCTGTCTTTTTATTCTCTTAACAGTGTCTCCACAGAGCAGAAGTTTTAAATTTTAACAAAGTCCAAATAATGAATTTTTCTTTCATGGGTCATGCTTTTGGTGTATCTAAAAAGTCATCACCAAACCCACTGTCACTTAGATTTTCTCTTTTGTTATTGTCTAGAAGTTTAACAGTTTACATTTTACATTTTGGTTTAAGATGCAATTTAATTTTTTAAGAGATGTAAAGTCTGTGTCTAGATTCACTTTTTTTGCACATGGACGTCCAATTGTTCCACCAGTACTTGTTGAAAAGACTATCCTTTCTCCACTGAATTGCCTTTGCTCCTTTGTAAGAGATCAGTTGACTATATTCGTGTGTGTATTCTGTTCCGCTGATTCATCTTTTGTGTATTCTTTTGTGTCTTGACTACTGTAGCTTTATAGCAGTTATTGACATCGTATAGTGTCAGTCCTCTGGCTTTGTTCCCCTTCAATATTGTGTTGGCTATTCTGTGTCTTTTGACTTTCCATATAAACTTTAGAATCAGTTTGTTTTATATCCACGAAATATCTTACTGGGATTTGACTGAGATTGGGTTGAATTTATAGAGCAAGTTGGGAAGAACTGACATCTTGACAATATTGAGTCTTTCTACGTGCGTACATGGAATATCTCTCCATTTATTCAGCTCTTTGATTTCATTCATCGGTTTTATAATTTTCATGTATTTGTACATTGTACACATTTTTTTACATTGCACACATTTTTTAAGGTTTATACCTGGAATTTATGAAGCATGGAACTCTGTTTCACAGGAAACATGAACAGAGCCAGAAAAATCAGAGAACTGTATTTACATTGTGTTTATTCCTTCATTTATGGAACCCTCGGAGGAACTGGTCACCCGCCAGAACTCCAAAATTTAGCTTAATATCCTGATGCACCCAACCAAGAAATGGGGGCCAACACTGGACCAAAGAACACTAAGCAGAAAATTAGGTCAGTAGCCTCATTTAACAGATAAGGAAACTAACTCATGACATACTAAAGCCTGAACCCAGGTTTGCTGATGCCAAATCTATTGTTCTTTCTGTAATACACAGCTATTGCTGCACCCGTCCCCCAGACATCCATACCCACAGTGCTAGGTTTCAAGACTTTCCACTATCGATCACATTTACATCTCATGCAGTGTGTAGCACACAGTAGGTACTCATTATTTGGTCGAATGATGAGGGCGTTTGGCTTACTGCATGTGAAAAAGCAGAAATAAAAGAGCTGAGTATTAAATACTAGAACCCAGGAAATTCGAAGTTAGTTATTGGTGAAATTAGCTTTTAAACAGGATTATAAAATAATTCTATGAGAGTAAGGTCTATCAAAAGGAAGAAAGAAAATATATCAACATTGCTTTGAAATTTTTGAAAAGGAAATTTCAATGTGTTTTCTTCTCTAGACAGAGTAAGATAATAATTACAAGTTATAAAGTGAATCATTCTTGCACTACTTGAAAGCTGCATTTGCTTGTAATTAGGATTTGTTTTAAAGAAAATCGCAATTATAGAAAGCTTGTCTCAAGGATAAGAGGCCTTTTTGTTTATTTTAATTTTTAATAAATGCTAGACTTCAAGGATAAAATGGGGAGAGATGTGGGGGTAGGTACTTTACAGTGGGTTTACCATAAATAACATACATTAGTATGTAAATTACCATTCTTGCTTCATCTTGTGCTATTCATATAGCTCTAACTTTAAAAGGTACCCAGTATGGTCTACTGTAGCCTTGGCAGAAATAAATTAAAGTAAAAGTAACCTAAACTTCAGTTTGGGAGAATATGGCACAATGAAAACAACACTGAATTGAGCCTTAGGAGCCCTGGATTCTAGTCCCAGCTCTGACATTATTATGTTACCTCGGGCAATCCAGTTCTCCTCTAGGTCTCAGTCTTCTCATGTGTAAAATGATCTTGACAATTTCTAAGGGTCACTGTGAATCTCAAGTGAAGTAGCACAAATTAACTATCAACTGCTCTACAAATTAGAAGTGACATAATAGCTAAACTTCATTTGCTTCTTCCAAAGCTCAGTTACAAAACTGGAATCGAATGGCTCTAATATGAGGTCCAAGGATTACTAATGAGCATTACTATTTTTTATCTACAGTATTCCAGGCGCTGAACTTTATATACATTATCTCACTTAATAGTTACAACATTTAGTATTAACGACTATTCAAGAGAAATGATTATTATCCATATTCTACAAAGGAGAAAAATGAGGCACGTGAAAGCAGCAGCAATATAGCCAAGGTCCCATTATAAGTATGAGGAATAGGAATTCAATCCAGGTTTGTTTCAACCTAAGGCTACACTCTTCTACCTCTTTATAGTCAAGATCACAACAAGACTTGCTCTAACTGTATACATAAAGAATCAGTTTTAGGTCCCTCAGCCTGGCATTCAAGGATTTCCCGGATAAGGCACACATTGTTTACCCTTCCAACGTCACATCCCAGTATGACTTCCACTTTCATGTTCCCTTTCCTTCCATGTATCATCTGTGGGCCACGTGCCACGGGAATGGCCCCGTCCCATAAGAGGTTCATGAGAAGCCATCTCCATTTCAGTGTCTCATTGTTTAAAGCATTCCCTTATGTTTAGTATTAAAAACTGCTGTTCACATAGCATAACCTTATAGACATCCAAACCCTCTGCTAACTTCAGGTATTCGCTTACGGCTCTATTTCTTAGCCAGGAGCAGCTGTCACACAGCCTAGATTGAGGAGCCTAACAGTCTGGGGTAAGACTGAGTTCACACGCTGTCAGCAAAAGTCATCCATAAACAAGGTGATGTTACCCAGCCACCTCTCTAAGCCTGTAGCCTGTTAAATTCTTTGAACTCACCCCCAACTCCCAAACTTAGGGAGGAGACTAGCGGAATCATACATCCGGCTTCCCACTTTCATGGCTTCCCCACAGCCCAGTGATAGGATTCCCTTATTCCTCACAGGGTGTTAGGGTGCTAAACTCCTGAGTGATGCAAGAAGCAAGCTTCTGCGCTCTTTGCCCTCGCCTTCCAGGCATCAAGAAAAATCTGCATGCAAGAGGGACTGGTGACTGTAATAAGTTCCCATCTGAAAATAAGAGAAGGAAAAATCTAGCTTCGAAGAGAACATTTATGTGGTCCAACTAATCCTTCTCGTTCCAGTAAGATATCTAAGTCATAATTTGTTGAAAAATATGCTGCTAAGATCTAGCGAAGTTTAAATAGATGGCAGAATTGGACCCTGGGAGTAATTAGGATGTATCGATATTTGCTGTCAATATTTGTAGCATTCAGCCTCAAGAAATAGTAATTAACACAACTCAGAAGCTATTCTATTCACTATTAATTATTGACAATAACTCATTTGGTACATACGCTTTATACATCAGGTCCAAACGACATCTAAACTTAAACACACATACATACATCCTCCTACATCAAATTAATATATAGTTTCCTTAGCTCAATAGCCTCTTTTAAAAAATGTATTTAAATAAATTTCTCTGTTAGCTTCTTAAAGCAAAATAGATCTTTACCAAGTTATTTAGGATCTTCAATCTTCATTGTTTAATATTTCATATTTTTTTACAAGTAATGAATTAAGATATTATATCCTTTGTAAAGATGCTAAATCAGGCTCACTTCATTCAAGGATGATGCAAGAAACAGATCGGCTACATATTACAGAGGACAGTATGGTACCAAGAGGAGGAGTGGCAAGCTGAAAGAGACTGGAGTCAGGACTACAAGAGACACTGCAAATCTCAGGAGGACAAGAAATTAGGAGAAAGACAAGCCAAGAGTAAAACAAAATCAGAGGAACGAAGATGAGATGAGAGAGAGAGAGATTTACAGAGGAGAGAGTTTCAAGAAAAGCTTATCATTTATCCCTTTTTACAGAAACCTGGAGAGCTTAACTGCTTGTCCGAGGTCATAAAACTGGCAGAACTAGGACCAGAGGCAAAGTCTTTTTATGCTAAGTTCAGTGAAACTGCAGCTTTCTCTCTTTTTCTCAGCTTTTTCTTACTGGGAAAACTTGCGGTAGAGTAGAGTAGAAAGCACAAGTCTAAGAGTGACGCTTACTGCTTTTTAATCCCAGAGAATATCGGCCTAGTCATTTACTTTCTTCATACCTTAGTTCCTTCTGCTGTCAAACAGCAATCATAATAACAGGCCCAAAATTCCCAGGGAGGATGTAAGGCTAAAGAGGAGCAATGAGAAAAAACTTAGAAAATAATTATTTCATTCAACTGAGATTCTTTAAGGAGATGCGATAATTAGATGGCACAGCCTTAAGTAAATAAACAAACACTCAGAAAGCAAACAATTCAGAGCCTCCACATTACTCCACATGAAATTCAAACTTTAAACAAAATAAAAAGCAAGATAACATGTTGAAAAAAAAAACACACTGTAAATAATTGTTGCCAAGTCTCTCCTTGAGACAAGATGCTTTACCAAGTGCTGCCCACAGGTTCCACCGAACAGAGACCAGAGCGATTCTGTGAACTCTAAAGGCAAGTTTTGTAAAATTTAACAATGGTAGGGATTAAATCAGTATTCTATTCAAGGCAATGGTTCTTTTGAGAAAATAAACGTCTTGTGAAAGCATCTAGGTAAGAACACTTGCATACATCAATATCAACTAGTAAGCTAGTAGCTACATCACAACTAGATGTCAGGATTCTCTTCAGAATTCAGTCCTCCAGAATGTGAGCTCCATGACAGCAGAAGCTTTCATCTGCATCATGTGTATTTCCCCCGATGTATTGCCAGCATCATCAGTACTCGGTGGTTTTACTGAGCACGTGTATTCATTTAGCTTGTATTAAGGGCTCAATAAAGAAATTAATGCTTTTAATGCATTTATTTCAGTTGTGAGGGTCAAATGAGATAAGAGTTATATAAAACATTTTGTTTATTCTAAATGCCAAAACACATGAAAAGGGATCGTGAAAATTATAATCACGGCATTTCAGAGATTAACAGTATCTTAGTATTAGTCATGGATAGTGCTACTCAGAACCAGATTTTGTAAATAGATTTGTCAGAGAGATTTTTTTGTCATCCCTGCAGCACACCTCAACAAAATGGACAATCGGTTACCTGTTCTCACTCCAAGGAACTGGTACTTCCAGGATATTGACATGTGATTATATTTAATCATCACGATCAAGTGCCACAGTACAAATTATTTTCCTATTTTGCAGGTAGGGAAACTCTGAGGTCAGTGAGTTTAATTAGGAGACTCAAGTAAGAGCCAAGAATAGGCCATTGATTAGGTAGATCTTCTCGTTTTATAGGTAAGTATATATTTCTACTTTCTAGTTTGTATCCTGAATGATTGTGCACGAATGGTATCTCTGAGAACAACTCTAATAGGAATATAAAGTTATCTTGCTTGTGTACGTCAACATTTACAGTACTAGGGGTCCTGACTCAAAGATTTGTAAATATCTTATTCTACCTCAATACAGCCATGTGCCAGGTCTCATGCTATTCACTGGGGCTGCGGGCGAGAAACGAAAAGGAAGCATAGTCCCTGTCCCCAGGGAGCTTCCAGTTGACTTAGGAACGCCATGTCTGGTGTACAGTGAAGTGAACGATTTGACAATACTATAAGGAAGAATGTATCATTGACACAAACCAATCAGCCAACAACACATGACTGAGTATATAACTGACACGGGGCAATTACAGAAAATGTGAGACTGAATATATAATTGACTTCCTACTTTTTAACTCCGTGTTGGTTCATAATTGACACGCACACATTCTTGGGTTGTCATGAAGCCTCCCAGTCCTTTCTACTGGCTTTAATTTTTAGACAAAGTGGGCTGAGCTCTGGGACTGGCTTGGCAAGGTCCCAGTCCCTGCTGTCAGTGAGCCGCCCTGCCCTTCCAGAGAGACTCCCAGAGGGCACAGAATCCTTGCATTAATGGAATAAATCATGTTAATTTAAATCACTAATGAGGAAGAGTCAATTTCATCAATATTTTTATAAAGAATGCATACTTGTTTGATTTAACCTTAATACATAGTCTTTACAACTCAGACAGATGCAGGATTTATTTTTAGAAGATATGTAGGTATACAGTTAAAGTAGTGATTTATATTTTACATTTTTAAGATTAATTTCAACTTCATCATGAAACTGAATAACAAATTTTTTACTTTATATATCAAAACTAACTGAAATAAAACCTTTCGGGATCACTGGCATGGACCCTGAGGAGAAGACACCTACTAAGAAAAGGGCTGCTGGTGGCTAACTGGGCTCAAATTTAAAAGCAGAGCTTAGCAGCCATTTCTACACAGGGGCCTCTCATACAAACCACACTCCAGGGAGAGGCCTGCACTGAACCCACGGCCTGCACTATGTTCCTGCCTGCTGAGCCAGCCCTTACCAGGGAGTTACTGCAACAGTATTTCAACCAATAGGACTGAGGCTTTCCCTGTCCAATCGGAGGTGTGCAACTATATCACCATCAGCATCTACACTAACCAATCAGAGCAGCTCCATTCTGCCCAATCAGGGCAGTGCCTTTTGGACCAATCAAACTTCAAGGATTTGGAGACCTCATTTACATGAGGAGGGACCAATCAGGGGCCAGGGGTGGGGACTTCTGTCTATATAAATTAGCTCTTCCGTGGCTTAGGGAGTGCTTCTCACACCCCCCACCCTGAAAGATTAAAGGTTGTATTTTCCCTAGCTGGAGCTGAACCACCAAAGATGTCTCACCAAGGGGACTGCATTGGAACAGGTATAGCAGAGCAGAATGGGCTAGCTAGAGAAGGAATCTGCCATGGGGCCACCCAGCCCCAGGGCCTACTCACAGCCAACCACAGTCATGCTGCTTCAAAATTCAACTGTTTGCACTGAATAAAGTTTCCTTCTCTGCATCCCAAACTGAGGATTCCTGTTGCTGTTGAATCGGCATCAATGACCACGAGTCACACTGGGAAATGTATAGAATTAAGTCCACTACTCAATTTGGTCAAAGGTACGATCACTTCAAGGTTTCAGATCTGAGACTGGAAGCCATTCCTGTTCTCTAAATCTACCAGTCACCAAATCTCATCTCTATTAGATCTTTCTGCAACGCTAGTAGTACCCTATGTTGTGCCCTTGTTGTCTCACGACTGGATTAAAACAAGAGCTTTTTAGCTACACTCTCTGCTGCCCCCCAAACATTTTCTATGCTGCTAGCAAAACGCTCTCGAAAAATACCCCTTTGCACGTGTCCTCATCTCCCTACCTCAGAAGCCATCGGTGGTTCCTCACTGCTCAAAGTGGCTCCTTACCCTGGTATTAAGCACGTTATGCTCTGAATCTAGTGTATTTCAACATCATCTACCACTACTTAATATGAATCCTGCCCCCTAAATGAACAAACTGTCACACTCACTGCCCACCCCCACATGCCAGTATTTCCATTTCTGTCTCTGTACCTTAACGCCATTCATTAACCACATAGGGAGCTCCATTCTTTTCCTTAAATTCTAGTTTTACTTCACAATCCTGTTCAACCCTACCTTTTTGAAAAAAGTTTTCAACTACCCTAGCTCCCAATGACTTCTCTTCCTTTTTAAATTTATTTAAACTTTTTCCTAGCTTTGAGATATAATTGACATATAATATTGCGTAAGTTTAGGGCATATTAAGTGCGTAAGTTTAGGGCATATCAGATCATTGATCTGATGCGCTTATATGCTGCAAAATGATTAACAAAGTAGTGTTAGCTAATACTTACATCACCTCACATTAACGACCATTTCTTTTTCTGTGGTAAGAACATTTAAGATCTACTTTCTTAACAACTCAGGTATATAATACGGTATTAACTATAATCACCATGCTGTACATTCCATCCCTAGAACTTATTCACCTGATAACTGGAAGTTTGTACCCTTTGACCA
>NW_006439816.1:473250-491048 GCF_000325575.1 Pteropus alecto
GCCCCCCCCAGCCCCTGGCAACCACCACTGTACCCTCCGTTTCTATGACTTTGGCTTGTTTAGATGCCACATATAAGTGACATGCAGTATTTGTCTTTGACTTATTTCACTTAGCATAATGCCCTCAAGGTCCACCCATATTGTGGCAAATGGTAGGATTTCCTTCTTTCTAATGACTGAAATATATATATATATATATACACACATACATACATATATGTGCGTGTGTGTGTGTAATTTCACAACCTCTTTATCCATTCATTTGTTGACACCTAAGTTATTTCCACATCTTGAATATTATGAATATTGCTGCAGTGAAGATGGGAATGCAGATATCTCTTCAAGACACTGATTTCATTTCCTTTGTACATCTACCCAGAGTGGGATTGCTGGATCATAGGGTAGTTCTATTTTTAATTTTTGAGGAAACTCCATACTGTTTTCTGTGATGGCTGAACCAATCTGCAATCTCACCAACAGCATATGAGGGTTCCCTTTTCTCCACATCCTCTCCAGCACTTGTTATCACCTCTCTTTTTGATGTGAGCCATCCTAACAGGTGTGAGGTGATATCTCATTGTGGTTTTGAGTTGAATTTACTTGATTATTAGTGATGTTGAATACTTTTTCACGTTCCTATTGGCCATTTGTATGTCTTTAGAAAACTGTCTACTCAGTTCATCCATCCATTTTTTAAATGGATTATTTTTTTTGCTATTGAGTTGTGTGCGTTCCTTATATATTTTGGATCTTAACCCCTTTTCAGAAATATGATATGCAAATATTTTCTACTATTCTGTAGGTTACCTTTTAATATGATTGATCGTTTCTCACTAAAAACAATGACATGTGTGCTATTTTTTTTTAGAGCAAAAAGATCTATGTGTCAGATGAACATATGTTTGAATCTTATAAATCTAAGGTAAGTTTTTTTTTAAAGAAATTCAAGCCCAGTAAATATAAAAAGAAACTAAAATATTGGATTTTGTAGCTAATTTATTCAACCATTTCCTTTTTAATTCCCAAATGATTTATCCTATTTAGAATGAATAGATAATGAATAAGCAAACACCCTCTTTACACTTAGAGAAAAAAGAATAGCTTTTAAAAGCTAGATTAGCATTTTAATGATTTTTATAATCCTCCTGCTTAAGTGCATCGCCCTTTACTTGGTAAGACTTTCTTTAAAACCTCATCAGTAAACATAGATTCCTGAATGAGTTATCCTTAACATTGAAATTTCTTACTTTTATTTGAAGGATGACAACAAAATATCCATATCATAAGTAACTCCTTTTCTCCAATAGTAGAAGACTTGGCGAGAAAATGGGTCTGAGGTAGTATAGCATCTGCTGTGACTTATTAAACTCTTTGAGGGGGAAAGGGGGAAAATAAACTCTTTGAAAAACATAAATGTTAATATAATGAAATCTGTAAGCATTAACATATTAAAACATACTTTATACAGATTTCTTACAATGCATTTTAATACACTTTACAGTCCAATTTGAAACCTGATGTCATCATTTAAATTATTGATTCTTATTCACCCGATTCTATTTCCACTTGTACCAGTAAATTATGAAAGTGAATTTCATTCACTGGTGTGAAATAAAAGAACTTCAAAAATTCAGAGATGTTTTATTTAGTCAGGTTTCTAATCTAGGTGAAAGCCCTCCATGAAACATATAGTATTGGGAATAGAAGGCTGAATGGAAATTCAATACATGAACTTGCTGTTTTTATTCTGGCTCTTTAGCCATTACAAATAGAATCACAAGAATAGAAGGTTACTAGAACATTAATGCTATGGCCTATCTTAAAATGTCAGTTCCTACTGAAGAAGCCCCCTATTGCATAGTTCATATGACATCATGGTCCCCCTTCCAGAAGATTAAGGCAAGACAACAAAAGCTTTCCGCACCATCTTTTATGAATAGTGAAAGAAAATACATAAGAATTCATTAATAGTCTACATACCACAAGGTCAGGATAACCTTAAATTAAGTCCCCTAAACTAAAGCTCCATGATGCTGAAGTCTCTCCAGTGAAGAATACACTCACTACTTTTTGAAAATAGTATGTTGAGACAGTTTCGTTCTCTATAGCTTCTGCCATATAATAGAAGTCTGACTCCTCTTCCTTTTATGTCTTTAAGATATATAACAGAAATCAACCTACCTCTTTCCCAGTTTGCTCTTTTTTAGAGTAAACAACCCTACTTCTTTAATCTCTTCTACAACTCCATTTTCCTAATAATAATGGCCTTAATATCTTTAATCCTAGGTGATCTTACACAGTAGATATATTAATCTTCGATTTCCATGCTTTGATAGAAAACAACCATTTGTTTCTTTTAAGAAGGACCCTTTTCTGCCTTCTCTTCCTGTACCTCTTCTACCCCTTTCCCAACATTATCTTCTGTCTTTCCTCTCTTTTTCTTCTTCTCTACCCTTTAACTGGCCATGATATAAAAGTGAACATTTAAATTGTGATATTTACCTCGAATTCTGTTCTAAATTTTTATAATCAGTTGAGTTTGTCTTTGTGTGTTATCAGGCACTTATATGCGGAATCTAAAAAAGCCCAACTCATAGAAACAGAGTAGAATGGTGGTTGCCAGGGCTGGGGCTGGGGGAAGGGGTAAATTGAAAGATGTTGGTCAAAGTTGCAAACAGTATTATAAGGTGAATAAGTTCTGGAGGTCTAATGTACAGCATGGGGATTATAATTAACAATATTGTATTATACATTTGAAAGTTGCTAAGAGGATATATCTTAAATGTTCTCACCACAAAAAAATAAATGTTAATTACGTAAGGTGACGGATGTGTTACTTTAACCTTATTGTAGCAATCATTTTGCAAAAGATAGATGTATTAAATCATGTCGTATACCAAAATTTACACAATGTTATATGTCAATTATATCTCAATATATCTAGAAAAAAGCTATAACTTAAATAGGTTGCTTTTTTACTTTTATATGGTCTCTGAATTTGGGGTCAGTGTTTCCTGAAAGGGGAAAAGTACTTTGCCTCTGCCATGGGATATTTCTTTAGCACTACCTAGTTTTCCAATACTCCTAGAGACAACCAACTCTCAATATCCTAAGACGCTAGGGTACACGGAGAATATTAACGACGAAAACTATATCGAAACCTCATTTAACTCACTAATTTTCAATCTTCTTCCTTTCTCCCTATTAGCAAAGCAGCAAGATTGACTGAGGGATTTGAACCCTATTCCTTCAGCCTCAGTCCTTCCTTTGCGGAGCTGTTCAGAGGACGATAGCGGCAGGCAACATGGGAGGAACGGGGAAGACGAGACAGCGTGTTCATAAAATTTATAGTCATTGAAAATTGGTCGTAAGTCACCTTTGTGCCTGATGATGTATCTTCTTGTAGGCTTCCTTAAAATGTTTGACCTCTTTGAATTCTAGCTGCTTCTTTCTAAAGGTACGTTATAAAAGATAAATATCCTTACTATCAGAATAGGAGTAAATGCCTGAGAGAGAAGGAACCTGAAAGACTCAGGGCGAGGAGGAGTTCAGAAATCAATAAAATTTATTTTTAACACAGAATGCGCATATTTTTATTGGCATGTGGGCCAGATGCCATAAATTTACCTGTGTCATCAACAGCTAACATTTGAATGTTTATTATTTCATTTCCTCATAAAATCTGTATGAGGTACATACAGTAATTAGCCTCTCTCAAGTCAGAAGATTGAGTCTTAGTGAGGTTAAGTAATTTAGCTGTCATCACACAATTACAAATTGCAGAGCTAAAATTTGAACTCAGATAACCAGATCCCATAGGCGTCATTCTTTATGCTATATTACCCAATGATATACCCAGTACTCCAGAGAGTTGGTATGATCATCATGACTCTTCCAAAGTAATTCAACATGACAAAATAGCAGTAACTACCAACTTGGAAAGCCACTCTTAAAAGTCTGCTATCTTTGTTACCCCAAAGGTCAAACAGTGGCTGTCTAAACCTTATTCATGCAGCTTTATTTCTACTGTTCCGAACTTCAAATATTGCTTACCTCAGGTAAAATTCCAAGGAACCTGTTTTAGAAACACATCATCAAAATTAATATCACTAGCAATAAGACAAATCTGTATTATGCATCTTGTGATATGTATGAAACACTGAGAAGGACACAATATCACTTACGTGGTATTCTGGCCAAAAATATACAATCTGTATCTCAACTAGAAAACATGACACAAATCCAAATTGAGAAACATTTAAAAAAATAATCGGTCTGAGTATCTTTTACAAATATAGACACAAAAATCCTCAACAAACCAATGAGAATACTAGCAAATGGATGTCAGCTAGACCACATGGGATTTATCATACAAATGCAAGGTTAGTTTAACCCCTAGAAACCAACCAATGTACTATACCATACTAACAGAAGAAAGTTCAAAACCAAATGATCTTCTCCACAGATTCAGAAAATGTACCTGAGAAAGTCTAATACCCATTTGCCATAAAAGCATTCAACAAATTAGGAATAGGAAGGAATTTCTTCAACTTGACAAAGGGCACCTATGAAAATTTCATACTTAATGTCACAATGACGGAAGACTGAATGTGCTCGCCGGTAAGATCAAGAATAAGAAAACAATGTACAGAGGACATCAGAAGCATGAGGGATCTCCCTGGATCTCTCCTCTTGAAATAAGAAAAATCTGAACATCTACAATTCAAGAAATAACACCCAACCTGCACACAAGCACATCTGAGAGATGTGTGCATTGGAGCATCGAAAGGAGGGCAAATTGTACCGAGGCTGGGAGGCTGATTAGGACACAGAAACAAAGGAGCTGCAATATGCAGCTGGAGCTTCCTGCACGAGGAGGGGGAGGGAAGATTTCGTGGCAGAGTTTGGTCCTCTGAGGCCCTGAGCAGTGGTGCCTGAGTGATCAGCATATTCCGTGCAGCAGAGCCCAAGGATCAAGGCAGAAATGAAGGCAGAGACTGAGTGTGGAGTGACAACAGCTGTGTCTTAGCAACTGCCATTCCGCAGTGGTAGGCTGAGTCACAAAGCCTGGCAACATCTCCACAACACCAGCCCACAGGATACCCTACCCCCATATCCTCTCAGAGCAAGCACCACCAAGCCCCAGGAAAATTTGTGCAACCAGTACTGAAACATACAGTACAGCCAGTACCAAAGACAGGTGCTGTGATATAGGAGCAAGACAGCTGAAACCTGGGGGACAGCACTCTGACAACAGACATGGCCACACACCGTGGGCCTTTCCTGATCAACTCCATCCCTACCCAGTCAGGCTGATTCGGAAGGAAACAGCGGAACATTGCATCTGACTGTTGGGGCAGTAATAGGACTTCAGGGCCCCTTCAGAGGCTTGAAGCCCCACTGCCCATTGCATCCTCCAATGGGGGTAGAGCCCTGGGATGGTGGCAGAGGCACACGGCCCACCAGAGAGGAAAGGGAATTTTTAGCCTCACAGCAGAGACCCAAGAGTCTTGGACGCCACCTACTGGAAATAAAAAGAGAAAAATCCCCTTATCAACCTACTAAAGAGAGATCACTATGTAATAAATTTTCTATTGAAAAAAAGCAGAGTACACTCCCATTAATGCCTAGGTGAAGAAATAGTCCATCAAACACCATGAACAATCAAAGGGACAAAGCAGCTCGGAAAGAGAGAAAAATATCTGGAAAATAAACTTAAAGACATAGAAATATGTGATTTAAATGACAGAGAATTCAAGATCGCACTTCTGAAAAAACTCAATGAGATGCAAGAAAATTCTGACTGACAGCTCAAAGAGATTCTAAACGAAATCAATGAACAACAAGAATAATTCATTAAGGAGACCGAAACCTTAACAGAGAACCAAATTGAACTTCTGGAGATGAAGAGCACATTTGAAAGAGATGAAGAATAAAATAGCAAGCTTAGGAAATAGAGCTGACCAGATGGAGGAAAAAAATAGTGGTGTCAAAGACAGAAATTTGGAAATTATACAGAAGGAAGAGAGAGACTTGAGAATGAAAAAAAGTGAAAAAACTCCACAAGACCTATCTGACACCACTGGAAAAAGCAATGTGAGTAAATGAGCATACCAGAAGGAGAAGAGAGAGAGAAGGGAATGGAGAACATATTCAAATAGTAGAGAATTTCCCAAACCTATGGAAAGAACATATTCAAATAGTAGAGAATTTCCCAAACCTATGGAAAGAACATATTCAAATAGCAGAGAATTTCCCAAACCTATGGAAAGAACTTCCAAGAAGCAAATAGAAATCTCCAATTAACTCAACCCAAAAAGGCCTTCTCCAAGGCACATTATATTACAATTGTCAAAAATCGATGACTAAGAAAGAATTCTCAAGGCAGCCAGAGAAAAGAAAACAATAACTTATAAAGGAAAACCCATTGGACTATCGTTGGACTTCTCAGCACAAATCTTATAAGCAAGGAATGAGTAGAACCAAATATTTAAACTATTGAAAGAAATTACCAGCCAATAATAATGTATCCAGCAAAACTCCCCTTTATATATGAAGGAGAAATAAAGACCTTTCCAAACATACAAAAGCTGGAGAAATTTTCCACCACAAGGCCTGTATTACAGGAAATGCTGAAGGGGGTCATTCTACCTAAAATGAAAGGACCAACAAATACGTAACTATGAGTTAGATGACTAACAGGCAGACAGAAGCAGAAAAGTGAACCCTTATTAAGAACAGGGTATTATAAGCTTAAATATTACATAATGGGTAAAGGCAAAAAAAAACACTCTAGAAAGAGATGACAACAGTGACTGAAGCCTAGAAATAAATGAACATACAGCATAAATAGGGCTAATTTGAGACAGCAAAAACAGAAAACAGAAGGGAGTAAAGATCCAAATCCACAAAGGAGGATGGAGATAAGGCACGTACAGAAGAAAATGGACTACTGTGTGTGTGAGTGTGTGAGTATCTGTGTGTGTGTGTGTGTGTGTGTGTATGTATGTATGTACATATACTATCCTTTAAATAAACTTGATAGTAACCACACACCAAAAATCCAGAACTGAGACACATAACATAAAACAAGAGTAAACGAAGGGAAAACCCATAAACACCACCAAATTAAAATGACAGAAACACAACAACGAGGAAACAATGGAGACACCGAGCTGCCAGAAAGCAAAAGATAAAATGGCTATAGAAAAACCTCGTATCTCAATAATCACCCTAAATGTAAATGGACTGAACTCATCAATAAAAAAGCACAGATTGGATCAAAAAACAAAACCCAACCATATGCTGCCATCAAGAGGCACATCTCAGCTGCAAGGGCAAATACTCAGTGAAAGGGTGGAAAACGATACTCTAAGCAAATGGCATCCAGAGAAAAGCGGGTGTACTCATACTTATAGCTGATGAAAAAGACCACGTAAACAAAATAAAGGGTAAAAATCATATCTTCCTATCGATAGATGCAGAAAAAGCCTTTGACAAGATACAGCATCCATATATGATTAAAACAATAAAATGGGTATAGAAGGAAAGTATCTTAACATAATAAAGGCCATATATAACAAACTCTCAGCTAATGGCATACTTAATGGTAAAAAACTGAAAACCTTCCCTCTAAGATCAGGAACAAGACAAGGCTGTCTGTTATCACCACTATTATTCAATATAGTACTGTAAGTCCTAGCTAGAGCAATCAGGAAAGGGAAAGAAGTAAAAGGCATTCAAATAGGGAATGAAGAAGTCAAACTGTCACTTTTTTGCAGATGTCACTTTTTTGCAGTAAAGTTTCAGGATACAAAATCAATGTTCAAAACTCAATAGTGTTCCTATACTTTAATAATGAATTTTCAGAAAAAGAAGTAAAAAAATCAATTCCTTTTGCAATTGCAACAAAAAAAATAAAATATCTACGTATAAACCTAACAAAACATGTGAAAGACCTATACACTGAAAACTCTAAGATATTATTAAAAGAAATCGAAGAAGATACAAAGAAATGAAAAGATTTTCCATGTTTTTGGATTGGATAAATAACCATAGTTAAAATGACCTTATTACCTAAAGCATTATACACATTTAATGCAATCCCCATCAAAATTCCATTGGCATTTTTTAAAGAAATAAAACAAACAATCGTCAGATTTGTATGGAAGCATGAAAGACCCCGAATAGCCAAAGCCATCCTGAGAAAAAACAACGAGGCTAGAGGTATCACTCTGCTTGACTTCAAATTATGCTACAAAGTGACAATAATGAAAATAGCATGGTATTGGCAGAAAAACAGACACACAGACCAATAGAATGGACTTGACAGCATAGAAACGAACCTCCGTGTATATCGGCAAATAATTTTTGACAAAGGAGCCAAAAATGTACACTGGAGAAAGCAAAGCCTCTTCAATAAATGGTACAGGGAAAACTGGAAAGCCACCTGCAGAAGAATGGAACTAGACTGCTCTCTGTCACCGCACACCAAAATTAACTCAAAATGGATCAAGGACCTGAATATAAGACGTGAAACAATAAAATGCACAGAAGAAAACATAGGAACTAAACTCAAGGACCTTGGACTTAAAGAAGATTTTATGAATTTGACCTCAAAGGCAAGGGAAATAAAAGTAAAAATAATGAATGGAAATATATCAAACTAAAAAGCTTCTGCACAGCAAAAGAAATCATCAACAAAGCAAAGACAGAACTCTCCGAATGGGAGAATATATTTGCAAACCATATCTCCTATAAGAGCCTAATGTCCAAGATATTCAAAGAACTCATACAATTCAACCATAAAAAAAAAACAAACAATCCAATGAAAAAATGGACAGAGGACCTGAACAGACACTTCTCCCAAGAAGACAGACAAATAGCCAACAGGCATATGAAAAGATGCTCAGCTTCACTAGCAATTATGGAAATGCTAATCAAAACTACGATGAGATATTATCTCACACCTGTTAGAATAAGCTATAATCAACAGGACAAGTAATAACAAGTGCTGGAGAGGATGTAGAGAGAAAGGAACCCTCATACACTGCTGGTGGGACTGCAAATTGGTACAGCTACTATGGAAAACAGTATGGAGGTTCCTTGACAAACTAAGAATTGATCTACCAACTGATCCAGCAATCTCTCTACTGGGTATTTACCCCAAAGAGTTGAAAACCTATATTCGAAAAGATAGTTGCACACCGATGTTCATAGCAGCATTATTCACAGTGGCCAGGACATGGAAGCAACCGAAGTGTCCTACGATAGATGACTGGCTAAAGAAGCTGTGGTACATATATCCAATGGAATATGACTCAGCCATCAGAAGAGATGAAATCTTGCCATTGCGGCAACATGGATGGACCTTGAGATAATCATGCTAAGCGAAATAAGCCAGACAGAAAAAGTTGAAAATCACATGATATCACTTATAGGGATATAAACCTAAAAGCAACAAATGAACATGACAAACAGAGACTCATGGACATGGACTATAGACCAGTGGTTACCAGAGGGGAGGGGGGAAGGGGGAAAGTAGATAGCAGTAAAAGAGGTCAAATATTTGGTGATGGAAGGAAATCTAACTTTGGATGATGAACATACAATGCAATATATATATGACATACTGTTGAATCGTACACTTGAAACTTATTTGATTTTATTAACATCACTCCAATAATATTTAACTTAAAAAAAGACAATGTACAGACATTCCATCTCATTCAACATTATATTGGAGTTTCTATCCAAAGCAACTAGGCAAGAAAAAGAAATAAAATTTATTCAGATGGTAAGGAAGAAATAAAGCTATCTCTATTCATAAATTTGTACATAAATTTATGAATAGAGATAGCTTTAAATATAATCTTATAAATGATGGCTTCTGACGTTAAAAGTAATGTGGAGTCAATCAGTTTGTTTATATATACATATGCCTAAGAATGCGGAAACTAATAAATGGGTTCAGCAATGTTGCAGGACATAGACCAATATACAAAAAAAAGTCAATTGTATTTCTATACACTTGCGATGAACAATCTAAAGATAAAATTAAGAACATAATTCCACTTATGACAGCATCAAAAAGAATAAAAATTCAGGAAGAAATTTAACAAAAGAAATGTAAGACTTGTACACTGAAAATAACACCCTGTTCAACATGCAACAAGTTCTGCAAAGAACAACAAAATCTAAGAAAGACGGCTCTGGGGAATAACAGTAATGCACAGGTCTGAAACACATCGATTGAAAGAGCCTGAAAAGTCAAACTGCCAGTATTCATTTTCAAACATCCCTAAGAGTAAGCTAGCGAACCAGAATTGCTGTTGTTAGATATTTAGATGGAAAATCCAAGGTACATAAAAAAGTTAAAATATCTTAGCCAATCCAGGAAAGCTGAGAACCTAACCTATAACAATCATTATTAGTTCAGGGCTCACTCACTAACCTGTATTGCCTCTTCGATCTATGTCTTGCAATACACAAATGTTGTTTATTGTCTTTTTCTTATTTTCTACAACTTTCCATCACGTATTATTTTCTTTAATCAGGAAATTCTACTCCCTGACCCCCAAAGTCCTACAGCACGTAAAATTATGCCACACAATATAACACAATCTTCTTAGAATGTATTAACCATCTTCTTAACTTTGAGGGCAGGTCTAACAGTAGTAAATTATGCTTTCTTCTAATAAAGTACAACAGAATATAAAGGGTTAATTTTGGCAATCAAAGCAGTGATAGCGATACCAAGTTCTCTCAGTTTCAGATACAGCCTTGAAGCAAGTATAAAGAAACACAAATGCCATCATGCCCTGTTCTGATATAATGAACGATATGATAGAATAAATATTGAAATAATACCTAATGTTACAGGGATCAGCATGGCCTAGATCAGTCTAGAATTCTGGTGGGTATCTGAATCACCCGAAGAACTTAGTAGAGATACAAAAGCCCCTCCTTTAACCTACTTCAACAAGCCTGGGCCTCTGTGTTCTTTATGAGCTGTCCAGGTCATTCTGGTACATTCAAAAGTTTGAGAATCACTGATCTGTTTGAAGCTCCATTTCTAACTCTTTTATGTGACCTTGGGCAAGTTACACACCTCTCCAAGCCTCAGTTTCCATACATATTTTAAAATAAAATGGATTGGACTAGACGGATTTCTTTTTTTAATTAAAAGGCTCCTTTGTTTTAAATGTACATAGTACAATAATTCATCTAAATAATTTTTAATAGTTAACTGTTCTTTAAATATAATCTTACGAATGATGCCTTCTGATGTTAAAAGTAATGTGGATTCAGTTTAAAATTATCTATTTAGAATATGATAATAGAAGTTAAAAAAACTATGTCATATGAAGTCTTCTAAGGAAATTATGACAAGTTCATGATCAGATAAATGCCATTCCATTATTAAAGGGTATTACTACAGAAAACAGTATGGAGGGTCCTCAAAAAATTAAGAGTATATGAACAATATAGATGTCTAACTAATGTACTGTATACTTGAAACTAATTTAAATAAATAAATTTATTTTTTTTTAATTAAGAATAAAGCTACCATTCAACTCAGCAATCCCTCTTCTGGGTATCTACCCCAAAATTTGAAAACGTTTCTTCCTAAAGATACATGTCCCCTTGTGTTCATTGCAGTATTATTCACAGTGACCAAAACATAGAAACAACTTAAGTATATTTCGATGGATAAAGAAGCTGTGGTACATACATACAACGGAATATTACTCAGCCATAAGAAAGAATGAAATACTGCCATTTGCGACAACATGGATGCATCTTGAGAGTATCATGCTAAGCAAAATAAGTCAAATGAAAAAGGACAAAAGCTGTATGATTACATTCATATGTGATATAAAACAAAAATCAACGAATCAACAAAGGAGCAAACACATCAAACAAACGATACAGACAACAATATCGTGGTTATGGGAGGAGACTAGGCTTTGGATATTGAGCACACAATGTGATATACAGATGATATAGTATAGAATAGTAAACTTGAAACTTACGTAGCCTTATTAACAAATGTCACCACAATCAATTTAATAAAATAGAAGCATAAATAAATTTGGATAGGCATGTCAATTTCCTGGGTGTTGTCCTTCGGTATAAACCTTACACTTTATATTAAAATTGTATTCTGGATTCCTACCATAAGCAAAAAATTCCTCAACAGCAGCTCAGAAACGACCTTAATGTCTTGGTGAAACACTTATTTACCTTCCGATGGTCACTCAATGCTTCAATCTCTAGTGTATCTGCTGTCTTACCTCTGCTGATCTTCCCAGGCATGGCAGCCACCTTAACTCTCCAAATGCCACTGCTGTGAAGAGGAGACATCACAGATTGCTATAGTAACATAGTCTTTGTGACTCAGTGAATCAACTACTCTCAGGCACTGTCCAGCTGACACCTGGCACAGCTGACTATTTTTCCCAAAGGTCCATTGATGTGATCCTTCTGTCCCATGGTATTTCATGAGTCATGGTGGGTCTGATGAGCCAGTTTTCGATATATCCAGAAAAAGGAAATTAGTTAAAACCAATTCATGCTCTTCATTATAAATCCAGACCTGATTTTGGTCGCTGTAGTCACATGCCTTAAGCACCACTAGCCCTCCCTCTGACTTGGCCACCAGACACTTGTCGGTCCGGAGATAATAGACCCTAACATGTTGAAGGACTTTGGGGGCATTTTGGCCCTCTACTGATAAAAATGATTTGCTAGGGTTTGATATTGGGCTCAGATGTGCATTTCTGGGTAAATATTATCCAAATACCATTTAAATAATTTATAACCCAACTTCTTCCTCAATTCAACACACTCACTGATATTTCCACAGCTTCTTGTTCTCAGATCAGGTCTTAAGGAAAAATACTGCTCCTTATATTCATCCAACCAAACAGGTACCAGCCTCAAGGAATTGTTTGTCGTGGTGTCCTGGCCTTTAGGAGAACTATATGATGACCTTTTTCAGAAAAGGAGCAAGGGATGCGCATCCAAATCCGAAATGCTATTTCTAAATTTTCTCCTCCCCAGTCATCCACGCCACTGTCATACCGCTCAAGTTCATTGAAGTAGTTTCTATTCATGGCAAACAATTCTCCAGCCACTGTAGGTGACTTGATTTGATGCAGTAGCTCCTTCTGGTCCTCTGAGCTCAAGAAGGGTATGAGATCCCATTTGAGGTGCAGCCCCCAGTTGAACCCTCCCCTCATCACAGGGGACCAGCTGTAGGTGAGCGGGCCTGCGCTGATGATGTTGACCACCGGGTACACAACCGTCTGCTGGTCTTTCCCAGGTGACAGCCAGGAAGGGCTGCAGCCACATTACATTCACTTCACAGTGGATGTGCAGGAACACCAGGACTTCTCCTATTGTGTAAGCTGCTCTGATCGTTCTTCCTTGAATTAATCCCTCACACTTAGTATTTCTTATTACTTTAATTTTCCCAGGAAGGTATTTTTGGACATACTCATCTAGTTCCCCTTTCAAATCATCAAAGTCACTGTCATTGTACAGGAGGATGACTTCATGAAGAGTCTAGGCAAGTGTGTTATCTAGGACAATGTGCATGGTCTGGAGCAAAGCAGACAAGACTTCACTGTAGAAAGAAAAAACGACACCAGGGGCTGGGCAAGACTTGTGTTTACATGCTGCATTCCTTGTATCTGGCACATCTCTATGGCAGCCCAAGTGGCTATTAATAAGTATGTTGAAGACATGCTTCTGATACCCCAAGCCTCTCAACTCCTGATCACATTCATTAAGAATCATACCCAATTCAGAAGAGAATTTTCTGTTGCCTCTTTCTGGATCTTCAGTATGATTATCTATTGTATCATCAGTGTTATTTGCTTTGAACTGTAATTCTAATACTTGAATTGAACCTCGAGTGAAACACGGATAAAACCTTTTTGGGAATGGTCCATGGGGCCAAGACCCCTTGATGGGCACATTCTTAAATGGCTGAGTCACTTCACTAAAGTTGAAATAAACAGAAAGCAAAACAGTTCAGGTTGCAGATATAAAAAGCCATCCATAACAGAAATGTTAAACTGTGACACTTCCCATTAGAGACCTGACATAGCCAAAGGGCCATTTTCAACTTCCTGGAGCAAAAGCTGATGGTGCCAGAAACTCCAGGGATGCAGTCTTGAGGGAGGGGCACATTTCTGTGGGCTTTACCCCCAAGAACCTCACCAGGTCCTCACAGGGAAAATGAAGACCCTAGAAAGGCCCCCTGGTGACTCCCAATGTGGGCAGCATAAGAACCCAGCCTTCTGGAACTGAACTCAGACTGGCGCATCTTCTCTCCTGCCATAACCCAGGTCTTGGCTGCATCAGCCATAGAGCTGCCCAGAAAGTGACCCTAAGATGAATTTCTAAAGGTTCCTTTCAGTTCTGAAATGTTATGTGTCCAATATTAAAGATATTGCTGTGAGGGATCAATTCCTAATAAGATACACTTAACAAGTGCCTCTCCAAACATGGTACACTGTGAAATTAATCAAACACATACACTCTGACCTCCAGGGACTTGTTTGCTAAGAAAGCTAAGTCACGTTTTTGCCACTATGCCCTGTACTTTCCATTTACCTACCCCACTGAGTATAAACCACAAATTCATATTAATGTCCACTCTGTCCCCCTTCACTGACAAGAACAGTTGAGGCCCAGACAAGTTAAAAGATGCCACGCCTACCAGCGCTAAAGCTAACATAAAATGCTAGTTTGCCTGTTTCATATCCAATCCTATGAAGGGTCTAAATTACCAACTCTCGCACCAGCCAGGTCGCTTGATGAATCAACAAGAGAAGAAGGCCTGAAATATGCAACGAGAGAATGTGGTGGGTGCGGTCAATCCTGATTTCCGCCTTCCTTCACCCTCTAACTCCCACAGCTAAAGATAAGCCACATCTCTTCTAAGTACTGAATCAGTTCCTCCCCTAAGTAGAGTAAATATTCCTAGATCCATCAGTTAGAAGCACAGATCCAAATCAGCTACATTGTTTTTCTGCCATGATACCCTAGTTCGGGCAACCAGGTTTTTACCTGGCTCACTGCAACCCAACATCTGTATTATGTCCCACATCCAATGACTAAATCCGTATTCAATACTTCGCTTCCTTCGGGGCTGAGGTTCTGCTTTGTTCTCTGAATCTTCCTGATTCCTATGTGTGGGTTCTCATCACTTGTTATCTCTTTACAGATCAGCACTTTTGTCCATCCCGCTCTCCACTTAACTTTCTATTTGCCTTGCCAATGCATTTCATGAATCTGAATTGTGTCAGGATTCTGGTCACCTTAGTCTGGCCAGATCGACATGCAAATTAGCCCCAGCTGATGAAGGTGGCTGCTAGGCTGTCAAAGGGAGTAAGATAACAGCATGACTGCGTTTCCCTCTACTACATGGAATAATGTTCCTGGCCTGCCAGAAGTGGTGAAGGACAGTGACTCAGGTCAACAAACATTCTAGCTGCTGAGACAGTGCAAGAGAGGATCGGCAAAGGGACGATCGAGTACTGCCAGAAACCGAAGTCTCTCTGCTGGGAGTTTAGCATGGAGATAAATGAGGAATTTCACTGAGCTGCAGCTCAGGACCCCAAATCACCCACGCAGTCACTGTTCAATATTCTTCTCATTCCAGCTTTATTTCTACTGCATAGAGAAAGATCATTATAAGTGATTTGCTCTGGAGAGTACTGTAGCAACCTGAAATCATCTGCAGAGGAGCTGTTTATAGGAGTGTGAGAGACAGAAGAATACAAACATTAGAAGGAGGAAGTGTTCTGGTCATGCTGCCTGTCATAATCTGCAGTTTGAAGAGAAATACTGTCAAAATAGAATCAGGTTCGTCCCTCCCAATATTATTACCCTTTGTGTCCCAATATGTACATTTTGCATGGCTCGTTTACCTTTAAAAAAAGCTCTTATAAAATCTAACTCATTCTCAGTATCTGCTCAATTAAACAGCAGCTATCCTTGGTCCACTGAAACTACTAATAGCGTTTTAAAGATACAGTATCAGAGTTGTATATGACCCTGTCCACTTACATTATAATTTGCACTGGCCTGATTTCTTAGGCCTAGTTTTACATCCTCCAGACTCACATCTGCAAATAGACAGAAATATATATGTATGTATGTATGTGTGTGTGTGTACATATGTATGTATGTATGCATGCATGCATGCATGCATGTATTTCTGAGTTTATATATATATATATATATATATATATATGTACACACACACGCACGCACGCACATATATATATATAGTGTCTAGTAACTACTTTTTGACCATGTACTAGAAGCAGATAGGTACTTAAACTTTCTAATCAAGAATGTTTATGGGAGGCTGGGCCAAATGGTGTAGATGATAGAAGCTTTGTTCATCTCCTCTTGCGATCACATCAACTTGTGACAGAAACACAGAGCAAACGGCAAGTAAAGTCACCTGGGGTCTAGAGGAACAGAAGCCCTACAACTAGAGAGAGAAATAACAAATCACCCTGCAATGGCTGGAGGTAGGAAGGGGCGAAGATGCAAGGCTGCCCAATCCCTAGCGGCTGAGTGGGACAGAGGCTGCAGCAGCAGCAGCAGCAGATGCCTCTTAAGGGGCTGCGTCCATGAGCAGACTTGTAGTGATGGACTTGCTCTGAGCACCAGCACCGGGCTAGCTGCTCAGGGGACACCAGGGACTTACAGGGTGACACTGAGTTGTTGGAGTGAAGGCCGGAGGTAAGGCTTTCTACCTGTCAGAAGTGCTAGCAGTATCCATTGTTGTTCTGTTGAGCACTCTCCCCACCCAGTGTGCAGATACAGCTCTGCCATAGCAGAGATGTCACCGAACTGGATAACAGAGGTCACTCTGCCCAGAGGACTCCGTGAAACTCTGCCTCCCCCAACTCATGGCCCCACCCAAGCCACATCCAGTTGTGTCCTCTGGGAATCCTGTGCCACTTGCTGAGCAGCACTTGGACTCACATGGATGGCAGCTGACCTCGGTTTCCGGTGTGGCCTCTTGAGGCAACTGTAAACACAGCATCTGTGGATTGCTTGCTACATCTTAACAGGTGGCCCTGGAGGGGAAGAGGCTGGGGCTACATTTGGCCTTCAGCTGAACCCCTCTCAGGATGTGCCACTGGACACCTACTATACAAGGCCACACTAATAAGACCAGGAGACTTAGGAGCTTTGCTTAGGACATAGAAACCGACATGGAGAGGCAGCCAAAATGGGAAGACAAATAAGCAGAAACCATATGAGAAAACAGAATGGAGATCCAGGAAAAATGGAGAAAAGCAATCTCACAGATGCAGAGTTCAAAACACTGGTTATAAAGATGCTCAATGAACTTACGGAAAGTGTAGATGAACTCAGTGAGAACTTAAAGAGATAAAAAACATAAAAATGGAAATGGAAATTATAAAAGGGAACCGGTCAGAAATGACGAACACATTATCTGAGATGAACAGTATATTAGAGGGAATCAACAGAGTGAATAAAGAAGAGGATCCAACCACTGATAGAGAGGACGGGGAAGCCAAGGACAATCAATCAGAATGGCAAGAAAAAAACAAAAGAGCCAAGACTATAAGAATAATTTAAGGAGCCTATGGGACACTATTAAATGTAAAACTATGCATGTCATAGGGGTACCTGAAGGGAAACAAGAAGCTGAAGAGCTATTTGAAGAAATAATGATGGAAAACTTCCCTAACCTGGTGAAGGAAATAGACATACAATTACAGGAAGCAGAGAGTCCA
>NW_006439816.1:492039-524776 GCF_000325575.1 Pteropus alecto
TGTTTAACAACCAGTCTGAGGGGCGGGGAAGCATGATTTGTTGCCTTTGTTGATTTCCATGAGGTAAATATTCCCACCGTGGCTAATTTCAAGCTTCCACTAACTGAATATGAGCTTGGAGTTGGGAAGCGATGTTAACAATTGGCTGTCAAGAGCTGGTTCAAGGCACCTCCAAAAACACACTGGATACAAGCCAGAAATACATCAGAAAAAACAGACCCTTCTGTCCTCTACTTCACTCCCAGGGGGCGAAAAATCTACTCCCAAGGTATTTTGTCTTATTGCCTTCATGGGTAGACAGCACAGGAGACAGATTAAAACAAAAAGATATTCCGATTGGTGAATATAGTCTCTTAATTATATAGTGGAGAAAATATTATGTCCAGTACCCTATCTGCAGCAAAGAGTTAAAAATACAGAAAGAAAACCACCAAGACAATGATGAAAACAGAGTTGGAGACAGGCTTTAAGTTACTTAGATGTTTCGGTACGTAAAAGAGAAGGTTCTGGAGTAAAGAAAGAAAGTGGGTTGATTTGTAGAAAGAAAAACCATTCTTTAATAGGAAAGGCTTTTAACCTGTTTCGGATGAGACAAGAGGAGGAGGCAGAAGAATGTGACCGGCTAATAAACTCCAGTGAGGACAGAAAAAGAAAATAAGGCTTTTTTCTTCAGTGGAAGTTATCTGCAGTACGGTGTTGGAATAGATGACAACAGTTGCAGGACTGTACGCCACGTGAAGTTCCTGTGCCATATTCTGTTGCTGTGCTACAGGTATCCAGTTGAAGTTAAAACAGTCGTGCTGATTACCATATAAATGACTACTTGACTAACCAATCCACTTGAGGATTTCAAGAGGAGGAAAGGAAGTGGAAATCTAGTTTGGTATTGTCATCAAATAAATGCTACCAACATCCTGTGTAATTTCAGGTCAGTCTCTTGCTTCTTGGTAACTGATTTCTTTTCAGAAACTAGAAGACTTTAAATAATAAAAATGTCTACTATCTCACAGTTGAAATGGCTTATGATGGTTTCTGATTTTACTGGTCCTCGTGCTTACCGGCAACTGCGAAAATTAAGCTGAAGTCACTTAGAGCAACAAACCACTGTATGAAAGCAGCGTTACTTTGAGGTTTTTGTCACACTAGCCTTAAAAAGGAACAGAAAGTCTCATCTTTATTGCAGTCTCTGAAATCTTCCCCGTCTAATCTTCTTTCCTTATCTTTACTATGGAGTCAGCAGTCAACAATCCGCATTGAGGACCATATTTTCTCTTACGCGTCTAAAATTAAAACAGCTCATGATTTACGAGACCTGTGCATGCTGAGAATCCATATTGCACGATTATCCAGGCAAGGCAACATTTGATAGGTGCAGACAAGACAGAAATTAATTTCCCCCTTTCTTCTACACATTCCAATAGTCCAATATACCAGGAAAAACAAGAACTGTCTTTTTCTATCTCCCTTAAACTGACCAAATTCTCATTTTGGCTACCTAAGAGGGAAGTCCATAATAATTACCTCCTAACAGAAACCGACTACAGTATATACTTATAACTTTCGATTTCCTGCTTTTGTCACATACTACAGTTGAGCCAATCCACTAGAAAGGGGAATGGACAGAAGCATTTATTCATTATCTTGAGCTATTTCTCTTTCTTCCTACCATCTCTACATTTTTTCAAAGGTACTTTTTCATCTACAAAGGCAGAAATGCAAACACCAGAGAAGAGCTGAGCAGACCACGGTGAAGAAAACAAGTCTGTAAAAGAAAGGGTCAGGCTACCAGAGAGCAGTCATCAAGGGGACAAGGATTACATGTAACTATTTCGCTCAGGTGCTTATAAGAGGAATGAATGAACGAGACATGGAAAGTGAAATAAGCCATGAGCTCATGAGAAAGCCACAGTGATTTCTTATTTAAATGGCACGATGCATAGTTATCTGTCTATAAATATCTGTGTGTGTGTGTTTTCCAAATAACTGCTGAAAAAAAGAGTGGCAACCATTGTAGATGGAAGAAGTAATCAAAACACATCCCAAATAGCAAATACGATGAACTTAACGAGCCTCGGACCTGCGAGAAAAATTAGTTTCAGGCCAGAATAAACTGGAATCTGAGTAAGTATAAATTTTAAATAAAAGAATGCAAACTAGAATCCCGAAAATCCTAATGTTTTGATGTAGATGCATGTGCATGCGCAATGTCCTAAATCCTGTATGTGAATGAACCTGGTTCCTGCAATCTGGGTGATAACTCGAACCAGATTAAACATGGGGAAAGCAATGGCTTATGGCACCCCCATTTTTAAATTTAAAAATATCTGAAATTGAGTTTTTAAAATGAAAATTTCTTATGGTAGTAGATATTCAATTAAATAGAAAATTAGTTTAGAATGACAGAATCAAAGTGGAGCAATTTTACGTTAAATTTACTTTTCAGAGCAAGTTTTGAAAACATGAAGTATCTTTTGATTAACATTTTATTATGCTGCCAATGAAAATTCCTCTATATCTGGACTGGTCGCCCCCATCAGCCAGTTTGCCAATGGGCTGCTCCTTGGACAGGTGCTATTAACGACATGCAGCAATGGTACATGGTTGTCCTTTGAAAGCTCCAGACAGTGCACACAGCTTCTGCTCTGCTTCAGTATCCTTACTTTTCATTAAACTGTTGGATTTTTAAGGTTCTGCCTTAAATTCTCGGTCATGCTGAGTTCTCCTCACCAAACTGCATCCTACCACACCTAAGTATAAAGAAAACAGGGTTCTCATACATCATTTAGTATCATCCTCACATATCATTATGGCATAAAGAGAAAATGGAATGGCAAAAATCTAATGAAAACCTGCAAATATCTATGAGAATAAACCTATAATTTAAAATCTTTTGTATATTTTTGTGGTAAAATTCTAGTAACCTGCTCAATCCTTACTTGGGATATAAATAATTATCTTTTTCTCGAAGGACAGCAGTCTGTCACTATAAAATAAGTCCATTTGCCATTACAAATAATTATCCTGGAAAATGGTAGGTATTCAATGCTTACTTAAAAATGACCCTTTGGGTCCTCTCCTAGAAATCTGAGAGAACCATCCCAGCTCCAGACTCTCTGAGCTGTATCACTGGGGGAGCCTTCTAACTATTTATAACTCTGTAGCGCTTTGAATTGCTCGATATGAAATTTTAAATTATCATTCATGAAAGCTCCAAAAACGAATGGGTCCTGTTTTGGGTATTCAGTATTTTTCCCCATCTCCTAAGTCTCCTTTGTCCTCAAACCACTTACCTCAAGAGAACAAAGAATAGTTGCTTGCAGTAAACCTCCTCAACTCCCCTGGTGAGCCTCATGAACACCTAATACGGGGGGGCTGGAGAGGAGAGACTGAGGAGACTCCTAGTCCACAGACGACTTGTCTGATTTGTCTTTAAGTGAGCTCATGAGCCTCGGTTATTTATCTACCGAAATAACAGGCTCTTCCTTTCTATGCTTTTAGCTGCAACTGCATCATACCTTCGCGACATTTTGGAAGAGGTGCTGCTGATGATCTGGTACTTATTAGATCTCTGATTCTACTCCATAATTCAACAAGCATTTATGGAATATCTCCTATGTACAAGGTGAGCTAGGAAGAAACACAAACACAAGAAACTAGGATATCACTTTAACCGTATCTAGTAATATATCTACCACCATTTTTTTTCCCAGCAAAACCAGTTAGACATGACTGTTTTAAGTGGGCTAGGGCTTGCTCTGATTGGTAGTGATTAGTGTATAGAGCAACGGGGGTAGCTAAAAAAAAAATAAACATACTACCTAAAAACCCACCAGGGCAGCTATCTGTAAAGATAATTAATGGTCATCTACACATATCACCTATCAACTGTTTAGTGCTTAAGTATTCCCTGGCTATAGGAAATAGGATTCCCAAATTAGTTCTTATTTGAGCATCTACTATGTGCATGACTTGGTAACTGGTGCTGAGCGACAGAAGTTACAAAGAGAAATAATCAAAAACCATGATAAATAAGGATGATTAAATCATAATTTCCCCTATGGCATAAGAAGACAGAGGTGACACCCTTTGCTCTACCGCTAACGTGCTACGTCTTGTTTCCCCTCTTCAGGAATTGAACAATCTCCTGTGAGGATACACATGGATCGAAAATAAACAAAAAGAAAAGTGTTGTTTCCAAAAACACAGACGAGGTTTCAAGTAAGACACTGTTCAAATGTTCCCATTCTATGTTCTCATTTGGGGTGAGGGCTGGAAACTGCAATCAGGAGCGTCAAGCATGTTGGCATACCACAGATACAGATTGACAGCTTGAGATATATCGGAGAGAAGGGGTGGGGAACAAAAGAGACAATGAGCAAGAGAGGAAGGAAAAGTGAAGATGCTAAGTATATGGGCCTATGTGGCCAGTCAAGGAACAAATGAATCAACCTCTATTGTTTTCGGTATACATAGTGCTATTCTGACATTGTACAAACTCATTTGTGATGTAATTCAGTAATTCAAGTGGACAATGTGTTTGCCCACTGACAAAAACTGAGTCTTTCCTCCTGAAAGTGAGTCACAATTTGCCTTAAAAGTAAACAATAAAAATCCAAAATGAAAAAAAAGCTATACACCGAACCCCCTTAACTCTAACTATAACTTTATCTCCCCAAATCCTTCCAATCATCAGCTTCCAAGAACGGTGTAATAGGGTACTGAGCCCATTTTGTTCTGCAACTGGTCTTTCTGTACAAGTTGTAGACAAGATTCCTCACCAGCAGTGATTTAGTTACCCACCTAACTCTTACTTAATGTAAGTGTTTTCAGAAAACCTGCTACAAGAATTTTCAAATAGAAACAATTAGCACCCATTGTAATTAGCATCTTCTTTTCCAAAGCTAGAGGCTCTACTTTGCCAGAAACCATTGATTCTCCTCCCAGCCACCCTCGACTATTACAGCTGCTAGCTAAAGGGCCCAATTTTAAAGAGCGAAACCATTTTCATTTTATCTACTACTATCCTCCCCCACCCCTTAAAGCAAACCTCTTTCTCCTGGCAGACAGAAGTAGTAATAAGCATACCCATCACTGTACAGTACTTTTTGAGGGCTACCATTCGGCCCAATAACCAATGCTTAAAAAATAAAGGAACTTATTAACATCTCCTAACATTTTCAGAATATTTGAAAAACTAATAAGGAGGTCTCGGTAAAAATACAAACTGAACATTCAAAACATAGCAGTCATTGTTAATTTACTTACAGAGACAATGGAGAAATTATTTAAATATATAAATGGGTACAAATATCATTTCAGCCACATCTGCCTATAAAGACAGTACAACTTACAGTGTCACTAAGTTTAAAACAATAAGCATAAACTTATAAAACTACGGACTTTCAATGAGAGATTATCTTGATAGCGAAAGAAGCTAGCCACAAGGATGGAAAACAGGAAGAAGTCAGGGCATCTTTTCTTTGAAGTTATCTTTAAAAATAGGTGATATCGGTTTGGAATGAAGGTGGGATATTTTCAACCCGCCTTGATAATGATGACTCACCATCCCAAGGATTCTAGTAGCAACACTTCCATCCCACATTTCTAATAAATATAGGCATTTGTTTACTTCTTTTGGAGTACACAGCAAACACAGAATGTGCTAAATGCCATAAAGCAATGGGCTTAAAACTGTGGCCTGTATCATAGATTTTTCAACGGATAGGAGGCGATGATAGTTACAAGGGAATCCATTTGACAAGCCCCAACTTCTATATGTATTCTTTCCTAAATCGGAATTGCCTGAGAAAGAATCTATGGTTAAGAAGTCCCCTTTCGCTTTGTCCCTTCCCTGTCTTTCCTAAAGAAGTGTATACTTTTCATCTTTCCTGATTCTTAGTATGTGCAAAGTCCCAGGTACAAAAACCTCTAGGGCACTAAGTAAAGGAATAATTCCAAATACTGATGTTAAGTGTTGAGAAAGTCAATTATTCTATTAACTGGGTAAGATATACTTCTGCAAGGTAGATAGTATCTATTTTTTTTACTTTGAACAAAGCAAAGGAGGATGTTCAGTTTATAAATCACTAAAATAATTTTAATAATAGGTCATTGTTATTTGTGACGAATAACTCAAAAGGAGTTCAAAGAATTGGTTAACATTGAAATACGCGGCTTCTATTCCCATTTCATTTACGTGAGCAAGTATATGTAATCACTTATATACTGAAAACACAAAAATATGAAGAAAACTGGTGCTAAGCCTATCATACTCTGGCAGAATTTAATATTAATCTATAGATATATCAACTAATTGAAAAAAGAACTATCCATTTCATTGATATATATTTGCTATAAAATTTTTATAATTTTAATGACGACTCAATCCAGAACTCTTATGTCTTAGGAATTTAGGGTCTCGGGAAAATTATTTTTAAAAAAGATATACACACAAACATAGCTCAAAACAGCTTGTGATACAAAACCTTGAGAGATAAAAAGGCCATACAGGTTTAGACAAACAAGAACAGTATTGTCTGCACTACCAAGAAATGCTTCATGGAAACATGATTCAGTTGTTCAGTATAATTCGGTTATTCGATATTCAGGCATTCAATATTTAGCACCTACTGTATCAAGGCACTATTGCTTAGTGCTATGTAAGGTTTCAAAATGAAGAAAACAAGGTCTTTGTCTTTTTAGAGTGAATAATTAGGTTAACTAGGATAAAAGGTAAAGATTTCAATAGGCAGAGATGGATGGTGAGTACTCCGCAGGTGGATGAAATAGCATAGAGTTGGGGAAAAGAAGCAAAAAAAAACACACACACACACACAAAAAAAAGATCAATGAAGAACAAGTCATGCAAAAGCAGAATACCTGACATTTATCCATTTTTAAGTGTCGTACAAACAGGTTTCAATTTGAAGTACATAATCCCTTAGATCTCTAAAGTGCAATAGACAGAGTGCTGACAAACATTAAGTTCGAATTACAGAATTCTGATAGCAAATTTGTATTGAATCGATTAAAATTAGATAAGGATTAAAAATGAATTTAAAGAAGCACTTTAACACAAATAAAAATGGACCAGTTTTAACCAGATTTTTACTGGTTAAAATAATTTTGGGAGAGAAAGGCAGGCTGTGTTATATGGGCATGTAGATGATGAGAGCATCCAGATCCAAGGCTGTCATTGGCTTCAAACCATAAACGTTTGTGTATATTGGGAGGGAGGCAGTAAGACAATGAAGGGTGAAAAAACGTTGGGAGGGCTAGGTTTCACAGCTTTGAAAAAGGGCATGACATGTTGTTTACTGAAAATAACCATTTCAAATTAATATTTGGGGACCAGTGGCGCGGAATCTTCCAGAAAAGAATGGAGGGGCAAAGAGTGAAGGCACAAACATTTCTCTCAATGTTAAGGGGTACACTTTCCCATCATGACATTTTTTTTAAGGAAAGCTATCACATATTCATAACACTAATTGATTTTCACAGAGAAATGCATGGATGAGGTCTCTTTGGGAAACGCCTGCTACATTTTGTCTTGAAAAAAAAAAGATCTTTGCTGTTGTGCCTGGGCTCCTTCATACAAAATTCAATTAACAAGGTCTCCTGGAAAGAAAGCTCACTGTGATTCCTAGCACTCTTGCACTGCTCCTTACTCAGGTCTGCTGTGACGAATTAAACCCAAGCAAATCATATCTGTCACAAGTTGGGTACCAAAGGGATAAAAGAAAGAAGGGAAAGGAAATGGGTTTGAAACATTGAACTAAATGAGGCAGGAGAATGCCAGTGCCTAGGAGGACTCTCGGAGTACATCTGAATTCAGAGGGCTACATATCTCCCCCTTTCTGCTAACCTGATAACTGTTTTAAGACCTGGGGTGGGAGATTTAGGAATGAAAGAGAAATGAAGATAGTTTCCTAAGCCATTATTTAAGTCGATCTTTTGAAATTATTCTCAGAAACATCACTATGGCTCTTCTCTCTTGTGAACTTGCAAGAAAACAGGGGGATCCATTTAGGAAACTAAAGAGACGTGACTACTGAATGTAGTACATGATCCTGCAATGGATGCTGAATTGGAGGGAAAATGCTATGGACATTATTGGGTTAATTGACCAAATAGAAATACAAAATATAAAGTTTCGTCTCAATGTTAAATATGCTGAATTTGATAACTGTACTGAAATTAACTAAAAGAATTTTCTGTTCTTTGGAAACATACACTAAAGCATTTAGCTTAAAGGGCCATGATACAGGCAACCTATTCTCAAACGGCTCAGGAAAAAGACTATAGAGTTGAACTCAAGATGGCACGGTAGGTAAACGATGTGCTCACCTCCTCTCATGATGACATCAAAACCCCAACTAAACTACAGAAAAACCATCATTGAAAACCGCCTGGAGTCTGGCTGAACAGAAGCCCTATGAGTAAGGCTATACAGAAGAAACCACACTGAGACTCATAGGAGGGGTGAAGACACAGAATAGGCCGGTCCCACACCGATGGTGTGGTGATTTAGGATTGAGGGGGATGTCTAGGCTTTGGAGGTCCTCCCTGAGAAGCAAGGGGTCCCAGCCCCACACCAGGCTCCCCGACACAGGGTTCCAGTGCCAGGAGGAGAAGTCCCTGTAACTTCTGGCTGCGAAAACCAGCAGACATGGTGGCTGAGTACACAGAGGGCAGCTGGAGTCCCATGCGTCCTTTTAAAGGGCCCACACATGGACTTACTTGCTCTGAGCTCCAGCGCTGGAACAGCAACTTGAAAGGTACTGGGACGCATGGGGAGGAGCTGAATTGTCTGGCTTCAAGGCGAGGGCTGGAGGGGCGGCTTTCTTCCAGACAAAAGTACTGACAGCTGGGCGCCATATCTGAGTCTCCATCAACCTTGCTAACTCCAGTTGTCCTGCCCTGGTGATTACCTAAGACCTCTCCCCACCCAAATTGTGGGTCCACCCAAGTGCTTCCAGTTGCTTTTCTATACAAATGGCTGGTCTTGGCTCCTGCTACAGACTTTCCTAAAATCTCTCAAAGGTTCACAGACCCCAAACAAGCAGCATCTGGCCTCTGTGTGCCCCATACTGCTTGCTAAACAGCCCCAAGCCTGGCACTAGTGGCAGCCAGCCTCAATTCACAGCTTAACCAATCCCAGGTGCCTCCAAGCCCAGAACAGGTGGCTACCATTTGCATATCACTTTGTAGCTCGTACCAAATGGCCCAGGCAGGGCACAGGCAGCAGCTGGCCTTGGCCTGCACCAGAGCCCATCCCAAGAGGCCCCAGAACCAACGCTTCCGGTGGCCAGCTTAGACCACACCATAGTACCACTCAAGCAATTCCACAAATGACACACCCAAAGGGCAGACTCAACAAGTATCCATACTCCATAGGGTCCACCCCTGCACAACAGCGCCTCCACTGTAGTCCTGGCCAGTCTTCAGTCAGTCAGCCTGAGAGTCAGTCCCTCCCACCGATGTGCCAACAGCAACCAACGCCCAACTACAACGCAGGGTGCACACACAACCCACACAAGGGACACACCTGGAGCACCCGACTGAGGCGACCAGAGAGATGGTGCCACTGGGCCCCACAGGACACCTACTACATAAGGCCACTCTATTAGGACTGGGAGACACAGCAGCCCTATCTAATACGCAGAAATAAAGAGAGGTGGCCAAAATGACGAGACAGAGAAACATGTCTCACATGAAAGAACAGAACAAAACTCCGGAAAAAGAAATCAACAAAATGGAGACAAGCAATCTACCAGATTAAGAATTCCAAACACTGGTAATAAGAATGTTCAATGATGTCAGTGAGAATTTCAACAAAGAGACAGTAAACATCAAAAATACAGATAGAAAGCATAAAAAAGAACCAGTCAGAAACAAAGAAAACAATGAAATGAAAATACATTGGAGGGAATCAATGGTTTAGATGAAGCAGAGGATCAAATCAGCTATTTGAAAGATAAAGCAACAGAAAACACCCAATCAGAACAGCAACAACAACAAAAAAGGATTTTAAAAAAATGAGGATAGTTTAAGGGGCCTCTGGGACAACATCAGGCATATCAACATTCACATCATAAGGGTACCAGGAAAAGAGAGAGAACAAGAAATTTAAAACCTATTTGAAGAAATAATGGCTGAAAACTTTCCTAACCTGAAGAAAGAAATAGATGTACAGGCCTGCGAAGTGCATTGAATCCCAAACATGACGAACCCAAAAAGGCCCACCCCAAGACACATAACTAAAATGCCAAAAGTTAAAGGCAAAGAGAGAATCTTAAAAGCAGCAAGACAAAAGCAGTTAGTTACCTACAAGGGAGCTCTCACTGTCACCTGATTTCTCAACAGAAACTTTACAGGCCAGAAGGAATTGGCACCAAATAGTCAGTGATGAAAAGCAAGGACATACAACCAAGATTATTCTATGCACCAAAGTTATCATTTAGAATCGAAGGACAGATAAAGAGCTTCCCAGACAAGAAAAAGCTAAAGGGGTTCATCGCCACCAAACCGTATTATAAGCAACATTCAAAGGACTTCCTTAAGAAGAAAAAAAGATAAAAAAAAAATACGAATAATAAATAGCAATCACTACATAGCTATCAACAATTACTTGAAATATAAATGGATTGCATGTTCCAATCAAAAGACATAGGGTGGCTGAATGGATAGGAAAACAAGGCCCCTACATATGCTGCCCCAAAAGAGATTTACATGGACTGAAAGGAAAGGGATGGAAAAAGATATTTCATGAAAATGGAAACAAAAAAACTGGGTAGCGACATTTATACTAGACAAAACAGACTTTCAACAAAGGCTATAATAAGAGACAAAGATGAACCCAGCAATGGAATTGCTAGGTATTTGTCCAAAAAACACAAAACATTTTTTAAAAAGGACATATCCACCCCTATGTTCATTGCAGCATTTTTTACAATAGCCAAGATATGGAGGCAGCCTGAGTGTTCAACGATGGGTCAATGGATAAAGAAGAGGTGGTGCGCACGCGCAATGGAATATTACTCAGCCACAAAAGAGAATGAAACTTTTCCATTTGCCATGACATGGATTGGCCTAAAGAATATTATGCTACATGAAATAAGTTAAAAAACACAAATACCACATGATCTCACTTATGTGTGCAATCTAAAAAACAAAATAAACAAACAAAATGGAAACAGACCCATAGATACAGGGAACAAGCTGATAATTGCCATATAGGAGGGGGTCTGGGGGCTGGGTGCAAAAAAATGAACGGATTAAGTACAAATTGGCAGTTACAAAATAGTCTCAAGGATAAGAAGTACAGCATAGGGAATATAGTCAATCATATTTTAATAACTATAATACTGTATTCAGCTATAATTGAAAAATAAAAGTTATGAAAAGAATAAGTGTATATATATAAATGAGAAATCAAAAGAGGCAAAACAGTAGGTGAATTTAGGTAAAGGATATTTAGGTATTCTTTGTACTATTTTTGCAAACTTCATGTAACTTTGAAATTATTTATAAATATAAAAGTTAAAAGATGGTCCCACTTAAAGGATTCGCCCATCTCTCCACAATACCAAAAAAGCCAAATTATGTATGTAGGAATTCAGAGCAACCAATGAGACCAATGGCAAACACTGTCAGAATTATGACTTTTAGAACTCTGGAAGTTAGCCAAAGGCTTGCAGCAATCCAAGGAGCATTCATTTGGGGAAAAAAAATGGCTGTATCTCAGTAAGAACTTTCCTTACTCCATCTCCCCTCTCCGACTCTGAAGTAGCCTTGAAAACCAATAGCCCACAATCACAGTGAAAACCGGCAGTCACTGGAGGGGGCAGAATTTGGTTAAAGCTCCCTCCAAGCCCTATTTTCAGAGAATTGTCATTATTTGACTTGCCTGGTACTTTCCTATAATATTCCACGCACAAGGCTTGTCTTTATTTGACCTGACGGGGAGCTCTCTGAGTGCAATAAGGCTTTTCCCCAGGGGCATTTGTTGAAAACAATCAGTGGGAACTGTTTAACATCACGGCTACCTGAGGCAATGGATAAGGGGGCAAATAACTGGGTAGACAAAAAGATTAAAAGGCAGAGTTGGGGAAATATCTATGGGGATTTGAAAATCTCTGATATATTCCTGGGAATCTCGATGGCCACGTGCATGTGCAGGGCTGTGCTCATGCCCAGGGTTATATGCATGTTCGGGAAATACCGGAGAAGGTTCTGAGCTCTCGCCCCTTGCTGACCGAGTCTCTTCACAAGCAGAAAGTGAAAGCTAAGGTTAAGTTGTCAACTGCCTGCCTGAGTGTTGAAGATATGCCTCCAAGATGCACACAGAGTCCCTTCGCAGAATGTGAGATTTATTGGTTCCAGGTGTTTAAGGAAACCTCTGTCCAGTCATTAGCTGCCTGTTAAGCTAGCTGAGCAAGACTTCAGTGGTCATATACAACAAAGAACACCGACTCTACGGAATTATTGCAGAAAGTAAGCAATAACAACAAACCCCAGGGAAGTGAGAGAGGATCCGATTTCCAGATATGCCATACTGTAGTATTTAAAATATATCGTTTTCAATGAAAAACATCCCCAGGTTTGTAAAATGCAAAGCAAATATGGCCCGTACACAAGGGGGAAAAACAATCAATAGAAACTGTCCCTGAGGCAGCCCAAATGTTGAATTTACTAAACTTTATTTTTTAAATTAATTTTTAAATTTAAATATTGTTGGTATATAATCTTGTATTGGTTATATTAGTTTCAGGTGTACCATATAGCGATTCCAAATTTTTATACCTAACGATGTGAAAATTTCACTAATTTGAACTTACTAGACTTTAAATCAGCTATTGTAAATAGTTTCATAAACTAAAGGAAATCATATCTAAGGAACTAAGGGAGAGTATGAGAACAATGTCTCACCTAATAGAGAATATTAAAACAAGACACAGAAATTATAAAAATGAACCAAATAGAAATTCTGGAGTTCAAAAGTATAAAACTGAAGCGAAATATTCACTGGAAGGGCAAAACTGCACATTTGAACAGGCAGAAGAAAAATCAGTGAACTGGAGAACAGATCGATTCAGATCAATAAGTCTAAGAAGAAATATTTGAAGAAACAATTGCCGAAATATTTCCAAATTTGATGAGAAAAATTAATCAGCACATCCAAAAAGTTGAACAAATTCTAAATAAGATAGACTCGGAAAGATCTATACCCAGACACGTCATACATCTATTATACATTAATTAGGAATTATTTTATTTAGATGATGATATAAAATTAGGAGAAAATAGGCTAATGAGAAGAAAGCGAAGAGAAAATAAAGGTGGGGGAGTTAAGATATTTAGACGATTATTTATCATTTAAAGATCAGGGCTGTAGTATTTAGTATGTGATAACGCCAGGGAAATAAATTTCAGGAAAGCTATTCAAAGCGTACATAGTAAAAAGCACTCCATTTTAAGAATATACTGACATGCACAATGGTGGTTTGATATTGAGCCATTGCTGAACACTGGTCATAATATCTACAGACTACGTAATTCCCCTTGTGGATTATCTGATATTTTATTTTTAAGGCCATTCCGATTTCCCATAGTCTCTTGACACATGTGGTGAAGCTCACTTTAAAAAATCATAATAATATACTCATTCGACAAAACAGAATTTCAGATCGCTTGATGCTTGGGATTATTTGTACCACTGCTTTTCTCCACTGTTGTGGAAAATGGAGAAATGATCATATACTGATATTCAGATGCATACTCTAACGTACCAATGAAATAGCTCCAACATCATGTATGCATGTATAAATCCATTAAGCAATCACCGCTGAATTGTATTTGCTAATGGCTGCCAGGTTCAACCACAACTCTTGACTTTTAGGAACTTAAATGCATCTATTTCAAAGTTTTTTTGCAAGGCAGAACACAATCAGAGGACTCTCTCATTTACACATCACCTTATTTTACACCCTTTGTGTGTAAACACTTCCTACCTCCCAATGCAGAAACTCCACACAAACTCAGAGGGGACAGCAAAGCAGGAGAGGAAATCAAGCAGAATCTGCCAAGGAAGGCCACAGACTACACTCCCTCTTCTGCTCGCGACACAACTCATAACTCGGCATTGTGCCACCCACGAATTTCATCCGATATAATGAGAAGAGGGAAAGAAGAAACTAAAAAGGGCCAGGTTTCTAGGATTTTACCAACACTTGCCCTTGATTATAACATCTGGTAATTCCCTGAGCCCCACCCCTGCGTTACAAACCTTGACATTCGGCATGCTACAGACAGAGATTTTACAAGAGCTTGCAATTACTTCAGGTCCACACTGAATGCACTGCAGGAATTTTTATCCCAGCCCCTTTTCTACTCAAACACCAGCACTGTGGTAAAGCCTAAGAGAATGTGCTTCATTTATTATCTATAATGTTAAAATTGAAAAGGGTAACCACCATTAATGAATGAAATTAGAAGCGGATAGGAAATTATTTATCATACGAATGAACGGGCTTTGAATTGAAGGCCAAATACACCAAATGGCTGCACCCCTTCCTCCCACATGCACTGCTCTCTCCCCAGATCCCGCCTATTCACAAATGCAGCGGCTGGGTCCATTACGATATTCGCATAAAACTGTTGGAGAAAAACCTAGGCAACAGTCAAAAGCACCACCCCAATTTCCCTCTAAGCTCATCCTAAGAGAAAGAACCCAATCCATCCTCAAACCCCAAGAGCACCTCTTCAGACAGCTTCTAGGCACTTCTGGCCAGATTTGTCTCCTAAAGATGACAACGGCCCCTGATGCCTGCTCCACAAGTAGGAATTTAGGCTTCTGATGCCTGGGAATCGCTAGAGTCAGAAGTTAGACAGGTCAACAAAGAAACACACCCAAGAGAGTGTTGGCAGATGATTCTGTATCCTCGGGTGTTTGCACTGTATGTACAATCTCAGAGGAGCCCAGCGCCCCAAGAGAATCTTCACTCAAGTTCACCACGATGCACACTCACTTCTTCACAACACAGTCAGACTATTCAGGTGCCCTGAGAACCTTTCCTATGATTACTTAAATAGATAACCCCCAGCATACACACGTGGAGGGGGAGAGAGACAGAGAGACAGAGAGACAGAGAGACAGAGAGACAGAGAGACAGAGAGACAGAGAGAGAGAGACAGAGAGAGAGAGAGAGCTCATGATTGTGTCTACCACAGGAGGAACTGACCCTCCACCTCAGCAGACACTAAGTAAAGCTGTCTATTTTACACCTGTCTACCATCACCTTGGAAAGATGAAGAATGTGTGTGAGATATGGAGGTAGAGAGAGAGAGAGAGAGAGATAGAGAGAGAGAGAGAGAGAACAGGAGAAAAAAACAGAGACCAAATCAAAACAACTTCTATGTCATCCAAACTCTTCACTTACATCAATTTGTCAGTCTGGGCACTATTGACATTGTGGCTCAGATAATTCTTTGTTGTGTGTGTGTTGGGGTGGGGGATGCTCCCTTATGAATTGTAGAAGGTATAGAAGCATCTCTGGTCTCTACCCATTCGATGCCAGTAGCAACTCCTCCACTCAGGTGTGACCAAAAGTGTCTGCAGACATTGCAAAATGTTCCAAATGGCAAAAATTTCCTAATTCCTCCTTGAAGACACCTGCCTTAGACCAAAAAGTTTCCCCCGGTATGGCTCCAATCAGCATGCGAATTGCCACGTTACAAAAATAGATGCAAGATTAACTAGTTGGTTCTGTAATACAGAGTCAGGGAAGAGGTTAGATTTTTATGATCAGAAGTCCATCTCAGCAATAGGAAAGGGCCCCTGTCACCTATGAATTAGTTTTCCCTGTGACAGCCCAATCTCAGATCGTTCTGGCTCCCTTTCTGATATCATTTCTCACATAGTGTTCAAGCAACAAGTGACCTAGTTGGGCCCGTCTACGTGTGATATCCTGCCAAACGATTTTCCACACCTCCTTCTCTCTCAGCAAATACGTGTGTGTGTGTTTCAAAAAATAGTTAGCTATATGGCCTTGAGCAAGAAAGTACCTTGAAAATATAAAGTACTCTGCAATTATAAGGTGCTTATTATTTCCATGAATGTCCAGCCCTGCAAAACTAAGAGGGGAAAAAAAAGCTGTGAGGGGCAGGATGGGATATTTGAATTCCCAGGGCCAAAGTGGAAAAGGAGAAAAGAACAGAATGGGATGAGAAAGCAACTTGTTAGGCTTTGAAAATGAAAAGCGTGGTGAGATGGATGGATGCTGAATACTAACATCCGATGGTAAAAGATTTTCTTTTGTTGGGGCACAGAAGCGGCCAAGAACAAATCAACATGGGAACCGAAAATGATAAAGGAAATGCCATTTGATTTAAAAGCTTCGAGTCCTCTAAATTTCTAAAACAATGTTTCTCACACTGTATGCCTTGTAACATAAGTATTTCTCGAAATACTGCTATCAAGCGTCAGCAAATGAATTTCGGGAAGTTGCATCTTACAGGAGTCACAATATCTATGAATAGAAAGACCCCTGAGAAACATGTAGTAAATGAATTGTTTTATTTTGTTCAATTCGTTATTTTCTGAACATATTTGACCTGAGAACTCTATTTAGTTATTTATTTTAACCTCTGTTAGGATCGGCTTGAGGTATGCGACATAAAGGATTTCCGGATGACAATGGACTGCAAAGTAAATGAATCAGTAAGATGGTTGCTGAGTATACGTGTGGCTGCATGTATGGAAATATAAGCCGAGATGGTAAATCCATCTTCCCAGAGCACTGATTACATTTTTCCTGAGGTGGCACATGTAGTTCTGGGCTCCCAAAATGCTGAATAAGAGAGAACTAAGAGACCATGAAAGTGATAAATTTCATTAAAGGAACTGGTTGAAAGGTGGACATCCGAAAGATAAGTTGATAAGAACAGAGAGCAATACAAAGTGTTCATTGAACAGCCTTAAGCAAGTACGGACTGCTCTGGAGTCTCGCTTTCCTTCTCTCTGTCTGCCCGCTTCAGATCTTTCCCAATTTCTCTGCCCCTCCACCAACTTAGAGTTTCTTCGTCCTCCCCACGGCTCACTACACTACTTATTCCAGCTGTTGCGCCATGGATTTGAGTTCCCATATTCGTTTCATTTCCAGTGATCACAATCCTATTCTAGAACTTTGATCCTATACCTATGTGTGTCACTCAACTAAGTCCTGAAGACGGATGTGTAGCATGTGAAAAAACATATTCGTAACAGAGCAGGTGGAGAAGACAGGCTTTTGTGGACAGTCTTAAAACCGAATACCCATCTACCCTTATTAATCAGATACAATTTTATTTTGATGAGAAAACAGAAAGTAGAAGAGAAGAGAAACCAAGAGGGAGGAAGAACATCAAAAGCCACATTTTAGAGCAGTTGGAAATTGACGACTAGCTTAACAACAACAACAACAAAACACTAAGGGAGTCAGGTACAGGCGCCGTAAAAGAGTCCTAGGAAAATTATAAATGAAAAAGAGAAAAACCCAGCTCTTCCAAGCCACATGTCAGAGGGACGGTGACTGAATACTGAATGGCCAAGTGTGAAACTACGAGAGGTGTGAGAAACGGAGCCAGAGAACGCCCTCGAAGCTTTCGTCCTGCCCGCCGGGCTGCACAGCAGCAGGGGCAGGACGACGCGCACAGCCGACTGCATCTCGCTATGGCCGCCAAGCGGATGATGAGAGGGACCGATCCCCACCTCGAAACAGACCTCGAGTGGGTGTGTGGCTTCGATGTGACAGATTAAATTTCGGAATCTTTTCGTTATTTGGTTTGGATTCATTAAAAGTTATTTTGCGTTGCAGGTCCCTCCCCCTCCGTCCTTAAAACTCTTGCTGTCCTCGCCACCCCCTCCTGCGTGACAGGCAGGCAGACACACACACACAGACACACACACACACTCACACGCTCGCACACACTCGCACACGCTCCTCTCGATGTGAATCGAAGCAGGCAGAGCAGCTCCACCTCGGCACCCACCTTTGTAGCCAGGAGCACACATAATATTCAGGAGCTTTTTCGGCCTTGAGAATGGTTTAACAATAATGGTACAGTTCCGCTTTTACTCAGAAAAAGCTGGAAGGAAACGAAAAGGTTTAATAGGCACAAATGTTGTGATCCTGCTACAAACAATAAATAATGCCGAAGCGAAAGAGCGGTGGCGCGTGGCGACCCACCGAACGCTGCTGCTCCCGGGGCCACCGCGAAAGCCTTTGTGAACTTCATGCCGCTGAACACATTAAACTGGCCTCTAAGGGCCGGGACATAATGTTCTGTTATCGTCGTGTGCTTGTCTGCTGTAGTATTGAATGGCTCTCATTTCTAAGCTTGACATAAGACAAGGGATGATGAAGACAAATGTGAAGCTGCCTGAGGTTCGACTTGCTGGATCTGTGCAGCAGCCAGCGTGACATCGGGACGCACAGCCCGGGATCTCCGGCCAAGGAGAAGCTACGGCTGTGCGCATGAGACCGCGGAGGCCAGGGCTTCGGTTCGGAATGAATCAGGCTGTGTTCTTCAGGCATTCGATTCCATCTGTTCTTCTCTAAAATGGCTGCTGTCCCCCTCACCTTGCACAGCTCGATGTGGAATGAAGTATAAAGAACACATCACAGAAAGCTCGATGTCCCGAAGCTGGGCTGCTACAAAACACTGCCGTGAGGTCAGCAATGCTGCCATGTACAAGGAGGTATTTTGAGGGAAGTTTTACCAAGTGCTAAATATATATGTAAATTTTGTCAGAAGTTCTGCAGAACAAAGCTAGTTCACTTGGCCACAGGCCAAAAAATCCTAATTAGTTCTGTGAGTTTGTTTAATGTTTGAACATAACTACCAGTGGACAACTGTACAGACCCAAAGAGGTTTTCTAAATGCAAAGCATTAATGCAGAGGGACAAAAGGAATCATTTTTTTTCTTTAACCTGCACTCGAAAAGAAAAGAAAAACCTGAGGAGGAAAGAAGCAATCAGTCACAGAGCTTCCAGGGCTCTGCAGACTACAGGGCTCTGGGGAATTAACGGAGGGTCACGCACAGGCCTAATAAAACATCTCGGGACTCAGGCCACTGCACACGTACTACATTCCACATTCTCCCCACGGCCCGGTAAGGAAGATGCGCGTACTTTCATCCCCACCACCGGGATGTAGCCTTAGAGGCTCTCTGTCCGCCTGTGAGAGTCTCCACGGCTTCCCCGTCCAGTGATACACACGCCATGTTTTGCAGAAGCAGAGTTGAACTGTCTCTAACTCACTTTCTTCATCAAAGCTCAGATGCACAGAACAATGATCAACTTTGCATTCGGTTCCCAACATCAGCCACCTCATTCGAATGACACCGTTTTAATGACAATAAATGTTGCACGGGCGCCAGTGAAGTGAGAAACATCATCCTGCATTAATGTCCCATCTGCCTACCATCTCCCCAAGATCCTGAGGCCTGTTTCGAAGCGAGGAGAATTTACACCTAATTAAAACTGCGGGGGAAATAGAATGTCAGAGGCAGGATTTAGTTTCTTAGAATTAAGAGTATTTTTGAGGCGTCAGACTAGTCAGTCCGGCAGACTTGCGGAGGACGGAGGGAGAGGGAGAGGGAGATCATGCGCACGGATGGGAGTGGGGTGATCGGGAAGGAGGAGCTAGACAGTTATTTTTTAAAGACGCTGACTTAGTGTGAAGGAGTGAATGGCTGGGAAATGGCTTCGTTGTTGCCCCCACGTTTCCCTGTTTCCCCTACATGCCTAAGCCGCTGCTCCTCTGGCAGAACAAGGAACAAATACATGTTTCAGCTGAAAGACGAGGAAACAAGAGTCCACGTGATTCACAAGCGGATGACTTCAGATAACAGAAAATTGAATGTGTCTCATTTTATCATCGAAGCTAAAGTATGAGGAGGAACAGAGACCTGGCCTTTTTTTTTAAGTTTAGTGTTCTTTTAGCAGCTAGTTCCAAGTCCTCAGGCTGCACGGCAAACGGAAGAATGGAAATCTAAAAGTTTTCTTGTTTTTCACCCTCGCTTTTTAAAAAAAGACTTAAAGGGTTCATCTGATGACGGAGCTAAGACCTGTATAAACTATCTTATGACTTTCCTTAAAGTATCAGGTAAGCAAGCCATTTCGTTTCGTGTGCAACATTATTACACTTAATCTTGCACATTCAACAGACACAACAGAATGAGGAGATATGGCACCCAAGATGAAGATGGGAAGGCTTGGTTCAGGTAAACTGGAAAATTTTTAAGATATTCAACACTCATTTATACACAAGCAGATGACGTTTATGGATGGTGTGGAAGCTTTTCCACAAAGTCACATCCTAGGCTCATCGGACCTTCTGCAGAGATTCTTGGGTCCTAACTTTATTCAGAGCTGCCCGACTACCGGGCTTAGTCAGGGCCACTTGGACCTGGACTCATTACCTGCCTCTGCCATTAACTTAGATACCCGTATCTAAGGAAAGAATGTGCTGACCATATTTACAATGACTAATACTTTTGGAGGTCAAGGAGGATTAAAAAGTTCAAGTTTACAAAGGACTTAGGTTTTCCTCCAGTAAAAAGAACCGTATCAGCAGAAATCGGATTCCTCACTCAATTTACCTCAGAATCTCTTTCGGGTAACAAAGAAATAAAGTTCATAGGTTCAAATAATGAAAATCGTGTCCCATATCCCCTTTCTCCATAGCAAGTCACCTACTTAGCCATGCTTCCCAGCTTCCTCTAGCAACCCACTTCAACGATCCATAAAGCAGTAAGGCTAAGGTATCTTCCTCAGCAACCTCCGCTCCGAGTAGAGATCTGTGTCTATAGTTATTTACCTCTCCTCATCCTTCGTCACCAGAGTTGAAGCTCTCAGTCCCTTTGCTGCCATCCCCGTTCTCTGGATACTCCTTTTCCCCCAACCCTGAAATTCGGCCCTTCCCATTTGCCTGCCAAACCTCAGATCATCTGATCATCTCCTTCTAAATAAATTCCTTTGTCCATCCCACCCAGGACAGCAGGTGGCGCCGCAGATAGCTAGCTGTTTCTTTTCTACTGCCGATTCCTTGAAGGCAGCAGGCTCTTTGGGTATGGCAACCATTCATACAGGAGAGTTGCGATCTGAAATATTCTGTACACACAACGATTTCTTCTTTGTACAAACTGGTTTTAAGATTGACTGAGTGATCATGTAGAAAAAGAGAAACGTCTTCTAGCTTTTTTTTCCCTCCTCATGTCAGTGCGAGCCCGTATGACAAGGCTCTCATTATCTTCTTGCTCTGGTTATGAATGAGCAGAGACAGCCCAGCGACAAAAGTTGGTGCCATTTGCCAAGTCTCCCAGTGCAGTCTCTGCAACTTCCAAAATAGAAGAGCGGGGACTGGGCACCCGAGTGCGTATGTGTTACGAAATATTACTGTAGAAACGATTTGGGGATTATACACTTTTTGGAATTAGCTGCACCTCAGCACCTTTCCATTAGAATTTGCTCAATGTTGAAAAAGAGACAAAGCTAGCCGTCTAATACCCATAGCACGTAAGGACGATTAGAAAACATTCATTTTTGCTCCGTTCACACTTCTATTCCCAAAGAACCATATGCTTTCTAGGTTCTGCCTTGACCACCCAATTGACATCTAGCAGCATACAAAACGATGTTTATTCTTAAGAACATTTCATAAGCGTTGGCATTTCAAACTTACCTTTCTTATATAATTTTATATCAGGAAGTTCGGTTCAGCCCACGTGCAAATGTCCTGGCAATTCGAATTAAGGTTGAAGGTCTGACAAATGTTAGCACACGCAGTCAAAGTTCAAACGAAATGTAAATGTCACTAGAGTAAGAGTCAGCAGAACCCAGTGCCATCTAACTCACGTGGCAACTTTGGACAAGACACCCTCTCTGAGCCTTCGTTTCCTGGGTATATCAGTGCCTCACGAAGGGTGAGAAGGGTCAAAGAAATGAGTTCCTAAATGGCTCTGAAAAAGATTAAGCTATGCACAAACCAGAAGCATTACATTTAGCCTGGAGGGTCTTCATTCTAATACAGGATCATTTATTCGTTCATTGATGAAGCCTGTGTCCTCTTGTTTTCGGAAGCGGAACTACTCTTGATTCCTCACAGATTTTATAATACGATGTTGTGGAGGGTAAGGACAGTGGGAGGTAGTTCCAGTAACTGACAAAAAGAAACGTTTCCAGAAGAAAGCAACTAGGAGAGAAAGGATTCAATGGATTTATCACACAAGGAATATCTGAAGGAACGGGTGGGAAGTGTTTAGTCTAGAGACTAGATGACCCCATTTTAAGTCAGATGGCTGCTTTCAGAAATCTGAAGGGCTCTCACATGCAGAACACATTAAGTTTTTTCGTGGCAGGAAGCACGCCAAAAAGAAAAAAAAAGTAACCCACAACCATGGAACCGTGTCAAAGGGACACAGTAGCCAACTGAAAAAGCTCCCAATGGCCAAAGCTTTAACAATTGGAGAAACAAAATAAAGTATCGGACTATAAGCCAAAGAAACTGAAGGCCTGTCTCAAATCTCAATGCACTTCCAACCTCCCTGGGTGCCTTTAATGCATATTAGAGTCTCTGTGCCTGACTGTAGTGCTGGTTCGTTGGTCTCCTGCTCTAGAACTGAACTTCCACAACCAGCTCTCCCTGGTCCGGTCTGCAGACCTTCGGATGCAGACGGGAACTACACCGCCGGCTCACCTGCGTCTGCGGCTTGCGGGCAACATCTCCTGGGACTTGTCAGCCTTCATAGCCACTTGAGCCAATTACATCTACAGCTCTATCTATCTATCTATCTATCTATCTATCTATCTATCTATCTATCTATCTATCTATGTATCTACCTATCTATCTATCTAATCACATTGGTTCTGTTTCTCTGGAGAATCCTGGCTAACACAGATTTTGACCAAAAGTCCCCTTCATGACATTTACAAAATCTGATCATAGATGAGTCAGAGTTATAGGCCAGAAGTGTTATTGCGGAAACCAAAAAAAAAAAAAAAAAAAGCAAACTGGCCCCGAATAGGTAAGTTTTAATCTCAGCTCAAAGATTAATGTTCCATTTGGCCAACAGCCTTACTTGCTGACTTAAAAATGGGGCAGGGGACTTAACTAGATCAGTGGTTCCCAGCCTTAGGTTCCTGGACATCTTAACAGACCAGAGGTAATCGTTGGGATTTTCAAGTAGTTTTCAATATTTCAAAACTTTAAGGAAAATAGAGCCTTTGATCATACAGCTGCCCTAGTTATCTAAATGTCAAGTTTCTTGGACTTCCACTGGAATTACAGCAACCAAGCACAATAACTGGCCATCCGTGCTGATCGAAAGCTCTGATGCACATGCACACGCGTGTACGAACACGGAGAAGCTATTATTTAATAGGCGCGGCTTTTTCGGGAGGAAAAAGAACTAACTGAAGCACTGGGCCTTATGAAAAAAAGATACCAGAAGGGTTTGGGGGGTATGAGAACACTGGGAAGCCCTGATCTAGCTGATTTATAGCTGAGGTCCCTTGCAACTCTTACAGGTTCCGACACCTACTTGCCTCTCGTCTTTCCCACTGAGGACTGTAATCTTCGTTTACCTGAGACGCTGGACACAGATGAATAATGGACTTCTCGGTCCGCCACCCTCCTTGAGTCTGAGGACATCTATGAGCTTACTGCAGCTGTCTGTTCTCTCTATACCCATGCATTCAGTACTGATTAAGTGGGGGCCTTGCGACAGGCAAAAAAATAAATAAATAAATCGTAAGGTTTCCCACAGCCTAGCTGGTCAGCGTGTGGGCGAGCGCTTTGGAGTTTAGACGTAGTTAAGTGTCACTTCACATTTCCCAAAGCCTTTGATAGGCGTGGCAGGTTCAGACTCCCACAGAGAAGTTGTCTGCCCAGTTTGAAGGGGAAATGCTACTCAGTAACTAAAGCTACTCCCGGTTAAAGGCGATTTTAGCTCAGCAGCCTGTGCCGAGGAGGAGGAGGAGTATGGGGTGTGGAAAGAAGCTCCCTTGAACTGAAACTCGAATCTTGAGGTAAACACAGCTGGGACTTGTTCCAACACTGGCTTCTATGACCTGGAAACAAGAGCACCCTGTGTCCCAGCAAAACGCATGTTCACTGAGCCTTATCCTGCCTATTTCTAAACCTCAATCAACTGCAAAGTAGCTTTAAAAATAAAATATTTGGCAGGGGAGAGGGTTCTTTTTAGATGAATTTCATTATTTTAATTTAAAATCTGAACATTCCCGATCCTGCAGTCTTCACCAATTTGGAGGCGTACACGCACGCATGACACACACTCCAGCCCTGAATGAGCTTAGGGGAGAGAAGCAGCTGGGCTCCAGCACGACTCCTAACTTTCCAGCTCTGTGCGAAAGAATGGAGCCCAGAAGTAAAAACTTGAAACTGTCGACTACTTCTGCAAATTGACATTTGGCCGACGCAGAGAGAATCAAAGGTGGCAAGGGCAAGCTAGCAATGAATTACACCGATTAAGGCAGAAGCATGGTGAGCTTTAGCAGGCTAAGGTCTGGCTTTCCAAGACCGAAAACCAAGAACGACAGCACTTTCTTTTTATTTTAATTTTGTTTTTTAATCTCAGCATCTGGCTTTTTTGCTGTGTGACCTTGAGAAAGTAGCTCAATCTCTCCACGTTTTGTTGTGTCAAACACGTTGTACTATCTAGAACGATAAACCATAACCTCTCTTTGACCCAGAAGGTCTTGATAGAATGCATGTATTACAATGAACACAACCCAAATTGTACTCGATAATTCTATTTGTGTATATGTGCGTGGGTGGCTGTTTTTCTCTCATAGTAAATGCTGAAGAAGTTTTAAACACTGTCATCCTCTTTGTGCTCCGGCTCTGGAAAAACTGAGCGCCCTACCCCCACGGAAAGGGGAAACGACCACTCTTTTCCTCCGTGTCGGTTTCTTTGAGCTGGCAGCCCCATGATTGGCTCCTCTTTACCCTTGCTTTGGAGCTGGAGGAGTCTATCAGAGCATCCTTTGGTCATACCCCAAGTCATTTCAGAGTGCAATCTACCTGTTCTGAATGGTAACTTTAGGAGCAGAAATCTTGGAAATGTATATCTAGGTTTTGTTGTTTTGGTGTTTACAAATACAAGATCTGATCAAAAGGCAGGACCAAAGTTGCTGGGGAATAGATCATGGTCCTGTTTCCTTCTCTACACAAGCCCTGCCTATGCTACTTTAATGGCTGTGGACCCCGAGGAAAAGACACCTACCAAGAAGGGCTGCTGGTGGCTAACTGGGCTCAAATTTGAAAGCAGAGCTTAGCAGCCATTTCTACACAGGGGCCTCTCACACAAACCACACTCCAGGGAGAGGCCTGCACTGAACCCACGGCCTGCACGATGTTCCTGCCTGCTGAGCCAGCCCTTACCAGGGAGTTACTGGAACAGTATTTCAACCAATAGGACTGAAGCTTTCCCTGTCCAATCGGAGGTGTGCAACTATATCACCATCAGCATCTACACTAACCAATCAGAGCAGCTCCATTCTGCCCAATCAGGGCAGTGCCTTTCGGACCAATCAAACTTCAAGGATTTGGAGTCCTCATTTGCATGAGGGACCAATGAGGGGCCGAGGTGGGGACTTCTGTCTATATAAGTCAGCTGCCAGTGGCTCCGGGAGTGCACTTTCTCTTTCCACTGAAGGCAGAATATTGTGTTTCCTTGGCTCCAAAGACCTCCCACTGCACCTGAGTGGAACGGACTCAGGCAAGGGGACTCACGCCCCAGGGCTGCTTCCCAGCCCTGCCATGTCACAACTGTGCTGCTTCTTAATTGAGCTGTAACACTCTCAAGCTGTTCCACAGTTGTGTTGTATCACAATTGAACTGTTTGTAGTGAATAAATTTTCCTTCTTCACCACGCCCCAAATTAGGAATTCCTGCGCTTTAAGTTTATTCTTTTTTATTTTATTTTTTGCCATGGAATGGTTTTGCATACAGGACAGGCGGACGGGAGTTTTGCGTAAACTATTCAATGGATATGTGCCCTTGCTAAGTGTTCTTCCTTCTTTGGGCCTCTGTTACTTCTTCATAAAATGGGGTAAGAAACAAGGAAGTATTATGCTTTCCAATGTTTTATAGCCAAAATCTCTGGCCTGGCTGAGCTGCCTAGAGCCTTTGCAAATTGAAGTCTACAGTAGGACTTTGAGCTCTCTTGTCCTAAGAGCTCTCAAGTGGTTGGATTTACCTGTAATGTGATTATAGATTGTTTTATAAAAATATAAAAAAAGTAATGTACATGTTACTGGCTCTAGGGCAAAGGTAAAGTAGAAAAGTAGAATATAAATAGGAAAATGGAACACATTCCCGAACAAGATGTCGCATGAAGGGAAAAACACACAAATACACATATATACACATATCTAAAAGTACAAAAATGCAGTGCAAGAATACATAACCGAATCCATCTTTGCCTCCGGTAATGTATGGAGAGGAATGGGGCCGAAAATAGGGCACAGAAATGAACTTGCCTGTAATGTTTTACTTCTTCCGCTAGGAAAAAATGTAATGCAAATTCTACGTTAAAAAATGGTAACGGTTGTTATGAAACGTGAATAAGTTCTAGAGATCTGCTGTACAACATAGTGCCCGTAGTTCACAATACCTTATTATACACTTAAAAATTCGGTAAGTGGGCAGATACATTAAGTGTTCTTATTACAAGGAAAAATGTTTATCAATTCTGAGTAGAGATCTGGTGTGTTTATTACATCACTGATTCTTAGTGTTTTCTAGTATCTTTCCGCATACTCAAAACCATCAATCGCTTTTAAAAGCAAAATGTTGGGTTTTTTTCAAAATCTGTGAAATGTTCATGGATTATTTTGATAAGTGATAAGTGAATTTAATCTCAAAACTAGGAAAATGAAAAAGAGAAAAAAATAACAAGACAAAGAACAACGAAAGAGAGACTCACTGGAACACGACAGAGAGGCTCCGGGAACCTCAGGAACCTCTCGACCAAACGTAATTAATAAATTCCTGTTCTAAACTTAAGCCAAAGATTTAACAAATGGACCTATTACAAGATGGAGGCTCCTCGGTGTTCCATCCCCCACCATATGTATTTAAAACCCCACTCTGTTGCGCTGATTTCTCCAGACAGAAACTTCCAGTGAGTCTCCTCCAACTGCCTAGCCTTTCAGGGACAAATTTTCCATCTCGGTTTCCAAGGTGGCTGTTATAACACCACAAATCACCTTCTGCCATTCCTTCTTGAGCCAAATTCCTACTGGTTTCCAGGAATCATATGAGGAATATGGTTCTCTGAATTCGTTCCCTCACAGTACTCAGCTTACGACATTTGTTAAACTAAACGTCTTGCTACAAAAGCTGAACCTGCTGAAGATAAAGCTTTTCATTTTTGCCCTCACTGCCCTCCCCCAAGCTAAATCCCTGTCACAGTCAGAAATGCCATTTTATCCCCCAACTCTGAAGAAATCCCAGTCATCTTGGCTCTCTGCTGCGCAGTGATTGACAATTGAATCCATTTGCTTTTATCAACTCGCTGGCTCTCGATTTCCCCCCATGGCCCCTTTTGTTAGTCCTTTTCCCTCCAGCCTCCTTGCTTTTTTGGGCACCTCACAATATGATGTGTCTGAATGGCTCTTCCTGCCCTGACTCTCCGCCACACACGAGAGCCACAGCCTCTCCTGGCTAATGTAACTGAAGCACCGGCTCCAGATTTTGCTCTCTAAGGGTAGCAATGACCTTGTATTCAGCCAGGAAAACAGCTGCAGTCAAACAAGATATGGATCCCGGACAACATCAAGTGAAAGGTTGAAGGCCCTGCCGATAAGCGAGGGGGGCAGGTCGGGAAGGCAGTCAGGCAAGGCACAGTGTTAAATGGGACAGATCAACACAGGCTTCGTGCGCTCAGAAGCAAGAGCACCCTTACCTCACTGTTCCGAGAGACCACTGATAGGACGATCTAAGGCAAGGCATCAGGGCTTCACCTATAATTATCACCCTGTCCCTGATTTCCAGTGTGGCTTTGGGCAACTCGCTTTAAAGTATCTGAGACTCAAATCCCCCATCTGGAAAACATTACCATCGTGGAAACTGTTACTGTGGGAAAAGACCTTAGAGATCAGCTCTAGACCAAGCCCTCATTTCACAGTTTGAAAACTCTGAGGCCCAGGGAGGGGAAGCAAGTTGTACTATGTGGTGCAATATTTACCTTTCTTAAGTCCATGAGCTCGTTTGTGAAGCCAAGTGAAATAGAACCTAGAAGTCCTCTGAATCCTTCAGAAGTGAGGGGCTATAGAATTATAAGGTGTTATTCCTGGCAGCCTTAGTGCCCACGGTCCCTTAACATAACCCTGTCTCCTGAAGGAAGACACAGCAATCTGAGTTTTTATGTCCTCGAGACCACTGTGCCCTGTTGTCTGCTGCTGCCTCTCCGAGTCCTCCTACCTAAGGGTATGGGAACAGCTGGTCCCCCAGCATTTTCCTCTGGGCCAATGCCACCTTACATAGTGTGACGCTCGACATTTCAGTGCCGTAAGTAGAGGCCACAGAGCAGGAAGAAGTTCATTACAAAGCGCCTCCTGGAGGGCTACTGGGACAGCTGGGGTCGGAATCACGCAGATCGGAGAAAGGCTGAGGAGTCTGAAAGGACAGAGTGCGAAACAAAGAGAGACCTCGGACGGCCCTCTTCCTTTCCGTGCGAACCATGCCAAAATGGCTTTTCATTTCAAAGAGTAATCTGAGGGTGCCCTCGTTTAGTATGTGACCCGGCTGACTGAAGCAGGCCAGTGGATTTTGCAGTCCAATAAATGAAATTCTCAGAAAATACAGGAACCCCATTCCTGGCACTAGCTGCGTCCCCTTTAGGCCTCTGATGGTACTTAGTGCTGGAAGATATCAAAGTCGTACCTGAGGGTTGCATGGTGGAAGCGAAAATCAAAATCTTTTCAGAATCTTTCAGTGTTTGGCTAGAAGTGACTTGGCCCTGATTCGTGAATCGTCGGGGTCAGCGATATCATGACATCACCACCTTATCTAGACAACAAATCCTGATCCTTTGGCCCCTCCGATTAACTGGTAACCACTGTCTGCAAAATTAAGTGGTGTATCTGGAGCCTTATTGAGAGATGAAGTGACAAACTGGGATTCTGGCTTCTCCCACTATATGATCTCCATATCGATGAGTGACAAACCAGGCACACTCGCCTATTCCCTACAAATACACATATGGAAGGACCGAGGTGAGTCATGGTGTAGGATTTACCACCCGACACCTTGGCCTTGACTTGTAAAGACTGCCTGTCTCTCTCTTCACGGCCTAACTTCCTAACGCTTCCTCCTCACGTGAGCATGTGTCTGTGTTTAGCTTTAAGTCGAACCACATACATCCGAAAACTCGCTGCAGCACGGGCACCGGGCCCCTCCTTTCACCCTAGTTAGCCCAATGGCCATGACTATGCCATTTATGAAACATCTTGTCAAACATCGAGGCTACAGCTTTGCACATACGGGATTTGCTGTGGGAAAAGACAATGTGACCTGTATATCAGACACGTATGACACACATTCGATAGGCAACGAGCAGATCTCTTCCCTTGCCAAGTGGTACAGTGCAAGGCAGCCCATAAAACAAGCACACAGAGATGCAGACACAAATGCAGAGAGCCGGTAAGGGGAAATGTTACTGAACTGCCCCCGAGGGGAGATTGAGAACAGTGAACTTACACTGAGGATACCCCCACAAGTCTAAGCAAAGAGAGATTTCAGATGACAACGGCTGTGCCAATGCACAAAGAAGCCGTGTAACAAGACGACTCACTCTCTGGGCCTTGGCCGAAAAGTGCCAACAAGTCAACGTAAATCTTTGTGAAGGGCAGAGCTCTTTCAAAAATGCCCCCATCTGGTTGAGTATGCGAGAAGCCTCAAGGATCAGAGCATTGGGGCCACCAAGATGCCAAATAAACTCAAGATTCTCTAAACTGAATGAATATCCTTTTCATATCCTACTCTTTTCTGTTAATATTTCCAAAATCAATAATTACTTCAGTCACAGAGGTAGAGTTTGTTGCTATGGATCAACAAACGAACTTCTCTCCAGTTAGTTAAAGACTTTCTCTTTAACTGAATGGGAGTGGTACGAGAATCTGCAGCCTGTCACTCCACCTGCTAGAAGGGTTGAGAAGAAGAAACTAGTTAATACTATGGTGTATATACTTTCTATCAACTCTACTGGGCCCATGCTGTCCAGCTGACTTCCCTGGGAGCATGTCTTTCTCGTACTTGTAGCACTTCAGGTTTGGGAATCAAACCTGGCCATAGCCCTCAGATCCAATAACTAGGTCCTTGACTTATTCTACCTGTACCACAGTATCTAGCCCCAAACTTTAATTCTTACAGGGCCAAGCTCCCTTCTGAACCCCCGGCGTTCCTAGAATAGTGATGGAAATATTCTACATCCAGGAGTAATGAGAAGCCCTGTCATCCAAGTGTCAACGGAGGCCGTACAGGGAACCTGGACTTCTGTTTCCACCTGGAAGCAACAAGGCAGCAAAGCGCCTTCCCCTGCTGGAGCAGTATCAGAGAAAGCTAACTGAAACGGAAGTTTTAAATCAGACCCAGAGTCTCATAACATACTACAAAGTCATCCAGGTTTCTGTCAAAAATCACTCGTCATACCAAGAATGAGAAATACCTCCAACTAAATGGAAAAGGGCAATCGATAGATGCCAAAGCCAATATGGCAGAGACGGTAGAATTATCTGACAAAGGTTTTTAAAGCAGCCATGATAAAAATGCTTCACTAAGCAATTACAAACTCTCTTGAAGCAAATGAAAACTAGGAAGTCTAGGAAAATAAACAGAAGATATATAGAAGGACCAAGTAGAAATTTTACAAATGAAAAATACAATGACTGAAATTGTAAAAAAAAAGAAATCAACAAATTGGCTCTATAGCACAATGGACAAGGCTAAGGAAAGAATCAAGTAACTTGAAGATAAATAAAAATGATCCAATCTGAACAACAGAGAAAAATAGACTAAACAAAATGAACAGGATCTCCGAGACTTGTGGGGCTTTGCAAAATATGTCGCCAGAGGAAGCCGGAACAATAAGATAAAAAAAGCTTGACAGAAAATGTATTCAAAGAAATAATGGCTAAAAATTCCCAAAGTGGTAACAGACATAAACCCACAGATTCAAGAAGCTGAGAGTATTCCAAACTGAATGAACCCAAAGAAATCCATGCCAAGGTATATCATAGCCAAACTTCTGAAAACTAGAGACATTAAAAAGACAAATCTACCCTAAAGAGTCCACCAACGAAACTATTAGAACTGATAAATGAACTCGGTAAAGTAGCAGGATACAAAGTTAATGTTCAGAAATTGGTCACATTTTTATACACCAATAACAAACTATCAGAAAGAGAAATTAAGAAAACAATCCCATTTACAGTTGTATCAGAAAGAATAAAATACCTAGGAATAAATTAAATCAAGGCACTAAAAGACTTCTACTCAGAAAATTACAAGACATTTAAGAAGGAAATTGAAGAAGATACAAATAAATGGAAGCATATAACGTGCTCATAGATAGGAAGAATCAACTTTATGAAAATGGCCATACTACCCAAAGCAATCTATAGAGTCAATGCAATCCCTATCAAAATATCAATGGCATTTTTCACAGAACTAGAAAAAGCACTCTTAAAATTTATATGGAACCACAAGAGATCCCGAGGAGACGTGGCAATCTTGAGAAAGAACAAATCCAACTGTCCTACAAGGCTACAGTCATCAAAACAGCATGGTACCGGCATAAAAACAGACATAGATCAATGGAACAGAATAGAGAGCCCAGAAATAAACCCATGCCTATATGGTCATTTAATCTGTGACAAAGGGGGCAGGAATATACAATGGGGTAAAGACAGTCTCTTCAATAAATGGTGTTGGGAAAACTGGATAGACACAGGCAAGAGAATAAAACCAGGCTACTTTTTTACATCACTGGAACATCAAGAAGGAAGAAACAACAATGAAAAGAGTAAAATTATGGGTACATGCAATAGACTCTGCTTCTGTTGTGTAGTCTAAAAGTTTAACATTTGAGGCGAAAATTATAACAGTGTCTGATGTGGTTCTAAATGGATGCAGAGGAAATATTTAGGACAATTATATTATAAATGAGGGAGTATAAAAAGACTTAAAGAGAGGCAAGGTTTACTCAAACGGGTAAAATGTTGCTATTAGTAGACCGTGATCATTTATGCACATGCACTGTAGAAAACAGTTTTGAAGTTTCTTTAAAAAATAAACATACACTTACTGTACGCCCGAGCAGTCACACTCCTGGGCATTCTCTCAAAGAAATGAAAACATGTCCACGCAAAAATCTGCGCACCGATCTGTACAGTTTTATTTGTAACAGCCAAAACCTGGAGACAAGCAAAATGTCCCTCAATAGGTAAATGATTAAACAAACTGTGACAGACTCATTCCATGGACTACTGTGCAACAGTAAAAAGGAATGTACAATTTGTACACAAAACAACTTGGATGGCTCTCAAGGGCATTATGCTGAGTGAAAAAAAGCCAACCTTAAAAGGTCACATACTCCGAGACTCCATTTATATAACATTTTTGAAATGTAAAAGTATCAATTTGGGGAAAAGATTAGTGGCTGACAGAG
>NW_006439816.1:524829-531196 GCF_000325575.1 Pteropus alecto
GGCTGGCATGAGAAAAATGGTCGTGGTGGTGGAACAGTACCTTATCTCCGATTGTGGTGGCGGTTACACAGATCTACACATGGGAGAAAATGACAAAGCTAAGACATCCATTGTTCCAACGTCAAGTTCGTGGTTTTGACCGTATACTATAGTTATACGAGATGTAACCATTCGGGGAACTGGGTGAAGGGTACCCAGAACCTCTGTACCCTTTCGACTTCCCGTGAATCTCTATTTCAAAATTTTAAAAATCAAGTCACTGTAGCAGGCAGAGTAACGATCCTTCAAAGTAATCCACGACCTACTACTACTAGAACCTGGGAATATTTTACGGCACAAGGGGAATTAAGGTTACAGATGGAATTAAGTTTGCAAATCAACTAACCTTGAGATGGGGAGATTACTCCACATTATTCATCTAGGAAGACCCCATGTAATTACAGGGGCCTTTAAAAGTGGAAGAGGGGGGCAGAAGAGTGGGGATCAGACGACGGAGGTGTGACGCGATGTAAGGAATCAACTCACCAATGCTGACTTTAAGGGTAGAGCGGGGCTGTGAGCCACAAAACGCGGGCGGCTCTAGACGCTGGAAAAGGCAAGGAAATGGAGTTTCTCCTAGAACCTCCAGAAAGGAATTCAGCCCTGACCACACCTTGATTTTAATGCAGTGAGACCTGTTTCAGATTCTTGACCTCTAGAACTGCAGGATAATAAGTTCATGTTGTTTTAAACCACTAAGTATTTGCTAACTTTTTACAGCAGCAACAGAAAACTAATACAGCCACCAAGTAGGGCTTAAAAACTAACCCACTCGAAGATGGACAACTGGCTTTTTGCAAATACATTCAATTCATCAGTCAGAAGTCAATAACTCTGTACGATAATCTTAAGTCAACAGCCAATACATCATGGCTGATGCTGTTTGCAATTCCACATTGCCGATGATAGAAATCTTGCCTCGAAATTGCTGGAAAAGAAACATATCACCCTCTATTAAATGGGGCCTGCTAAACAATGCAGAAATAAGAACAGAGAAGCATTTGTGCCATGGACGCTGGAAATCTTGTCTCAACTTAGCTAGAAATACCTGTTTGTCGAGGAATTTCCCGCTGCGCTGGGAAAACAGGGCATCTATACTTATTTTCCAACGGGAAGAATACAGAAATAATAGAAAAGTGCATTGCATTAGGAAAAGCGTGGGGCAATTGATACAGATGGTAAAGGGCCCGGGCAATTTCCTAGAAGGGGAGAAGATGTTCTATTCTCTTCTGTGTCCCCAATATCCCAGTGCTTAGCACACAGTAGATTCTCAATAAATGTTTGCTGAATCGAATAACAAATTATCATTAATGGACCCTTCCGGATTTAGGATTCTATTAGCCCTCATACTCTGCCATGCTCCAAACTGCTAAGACAAGAAGCAAAGAGACAGACAATAACCATTCATTCATGGATGAGAACACCACTTATTCCTAACCCCCTCCCCCGCCCCAATCGCAAAGCATAGATATGACATATATTTGTGTTAGTGGAGCTTAAGGAACTTTGCCTTTAATATATGATGTGAGATCTCCAGAATAGCTAATACTTCAAATGGCCCACGAGTCCCAAGGGTCCTCATGAAGATATGTGGACACCTCCTTCCTCCCTGACTCCATCGCTGTACCTCACAACTGGTGCTGGCAAGTGTTCCCTGTTTTTGTCAAGGCCATTGGCTAAAAGAAATATATAGAAATAGAGAGATAGATGAAAGCGTGCGAGAGAGATGGGGGCAGGTGAGCACGAGTGAGCTTTCACGGAATATATCTTATGTATTAATAATGAACTCGTGGAGGGTGAGTGCTAAACAGACATTTTTAAGAATCTGAGAGTCGAGAAGTCAAGGATTTGGGAGAACTAGCCTCGACTTGTTCTTGGTGAGAAATGTCAAAGTGAGTGCTAAGTGATTCTTTTTCATAATTTAAAAAAAAAATGCCCATGAAGGCTAATCAGAAAAACGCTGGCAACAGTAGCTGAGAGCTGTGGCCCACAGGCATACTGATAACAGGCTTTTTTGAGTCATTTTCATGGCTTCCATTTCAAGCTACCGTGACCATGACAGCCACATAACAGCAACCCTTCCGACAAGGGCAAAGGCTACCGCAGAGATTTTTAACTCACAATACGTGGCTGGACTTCCTGAAAATGTATACGAGTGTCATACATGTAAATGTGCACTTTTCTGAAGAGAGTATCCTTGGCATTCATTGAATTTTCACAGGAGTCCCTGCCAAAAAAATGTTAGGAGCCACTGAGCAAGATGGCGATGGCCCACTTTATCTACTCCCTACTCAGTAAAGCACATTATCAGAAAGTGTTCCAGTTATTTAGTAACTAAAGAGACAGCAGGTGTCTGTTCCAGCAAGGTGTTGAGACCTGATCTCTGGGTTAATAAACCACATGCCTGCCTGGGATAACATGGCAAATACTGGAAAGTAGGGCAGAAATAATTTAGTAGCACCACAGAATTTTGGTTACTGCAATAGGCAAGAAAGAAAAAAACACTGTTGATATTTCTACTCAAACAAATTCACATGTGGATTTCACTTTTGGGACGATCCCCCTACCACTCCCCCAGGTTCTGGACAGTCTCCCAAACGCTGGATAGCAGCTGACAGGTATGTGCTCAAGAAATGTGGACTCATTTGAACATCGGCCTAAGTAAAGCTCAATTACGAATGGAAAACTTGAAAACATTTGCAAAAGCTGCTCTAAATGGCTCCACATCTTCTTCTTGCCTACATGATTTCTTTTTCCACAGCTGGCTAGGTTTGGCCTGTGGGCCATACTTTCTTTTGACCCCTGCCCTAGGTCAATGAAAGCCAATCACAGGTACTTAGGACTGGAAGGCAGTTTAAAAGGTTATCTTGTCCATTATAGAAAATTAAATGGAGAAATCTATATATAAACATATATTTATATATTTGGCAAGACCACATGCAAATTATTCTGGACGGAGAGAGGGATTTACCTGTCTAAAGAGGTATTCTAAAAAGAATTCACACTTCCACTGGTACCACCTTCTTTTACAACTAACATGATGAGGATGATCTTTCTAAACCTAAATGCCTCCTGATATGCCTTAAGCTCATTACCTATTACCACTTTCCCATAAAAGGCAGAGCGGCCGCTCTCCAGCATGCAGACAGCAAGTGCATGGGGCCATGGCATCTTCGAAGCTCATTATTCAGCCCTTTCCCAAGTCTGACAAATATAACCCTCTCCCCAAATCAAGAAGCGCAGCTTAATTTAAAGTTGGCTTATAGTTAGGATGACCACAGAATTTCTTTGTCCAAACTGGGATATTTTTAAGGATGAAATAAGTATCCTGGGACAACGGTATAAACCACAACACTTATACTATGGTTCTCCATATAGGAAATGCTGTAAGTTCCCCCAATCAAAATGGGAATCTGTGCGTGTTCTAGACAGAGAATGGCTGGGGCCCAAGATGTCATCTTGGTGGTCCCTAATTTCTCCACCCGTGAAATTAAACATTAGGAGCGGCTTCGCGGTTAAGGTAGCGCTGTGATACTGGAAATGGGCTCCTGAGGGAGAGAGGTAGAACTTTTTAAATGGGCTTTGGAAGGGCTTGGAGAACATAGGAGATCCTTGTTTACATCAAAATCATCTTACTATGGCTGGATAAGATGACCTACTGAAGTGCCTTTTAAGAAGATAAAAAATTATGTGCATATTACATGGTCCTGAAGACTTCAGGCCTCTCTCTAGCAGAGAACAAGGGAGGGAAAGACATCGGGTCATTGTGCTTACCTACAGAAAAAGAGACCCAAAGGAGCACATTCCCCCGCAGAGGCCTGCAAATCACCGTGGGCAATTAGGGGCCAATGGCAAGAGAGACACGGAGGGTCCTCACCCCTGAACATCGCTAAAAGGCAAACCGCCCCCTCTCCACTCTCCTGGCCGATCCCACCCTAGAGCAGATTTCCCCAAGGTTATCACGTGCTTACTGTTGCACAAGGCCAGTGTTGTTTTGAGAAAAGAGGAATGTTCACCTCTGCCTCAAACAACATTTTCTGTGGGAGAGGAAAGATCTGAAGGAAAAGGTGCCCACGTGATGCGGTCTTGTCCAGCGCCCTTTGTTTTGTTTCCAAGCAGACCTGGAGAACTGGCGCGGACGGCCCGACAGACTCTTTGTGTCTAACCCTATGACTCTGGGTTTGAAAAGGTGCTTTCTGTGGAGACACCGTCCGTTAGGGAGCCGGCGGCCAACTCTTCAGAGGAGATGCAAGGGGAAAAATCAAGAAAAACTTGAAAATGTCCAAACCTGCTTTCCCCACCCAACCAAAGGCGGGTAAAGCAGGGCCACTAGATGACCTCTCCTTAGCATGTCGCTCCCCGTTCCCATCGTGCACTCTGGCCCTCCACTCCTGCTTCCTGCAAAAGCACGCACACCGACACCGCACAAGCGCCACTGGACAGATCAGGTCACAGGCCATGTAACAGGACCAAGGGGCAGCTGAAATCTCCTCTCATCCCCTGACCAAGGGATTTGGAGGGGAAAAAGGCATTCGCTAGACACGGACTCAGGAAAGAAGGAAGTGCGAGCACCGTGGGTTTGGGAAGGCGAATCTCTCCCCCAAGCAAATACTTGCACGAGACCAGGACCTGCACCGTGCGTGTGTCAGGAACCCATGAGCACATCTTCGAGTGTTTTGAATGCAGCACTTTTTGCTCTTCTCGTCTGTCCTAGACACAGGCCACAGCGGCACATCCCTAGTTCCCTCCGCCCGCTGGGTAGTTCCAGGGAATTAGAAGATCGCAGGGGGAAAACGACAGAGACAAACTCAGGAAACCGGTGACAGCGGCAGCGCTCTGCAGCTGTACTGTGGCCACAGGGTGCTGTAGCGGGGTCTGTGTGTGCGTGTGTGTGCGCGCGTGCGGGTGTGCATGTGGGCCTGTGTGTCTGTGCGTGCGTGTTTTTAAAAGCACTGATGCGTTGAAGAATTATTCATTGAACGGGTTGATTTATTTAACAGATTTGACACATGTCAAATTTACCATGTGTTTACAATAATCGTTACCCATTTATCAGAGCTGTTCTGTGGCCAAATATTTGTTTTAAAAGTATTTTCCTTTAAATGACTTTGTCTAGCCTAGTGCACAATCAATCCACGGTTCAGTTTAATTACGTTCTGTTCTGTAATGCTATGTTAACAACAGCTATTTGGTAGAGGTCTCTGAAATCTAATCTTCCCAGGGTCATTTAATCTCCAGCCAAAATCTATTCTTTTTTTGCTCCTAGCGATAAATTTCTGGTTGAAAAGCACATCGCGCAGAAAAAAAACTGCAATACGTACAATGCCCTTTCACGTTATGGTACCTCGCACTTTTGGTTCACAAAGTAAGAGCAGTTTCTCGACATAGTGTTAAAATCAGAGATGTGAGGGGTAACGTAAAAATCTGGCCGGAAGGACGAAAGGGTACGGTTGTGTGTGTGCATGAGCGTGTGTCTCTGGGACGTGGAAGGGAGGCTGGCACAGCTTAGGGGACAGCTAGGTAGGAGAATAAGAGGAAGTAAACGGAGTCAGATTTCAAGTCTTAAATCTGTTGAATCACCCTACTCTATCTGAACAAATGCGCACCCAAAAAAAGTATATGTTTTTTCTAGTCAAATGAATGCAATCTATCTAGGTTCTGTGGGAGGTAAAATTTTGGAAGGTATTTCCAAGGAACAGAATGTCTAATCACCGGCTGCCATGATTGGTTCGAGACCCTGTGTTGTAAATATGGCACTTGCAAAAGCAGGAGCTTCATTTTGACCTCCCGGGTCACGGAGTGCGAGCCCTAGACAAGACGGGGTGGGGTGGGGGGGCGGTGCAGGGGAATCCCACCGCCACACAAGGAGATCTGTGACCCACTGAGCAAGTATGTTTCTGTTGCTACTGCCGGGGAAATGTACGAGTCTCCCGGAAATTAGACCGTGTCATAAAAATGTACCAGCCCAAATTTCAATTGCTCAGTAGACAGATGGTTAATTATATTCACAGCCACATATTTCCCTGGGATAGAGTTGCAGACTCTCAGCCAGTTCTATTTGATTAGCCGGGTTTCCAGTTAATATGTAAAATGACTGTTAGTTAGGGCTTTTTTGTTCCCTTCTAAAAATATTCTTTAAGTCAGTGTAAATTTTCCTCAGCCACGAGAACGTCACTGCTGTAAATAAAACGTTCGGTCATATGTTGCCGTGTGTGTAAGAAAGAGATGTCGGGGGGATGCACGCCCGGGAACGCAAATGGTGTCCCCGGTTCGGAGGGGACCGCTGAGCACCTGTGCCCGGCGAGCGGGACGTGCCGGGAGCTCGGCG
>NW_006439816.1:533205-560268 GCF_000325575.1 Pteropus alecto
CAGGTAGGGCCCCGTTTCAGGGGCCGTGACACGGGCCGCGTGCACCTTCTCCCCGTCCCCCTGCACACACTGCACGGTCTGTCACACGGCTCCTCCCGGGAAACGACACGCTCCGCGGGGCTGTTTCCTTTGCCCCGGCGAGGTCGACACACAGCGGTGCCAGATCCCCCGTGACCAGCACGCCCCGCCGTCCCTTACCGGGCGTGCGGCGCCCTCCACGGCCCTCCCGCAGCCCCTCGCCGCCGCGCCTCGGCTTCCGCCGCTCCGCTGGCTCGGAACACGCCGGGCCTTTCCCCTTCTCATCGTCCACCGATGCGGCTCAGCCCTGCGTGAGGCGTCCGCAAACAGTGGACAGGTAACGAGACCCGACCGTGTGCCAGACGCCGCGCTGAGCAACTCACGTGAATTATTTTACTTGATCCTCACAACAAACTTAATTTTATTGCTCCCACTTTACAGGCGAGAGAATGGAGCCACGAGGAACTTAGGTAGACACACCTCGCGAATACAAACAATACCTTCTCTATCCTGCACCTGTCAGGCACTGTGCCAGCACATTCGGATCTTTCAGATACTGGGGTAAATAGGAAGAAAAATAAGATTTGGCTTCTGCCCTCAAACAAACAAAAAACATTGCAACGCCACCCAGCCACTGGCTGGATCTCGATGGCCACTTTGGCCCATTTCGGAAAGCGGTTTTTGCCCGCACGGCCCACATATGCTGCTCCTCCCCCTTAAAGGCCATCTCTTGTCAGCTACCAGTTAGAGTATGCGTCACTGTCCTCCACCCAAACGCTACCGGGAACGCACCTGTATGAACAAGCTGGCCTTATCACTTGTTACTCTGAGGAAGAACGCACGCCGCACATGCGATGGGCCGAACTGCGTCCATTCCCACAGTAACGTGTCGAAGGCCTCACCCCAATAACTCAGACTGTGAACGTATTTGCAGATAGGGCCTTTAAACAGATGATTAAGTTCAAGTGGCTGGTGTCTTTATAAGAGGAGAAAATTTGTACACATAAAGAGATGCCAGGGCCACGTGCAGACAGCGAAACGACCCAGTGAGGACACGGCGAGAAGGTGGCCATCTGCAAGCTACGCAGAAAATGCTCAGGAGAAATCCCATGTACTGACACCTTGATCTTGGACTTCTCCCCTCCACAACTGTGAAAAAATAAATTTCTGTTGTGGAAGCCACTCAGTGTCGGCTATTTCGTTATGGCGGCCTGGCAGACGAATACTATATACAGCCATGGGGTGTCTCAGTAAGAGGGCGGGAGGAAGGACTTACTGCGGGCCTTGGGCTTCGCTCGGATGATCTGCGGCAGAATCTAGGAGAGTGGCGGCTCGTTCTGTATCCAATGCTGTCAGACAACAAGGGCGAGTCTGCGGGATTTTAATCTCATCTACAGGAAGGGCAGACTAACGTGGGGATACAGCCTTTGTGCGCGGCACAGTGAACTTTTGTCTGTGCTTAGACTAAACCACGTGGCACTGTTTTGTCTCACTTTATCATGTTCTCACAGTAACCTTGTCCGATGGCAGTATTTTGTGAGATTATGTCCAACGAGAGAACAACGCGGCCTCCCAGTGAGTGCCGGGCCAGCTTCCAGGTGTCGGGGGCTGCGGCCTTTTCTTTCTCACGTGACCAGTTGACACAATTCATTACTTGTAACTCACTCGGCCTTGGGTCAGTTATTTTACTTCTTTGTGCCTCAGCCTCCTCACCAAAAATCGAAGGACATAGAATTAAACATAGGATTGCCGTGGGAACTACATGAAGGAATGTGTGTATACACGTACTGTTGGAACAGTGCTCGGCACGTAGGCAGCTTTCACTGACTGGACGCTTCTCCGTTCCGGGCGTCTCTAACAGACAGTTTAGCATGAACTACATATCATTACAGTTATGCATTTATACTCTCTCCCTTGCTAGACCGTGAGCGCCTTGAGGGCAGGGGCGATGTCTATTGCCATAGTGTACTAGCTAATTTTATGAAGAGATTTCCGTGGGCCGGGCACCGTTAGTTCTGGTTGCTCCAGGGAAACTTCTGCGACCCCAGCCCCACCTGTAGGCCACCCTGCTGTCCTCTGCGCTCCCGTAGCAGCCGTGTTTACCTTAGTCGTGATACTCAGCCCATGGTACTGATTCTGTCTGCTAATGTGTTCTTCCCCTTCTAGACTCTTCAATTACAGAGAGGAAAACATGGTGTTTTTTACATTTACAAATAAAATCTATATCTAATGTGTACAATGTGATGTTCTGATATACATACACATTTTGCAATGATTACCACCATCAGGCTAATTAACACATCTATCATTCACATACTTATGCTTTTTTTTTTGGTGTGGTGAAAACACTTAAGATCGACTTTCTTAGCAAATTACAAGTATAAAATACTTGTAGTTACCATACTGTACATTAGATCTCCAGAATTTACTCACCCTGCATAACTGCAACTTAAGGTCCTTTGACCAGCAGCTCCCCGTCTCCCCAACCCACGGCCCCTATCAACCACCATTCTACTCTGTTTTAACAAGTTCAACTTTTTTAGATTCCACGAATAAGTCGAATTTTAAAGTACTCATCTTTCTGTATCTGCCTTATTTCACTTAGCATAATGTCCCTGGGGTTCATCCATGTTGTCACAAATGGCAGGATTTCCTTCTTAGGCTGAATAATATTCGTGTGCGTGTGTGTGTGTGTGCGTGTGTGTGATATTTTTCTTTATTCATCTATTGACAGATACTTAGACTGTTTCCATATCTTGTCTATTGTGAATAATGGTGCAATGGACACGGGAGTCCAGATTTATCTTCAGAATACTGGTTTCACTTGAAAGCAGGTACTTTTAACTTTGGTGCCCATACCTGACCACAGCACCTTGTACAACAGAGGCACTCAAGGGCGTGGTTCCATAGTGTAGCGGTGAGCACGTCCGCTTTACACGCAGAAGGTCCTGGGTTCGCGCCCCAGGGGAGCCACGGCCCATGGTCTACGGCCATGCCACCCTGAACAAGCCCAATGTCTGATCTCAGAAGCTAAGCAGGGCTGGGCCTGGTTAGTACTTGGATGGGGGACCACCTAGGAAGAACAGGCACTGGAGGCATAAATAATAATAATTTTTTTTTTTTAAAGAGGCATTCCATCTAAAGGCATTGATCAGATTTTGACTACATTCTTTGCTTGTCTAGGGTGGAACTCGGGTCAAGGCAGCTGTCTTAGCTCACGTCATCCCTTTCCCTGGCGTTTCATCGACTAAAAAAGTAACAAAGGCTCCCTTACATAGCCATTCTCCCTGTAAGGTAAATATAAAGGGAAGAATTACTGTGAGACTTCAATGCGCTAAGGCGTCAGTTGGGAAAAACTGGCTGCTGCTATTCAATTGTAGCATGTCCATGAGGGCAAAGTGGGATAATGAAGGAGTATGAGATTAAGTCCTGGAATCTTGAGTTTTGACCTTAATTTTGCCATTGACAGACTGTGTGATGTTCAGAAAATCGCAGAACCTCTCCGACCCTCGGTTTCTCCCAGTGGGAAGCAGAGAGCATAATCTCTTTATTCACTGGCTAATAGAGCTCGATGGCAAAGATTGAAAGAGACTTTATTGGAGTTTCTCTTTGGGGAAAAAACATTTCACTCCTCCATTACTTCTATGTTACACGCCTGGGGGATTCTTAGCCTATGGAACTGGTTTTCCAAAATGGCCACAGCCTTTCAGATGCAGCCCATGTGCCAAGGGTGTTATGGTTTTCAGCCTGCCATGCTCCCTAACAGTCCCCCAAATGGGCTGTTCCCAGTGAAGGGAGCTATACCATCTCGGATTTGGGGAGGCACAGGAGTTACCACTGCCATGCTGTAGCGAGACCCGGAAAGTTTCTTTACATCATGCTGAGGACAGACACAGGATACTTTTCAGCTCAAATTTATGTTCTGCCTTAACCTAGAGGGGGTAAAATAAGGTGAATGACAGAATAACATTATCACAGTATCATATGCATATAGAACGTAGGAAACCACCATATTATTTTTCATATAATTTACCACTATTGTACTCAGAGACTATAAAACTTCATGGCACCTTTCCCTGGTGAATTCGAAAGGATGGCCCAAAAGAACTGAGCGGGTCCAGATTTGAGAAGTCAGTAAATCGAAACCGGTCTCGGCTGTTCCTCTTGTTTGAGGGGCAGCACTGAGCACATGGAGGGACCCCATTAAATAAGGGGGACTGAGACACTTCCTTGATACTTCCCTTGTCCTAAACAGCGTTAGAAAATAAGACCTTTCTCCCCCCTGACCATAGACAGAAGTTCCTTTTTTTCCCTTTCGGCAGCCCTAGGAGGGGCAAGGGGAACCTCGTTCTATGAGTTATTCAGCTCCTCTTTGGCTAGGTCCCTGCGTTAGGTCTCAGGGGAAAACAGAGACAATTAAAGGCATAGCCTTTAACTCCAAGGAGCCAATAGTTTATTAGCCTAGGGATGGAAAGAAAGGAAAGCCATACTCAGGCCGCGCAGAGTGAGGGCTGCGCGAGAGGCAAAAATGAGCTGGAGCCTCTCTGGTCAGGAGGCGGAAGAAGTGCGGAGTCCCTGGGGGCGGGTAGGGTTGGGCTAGGCAGTGAGGAGACCATACTGAGCATGGGAAAAGCATGAACTGAGGTGCCGCCGAGGTGGGATGGTGAGCACTGGATTTGGGAGCCAGCAACATGTTTGATGTGGCTGGAGCCAGGGTTCACTCCACGGCATGAGCCAAATTTGGCTGGGTGAATGGAGCAAGACCTGGGGGAGCAGGGCTTTGGAACCCTATGACGCTTCACCTTCAAATTCTCACTCTTTACAAACATGGAAAATAAAGGCCATGGCCACCTACTAGAGGCATTGGTAGCTGAGGCACTAAACCTTAGGGTTCAGATGCTAGCAGGGATGCGGATTTATGATGGCCTTTCGCATGCATCACGTCATTTGCTCATGACAATCAAGTCAAAAACAATGCCCCACTGCCACATTTCCCTCCTTGAAGCCTGCTTTCTTGGAGCCTTAAAACAAACAAACAAACAAACAAACAAAACTTGTTGGCTGAGCTTATCGTCCTATGAAGGCAGAGCTGAGTTGCAACATGTGGGCCAACAAACCGAGGCCAGATGAGCAAAGTGCTGGCACCAATAGCGTCCTGCCTGAGTTTGCCCAGCATGCTCGGGTGCCCGGGCTGCTGTGTCCTCAGCTAGCCCGGGCAGAGACAACTTCTGCCACTGAGCATTTTCCCTCTCAGGGCGGGCCTTTGAAACACACTGGGACAGGCTGAGTGACTGCAATGTCAGAACCTGGAGTCTGGACAAAAAACCTTTTTCATCCTCAGTTGCCAAAGGACATTGAAGTCTCAGATGGAGCCACGGGCCAAATGTGTGTAGCCTGCCAGCACTGAGGAGGGCATGGGCGAGGTAGGAGTGGGGGTGTGGGTGGTGAGGCAGTGTGTCCAGACTCAGGACAGCACCATGGACAGAGGTCAGCAGGCATCTTCAAGCAGATCCCACAGGGAAATGCAGCCCTCCATCTTGCCGCTATGGACCTGGGTACACCATGTACGGAATGTGTAGTGTGGGTTTGGGGAAGTCTCTGGGTCGGGCAGGACCAGAGCGCTCTGCTCAGCGCGTGCTCCCTCTCAGGCACAGAGTCACAGAGTCACAGGCTTTATTCGGTGCGGGAGGGATTAGTTTCGCCGAATGCACATGGTTGGAAATTCCACTGTGGTTTCCTGGTTTGAATACTAGCCCCAGAGTGAGGAGACCCATCTCCTCTTTCTAAGGAAAATATCTTAGAGAACTTTCTCAAAGCCACGATCCCCCCACCTGTAAAAGGGGCTAAAAATAATCATCTCTACTGCGCAGAGAACTTGACGAGACAAGGTGTATGAAAACCCCTGGCAAAAGGCTTCGCACGGAGCGGCATATACGAAACGTGCCTGTCCGTGCGCATATTCCAGAAGTTCTGGAAATCCTTTCTGCAGGAGCTTTCCTTAAGTCATTAAAGAGGAAGCTTCTCTCTACACTGGTTTCCTGTGATGTCTCCCTTCTGCCCTGTTAATACTTGCTGCTCCTGCTGCCGATGTTGATAACGACGGTGACGATGGTCACAGTACTAACTGGCGCAGACCATGGGACAGATAATACAGGTAAAAGGAGAGGGAGAGAAGACGATCTGAGGAAGGAAACAAGCTCTGGCTGGCTCATTTGCTTCTTACATAGTCTTAGTGAGATACACAGTATAAATAAAGTGATCGTTGTTGTTATTATACCTACCACTTAACAGAGGAGGAGGCAAGCCAACAGGGCCAAGCGACTTGGCCCAGTCACGTAGTTGGTAAGTGATGGAGTGGGATCTTTACCTGACACACTGACCCATCTGCTATTCTCAGAGGCTTCCGTGACCTGGCACAAGTTCTTGGTTCTGCTTGCTACATCCTTCCCTCCTCCTCTGGTGATCTGCTGCTCACAAGGCCAGGCTTGAATGCCACCTCCATACCGAAGCCCTCCCCGACTCTTCCTATGCTCCCCAAACGACGAGTGGCTATTTTCCCGAATCCAACCCATCAGAAGATGCCCTCAGATCTTTCTGCCCAAATTCACATGGCCCTCGTGCTGAAGACGAGGCTGGAGGAGGAAACGAGAGAAAAAAGAAGAGAAAGGAAAGAGCAAAAAGAGACAAGGAGAGAGAGACGAGAGGGAGAAAGAGCGCTGGACGGGAGGGGATACTGGAAATAGTGACATGTGCTACCTTAATTCAGATGACGAATGGTGCAGGAGTTAGCTAATTGGCACCACGTAAAATAATATCGATTGAGTTCCCTGTGCCCTCTACACTTTGCAAGAATGATAGCAACGTACAGTTGACAAAGGCTCTGGTGCGAGGCAGATGTGGAGTCGAGTCCTGAGCTGTGTGACTTTGGGCAAAGAACGACTCCCTGAGGCTCATTTTCTTCATCCGTCAGATGAAGATAACATCTACCTTGTAAGGTTATCTCCCTTATAAAGACTAGCGTTACTGTCTAGAAAGCGTGTGGTAGCAGGCAGTCGGCAGATGATAGCTACTATTATTAAGGGCTCTCGGGAGGGTGGATAGTGAAAAAAGCACAGACTTTGGAGACAGACCACAGTTTACATCCTATCTCTGCTATTTACTAATTAGATTTTATATCCTCCTTCTGAGAAAGTATCTATGTCACCCTTTGAATTGCTACCTAGGCAGTGTGTATGACAGCTAGGAGCATGGCCTCTGGAGTTTTAATCCTGGTTTACTGTGTGACCTACAGAAAATTACCTAACATTTCTGAGCTCGCTTCCCCATCCGTAAAGTAGGGAGAACAATTATAGGAGCAATTTCCTATCGTTGTGAGAACTAAATCAGTTAATTTATATCAAACGCTTAAAATTGTTTCTGGCAGATACTAAGATCTCAGTAAAATTAGCTGTTGTTATCCTAAAATGCTTTCCACATTCGTCATCTCGTTTATTTTCCACTGCATCCCGTAAAAGGTACATTGCCATTCTCATGTTATAGGTACGGAAAGCGAGGCTTAGATTTGTTCCGCTTCATATAGGTAGTAAATGACAGAAACCAGATTAAAAGCTGTTTGCTCGGCAGCTATAATGTCTCCCTCTTCTCCACTTTCAACGCCGATACCTACACTGTTTCTCAGCGCTTTTCCTTGAATGCCACGCGATGTGTCAGCTGTGTCAGGAACTCGTTCTGGAAATGCGGTATAGACTCACTCTCTAAAAACATGACGATGGGATTGAACTTGACTTCTGGACATTCGGCTACATCTCACCTCTTCTGCTTTGCAGAATCCATTGAGCGTCGCCTTCCCTGGAAGTCAGAATTCTCTTCCTTTGCAGGTTTGGTCATCCTGCCAACATGCTTTCACTTTTGTCTGGCCTAGTCGGCCAGAATTTAAAGCTCTAAAATATTAATTTCCACAAACCCATTTGTAACCCAGCAAAGTTGGCTAAAAACACGTTGGTGTAAAGAGAAATCTATTTCTCTAATTCTCTATCGACATCCATTATAAAGTTGAAGGTATATTCCCATGGAAACTGTCCCCACAACAAGCTGAGTCTAAAGCTTCTGGTGAAGAAAGTCAAATACACTGTGTTGGCAAAGCCTGGGCAAGACTTGGCAGTGTGTGAAATGACATACGTTCAAACAAAGTGCTACATAAATAGGAGATAGTACCAGTAGTCACGGCAGTGCAAGCATCCACTCCTGGACCCGCAGCCGCGCTTACCTACTTCCAACTTCCGCAGAGTTGTAGGTGCAAACTGCACTCCGCCCCCATCCGCGGGATCTTTCGTCAGCCTTCCTTATCGTGCTCTGTCGCTTTGGGATTCCCACAGCGCTTTCCATCTAACGTATTGATATTTTACATGTTTAGGTTTTCTTGTTGGCTCCTGTCCCATTAGAATGTAAGCAATGTGAGAACACGAATTTCGTTTGTTTGTTATGTCACTACTGTCTCCTCAGCACCCGGAACGATGCCTGATACGTGGTGGGCATTCCATAAACATTTGTCAAATGAATGAATAAAGTAAGGAACGAGTGAATCATGAATGTCGCTCCCTATGTGTAAAAACCTCTTCTCTCTGCCTGGTTAACTCCTCAAGGAAGCTTTCCGGCCGCCTTAGTGCTGGTTGGATCCTCCCATTAAATCATCTCGCAGCAGCCCGTACTTTTGCTGTAGAGCTCAATGCGATGAAATCACAACTTCTATAACATCTTATTTGTTGTCTGTTCCCCTCAAGACAGAGGCTCCACGAGGGCAGGAATTGCACTGTGTTCACCTTTAACTCCTGAGTGTCTAGAATAGGGCCTGACACGTAATAGATGTTTGGTAAATAAGGTATTCGTGATCGGATCAAAATTCTCTCAGTCGTGGGATAGAGTAGGTGGTCTCAGCTTAAGCACGTACCGTTTCACATAGAATTGAGACTTGTCTAGAGAACTGATGGAATGGTTTCTATTTAGGCAACAGATTGAGAAGTCTTCTGGGAAAGAACTCAGACCAAGAAAAAAAGAATGGAGGCCCACGGGGCTGGATCGATAGCATGAGAAAGGCGGAGCTGAACAGAGCGCTGGTTACCATGTCTACCACTTAGCTTGTGCCTTGGCCCAGATCTGGGGACACTCGAGCCAGAGTTTTAAAAAGAGTGTGACAGGAGTAAAAACAGTGACAGCTCTCGTGCCAAAAATGGAGCAGAAATAAGAAATATGAGACATCCCCGCGCTGGGAGCTTTCTTGAAAAATGTAGCCTAAAACCTGGAGGCATGTCTGCCTCAGAGAAGATCCATGATGCAGAAAATAAGGCGCCGGGGGAAGCACCATCTTCGGTGCACACTAGCCGTGGCGGCAGTGGTGGCGGAACTGGCTGCGGCAGCTCTGGGATACCACAGGCCTGCAGCTAAGGGCCGCAGAGAAGAAGAAAATGGCGGAAGATACGCTTCGGCTGTGACAACTGTGCTTGGACATAATTAGGTGACAATATTCTAATCTCTGGCCAGTGATTTCCTTTTTCGAATTTACCCTGCCACTCTAGAATATTTACTCTCCTGTAATCACCAGGGACCACCTAGCTTCGACCGCTCTATGCGGTGTCTTTTTTTAGATATTCTTTAATTTCTTACAACAATGGTTTATGGTTTTCAGAATATGTTTGTACTTACTTCGATAAATTTATTTTAAGTATCTTATTATTTTTGATGGTATTAGAAATGGACTTGTTTTCTGTCTGACTTATTTCACTTAGCATAATACTCTTAAGACCCATTCATGTTGTCCCAAAGAGAAAAGTTTTCAACTTTTTAATGGCCGAGTAATATTCCATTGTATATTCCGCAGTATATTCCATTCTTTCCTTGTTTATCCAATCGTCTACCGATGGGCACTTAGGTCGCTTCCATATCTTGGCTATTGTAAATAATGCCTCAGTGAACAGAGGGGGTGCGTATATCTTTTCGAATTAGTGTTTTGGATTTCTTTGGATAAATACCCACAAGTGGAATTGGTGGGTCCTATGGTAGTTCTGTTTTTAATTTTTGAGGAGCCTCCAAAATATTTTCCATCGTGGCTGCACGAATTTACATCCCCACCAACTGCACGACGGTTCCCTTTTCTCCACATCCTTGCCCACACTCGTTGTTTGCTGATTTATTGATGACGGCCATTCTGACAGGTGTGTGGTGATAGTTCCCTGTGGTTTTAATTTGCATTCCTCTGATGATTAGCGATGTTGAGCATAGAGATAGCTAGTTTTTGATCTTATTCTCACTTTTCCAATGCAGGGTACTAGTCGTACTTTTTAAATTTCTATTGAGAATTGTTATTAATACTTTATCAAAAAATGACCCCCCCCTTTAATTGTTATTTTAAAAGAGTTCTTGCATTCTTGAGTGTGTACTTTTAAAATTATCACTTGGTCCCAATTCTTCTTATTATGGAAGCCCATCTCTGGTTTTGTAATGAAAGGCACTGAAAGTGTGATTTTGATTTGCAAATGTGCTTTGTGATAAGGCGGATTTTATTTAAAGTAAATATATTTAAATCACAGGTTAGGCTTGATTTCATACAACCATAAAATATTGCCTTAGGAAGGGCAATTAGAGGTCACCGAGAGCAACCCTCTGACTGACTCACGAATCAGGTTATTAACTACAACATCCCTGATATTTTTCTGGGAAAAGTGCTTTCCTGTTGTTTGCTATAGCCTTAATGCAGGTGCTTTAACTCAGCAGTAGATGTAGGCTTCATTTTAGAAAGTACACACTAACATTAAAGCAATGACTCATCTTTTTACTCTTTTCAGATTGATTTTATATCCACATAAGGAAACTAAATAATGGATTTTTCATTTGCCGAAGCTAACTGAAGTAGATACACTGTGAGGTCATTGGGAGACAAGTTACTTACTATTCAGCAGGTTAATCATGAATATTGGTGAGTTTATTTTTTGCCGGACTGTATTTAAAAAGATAATTGAGGTGTTTGATTTTAAACAGAAACGACCAACTTATTTGAGAATTTTTTCCTTTGCTAAAACATGTATAATTATTTTAACAAGACATAAATATGAACTCTCAAATTTTTTACTTAGTGTTAAGTGTGTGTGTGTGTGTCTTAACCACAATTTGTTAAAAAATCAAATCCCTTTTCATCCAAAAAAACAAAGTATTTTATGTAAAGAACTCAGTTTTCATCTTTAACTTCCTATGTTTATATACACGAAAGATTAATTTTTAAATATTTTTCAAAATTCTTCTTGAGAATGAATTTGTCTAATGGGAGAAAATAATTCCTCTTTATCTGTATAATAAGCTCTCTGATAATTAAAACCTAGTTCCATCACTGTGAGCATCTGAATCCAGGCGATTATGAAATTCCGATCCATTTGCCAATGTGACTTTGCTGAAAGCCTCAATAGCCAGACTATATTGTTGAAGTGCTGATCATTGACAAATATTTTCCAAGTGCCTGCTCTGTGCCAAGTGCTATGTCCAAAAGTAAACCCTCACTTATATGGCCGACTAACCTATGATAAATGAGGTAAAAATATACACTGGAGTAATGACATTCTCTTCGACCTGTGCTGTTGGGAAAACTGGACGGACACATGCAAAAAAAATGAAACGGACCCTTCCCTTAGGTCGCATACAAAAATTAACTCGAAATGGATTAAAGACTTAAGCATAAGGCCTAAAACAATAAAACTCCTAGAAGAAAACATAGGCAGAAAACTCTCTGACATGGTTCTTTTATCTTTTTTGATATGTCTCTTCGAGCAAGGGAAGCAGAAGGAAAAAAATAAACAAACGGGACTACATCAAACTAAAAAGCTTCTGCACAGCAGAGGAAACCATCGGCAAAACAAAAGACAATCCGCTGAATGGGAGAATATATTTGCAAATGATATATCTGATAAGGAGTTGATACCCAAAATACATAAGAAACTCAAACAACTCAATAACAAAAAAGTAAACAACCTTATCGAAGAGAAGGGCAGAGGACCTGAATAGGCCTTTCTCCAAAGAGGACATACAGATGACCAATAGACATAAGAAAAGATGCTCAACATCACTAATCATTGGAGAAACGCAAATTAAGAACACAAAGAGATATAACCTTGGACCTGTCAGAATGGCTATCGTCAATGAACGAACGAACAGCAGTGTTGGCGAGGATGGAGGGAAACGCAAACCTTCACACACTGTTGGTGGGATTGCAAATTGGTACGGCCACTATGGAAAAGTTTGAAGGGTCCTCAAAAATTAAAAATAGAAGCACCTCACGACCCAGCAATTCCACTTCTGGGTATGTATCTGAAGAAATCCAAAACACTAATTCGAAAAGTGTTCACCGCAGTGTTATATACAATATCCCTCCCATTTCTTAATCACTGCACCATAGGTGTGGGAACTGCCGGTTTCGTGTCTCTGCCCCTCCTACCTGTCTCAACACGGCTTCTTCTTTATATCCTGACTTAAAGGACTTCTGTTCAGCTAGACTTCAGGCTGTTTTCAGTGATGGTTGTTCTGTAGTTTAGTTGTCATTTTGACGTGGTTGTGGGAGGTGAGCACAGCCTTTACCTACGCCGCCACCTTGCCACCTTGATCCTGAATGTGAACTTCTTGAGGGCAGAAGTTATGTCTATCTTATCCAGCACTGTAATCTCCGATTACCTACAATGGGAATGGACATTTCATAAGTGCTTAATTGATACTTGTTGAATGTACGTTTCTAAACTTGCAGTGTTATTCAGTCATGGGTGCTTGCTGATGGGCTGCTTGATTCTAGAAGAGAGGGAAAAGGAGTCTATGAACGTAAACCTTTAGAATGATAACTCGGGTGAGGTAAGTAGGAACCGGGCACCGTCCTGCTGAGGAAATTAGAATTTTGAGTGATAAGGTGATAAGAAGTTAATCCTACAAAGTCCATAAACAAGCTTAGTTCTCGTCCTCGAGAGTAACTGGAGATAGGGGTAAAGCACAGCTCGGCACATCACAACACATTTGCTAGGATGAGGAAACACTGAAGACATATTGTTAAGATTCTATATTTTAAGACTAAACAAAACAGACTCTTTAGAGTCCCACATATGCCTAATGACTTTTACATTTGTTTTCAATCCCAGTTGACATACAATATTATATTAGTTTCAGGTGTACGACAGTGATTAGATATTTATATATCTTATGAAGTGATCACCCCGATAAGTCTAGGACCCACCTGACACCATACACAGTTATTACAACATTATCGACTAGACTCCCTGTGCTGTACTTCACATCCCCGTGACTATTTTGGAACGACCGATTTGCACTTCTTCATCCCTTCCCCCTTTCATCCAGCCCTCGCCCCCTCCCATCTGATGACCGTCAGTTTGTTCTCTGTATCTTTAAGTCTGTTTCTGTTTTGTTTATTTTGTTCTTTAGATCCCACATATAAAATGAGATCATACGGAACTCGTCCTTCTCTGTCTAACTTATTTCACTTAGCATAATACCCTCTGAGTCCATACGTGTTGTTGCAAATGTAAAGACTTCATTCTCTTATGGCAGAGTAACAGTCCACTGCATATATGTACCACAGCTTCTTTATGCAATCATCTCTTGGTGGACAGCTAGGTTATTTCCATATCTTATTGTATACGAAATGTCTTTGTCTCATGCTATAGCCTTTGTTTTAAATTCTATTTTGTCTGGTTTAAGTATTGCTACCCCAGCTTTTTTTCTATTTCTATTTTCATGAAATGTCTTTTTTCATCCCTTTCCTTTCAGTCTGTGTATCTTTGGATCTGAAGTGAGTCTCACGTGGGCAGCATGTGTAACGGTCTTGTTTTCTTACCCATTCGGCCACCCTGTGACTTTTGGTTGAAGCATTTAATTCATTTAAAGAAATTATTGCTAGGTATATTGTTATTGCCATTTTATTATTCATACTTTTAATTTGTTCTCTTTCTTAAAGAAGTCCCTCCAACATGTCCTGTAATACTGGTTTTGTGGTGATGACCCGCTTTAGCTTTTTCTCGTCTGGGAACCTAATGACTTTAATAGTTCTCTCTCAGAATATTTTATGCCCTTTCACCTTCCCAAAAGGGGAAGGGACAGCAAGCGTCATCCATTTGCTTAGCATAGAATCGTCTTCAGCAATAAAAACTCAGTATCGATGACCAAGACCTACTAGACTGGTAGCACAAACTTATTTTTCATCCAAAATTTATTCGACATTTCTTGAATGATGCCACTTATATTAGGTGCAAAGTATTGTGCTGAGTGGTCCTGTGGAGGAATCAGAAATGAGGACATTTCTTAAGAAGCTTAATAAAGAGGGGTATAACACAAATACATCCACGACGAGTCCAAACTGTGAAGGGAGTGTGGGCTCAGAAGAGAAGAATTTAAACTGAGCACAGAAACGTAAGTTTTTGGAAGGATGACTTTAGTAGGGCCTTCTATGAAGAATGGATAAACCTTTGCGAGGCAAGGGACTACAGCACGCCGTGAATAACTTCGACAAGGGCAAGAGGGAAAAGTCAAAAATGTGGAGGGTTCTGAATGCAAGGCTGAGGAATTAGGATTTTATGAAGAAGTCACACCAAGTTTAGACAAGTTTAGGAAGATAATGCTGATAGCATTGGGGTTTGGGAGATGAATGGACTGGAAGGGAGATAAAGGTAAAGGTCCAGACCCCCGAGGGCATTAAAGCCTTCATGTGAAAATAATGAATGGGGGTGGGTGTTTCAGGCAAGGTAATAAGAGCATGAGAACGCAGACCACGGGAGATATTCTAGGAGCAAATAGGTGTTGTTTGAATGAATGAGCCAGGGTAAAGTAATTAAACTTGGCAAAATACTGTTTTTTGAGGGCTTCTGAAGACATCTGTAAGAGACTAAAGTGACACATCTGACTTTAAACAAAATAAGGAATTAAAGTAAGGAGCTTTGTGAATCATTCATATATGTCATCCAAAATGTTGCTCTGGGAGTTCCAGTATGTTCTGAGGTCTTTGGGCAATCAATGGAGGAACACAAGCTTCACACTAACGTAAATCGGGCACTTCTAAGGTTTCCCTTGAAACTTGCGTCTCACATTTGCACACGGAGAATTTTCTTTTTTGGTACAAAGGCCAAATATTTTAGAACAGCTTCTTAGTTTAACATATGATAATAAGGTCTGACGACCTCTTAAATTTGCAGAGTAATAGGGAGAACAAGCTGGAAAGAGAAGCATAGGAATGGAAAACTAATTCAGAGCCTTATTTGTTCACTGGACGTAAAGAGGCCACTCGAAAGGCTATTACAAGAATTAAGAGGTGAGAAGCTCTACGCCAATGCTGCGATCAGTGCATTTTAATACACATTTACTGAGCCATAAGCAAGGGCCTTATCAGATGTTGTGGGAGTTACAAAGGTGGACAAAATGCTCTCTGCTCTCCAGGACTTACAGTTTGGTGTGGCATAGATAAGAAAAAGAACAGGAGATAAGCCTGAGTAACCCACCGGAAGGGTGGCTGGTGCCCTAGTAGAGGTAAGAAATACCCCGCATTTGTTTTTACATTGGACCACCTGATTTTGTTTGGCAGGGTCCATAGCTTGTAACGTGCATTAAACATTACACTTTAACAGCTGTCAAAATGTGTGGCGTGGAAATGGGGCACTTTGGATCGGAAAATGAAATATAACTTTATCCTTAAGTCTGGCTGTGGTACTCACTTTTTATGTTAAGGAATTCAATATGTTTTCACAGACATTCTTACTCTCTTATACGATTCCTGTGAGATACAGGGACTGGAATTTAGGTTTCCTATTTCTTAAGTCAGTTTTGCTAGTCTGTACCTTTCTAAGAATTTGTCCATTTCACCTAAGTTATCTAAATCGTCGGCATACAGTTTTCCGTAGTCTTTTATAGTCTTCATTACTTCTGTAAGATTGGTAGTGACATCCTCTCTTTCATTCTTTATTTTACTAATTTAAGTCTTTACTATTTGGTTAGTGGTCACTCTGGTTAAAAGATTTTGTTCATCTTTCCAAAGAACCAACTTCTGGTTTCGTTCGTTTTCTCTATTGATTTTATATTCTCTATTTCCTTGTGCTCTTTTTCTATTTTGTCAAGGCAGGTGAGGTTATTGATTTGAGATGTCCCTTCTTTGAAAACATAGGCATTTACAGCTAGAGACTCCCCTCTATTGACAATTGTAGCTGCATCCCATACATTTGTCTCCAAGTATGTTCCAGTTTCCCTTCTTTGACCCATATTTAAAGTGCGTTGTTTCATTTCCTTCTGAAGTCCCCAACTTTTCCTCCTCTATTATTGATTTATAATATTTTTATTGTGGTCAGAGAACATTCTTTGTATGACTTCAGTCTTTTAAAATTGATCGAGACTCGTTTCATGGCTTAGCATACGGTCTACCCTGAAGAAAGTTCCATGTGCAGTTGCGCGGAATGTGTATTCTGCCGTTCCAGTCTTTTCATTGCTGATCTTCTGCCCATTATTAAATGTGGGTCCTTGAATCTTTCACCGTTACTGTTGAATTGTTTATTTTCCCCTCTGATTCTGTCAGTTTTCGTTTCATCTATTTTGATTGGTTCTTATGCGCATGTTTAAAATTGTTATATCCTCCTGACAGATCGAATCTTTAATCGTTATGAAATGTCCCTTTTTACCTTTTGTAACATTTGTTTTAATTTTGTCTGATATTAGCATAGACACTCCAATCCTTCTGATTGGTACTTGCATGGTGTATATACATATATATGTTTTTCCCCCAGCCTTTTATTTTCAACATACTTGTATCTTTGAATATGAAGTACTCCTACAGATAGCATTATCTGATGGATCTTGATCTTCTTAATTCAATGTGACGATCTCTGCCTTTTAATATTTTATAATTTAGTATTTAATAATATTATCGACATGACTGGGTATACATCTTCCAATTTTTTTCTATGCCTCATGTCTTTTTTTTCTATTTCTCCTTTATTGCCTTCTTTTCTATTACGTAGGTAGGTTCCAGTATAACATTTGATCTCTTTAATGTTTTAAGTATATTTTTTAGTTATTTTCTTAGTGGTTGTTCCAGGGCTTACAATATATATCCTGACTTATTAGAATTTACTCCATATTTACACTTATTAGTTCCAGTGAGATACAGAAACTTTACTTCTGTATAGCTCCTTCCCATCCCATCTCTTTGTACTATTGTTATACATATTACATGTTAACTCAACAATATACAGTATAGCTATAATTATTAGTTTACATGATCTTATATTGTTTAAAACACCCGAGAGAGTGGGTATATATTCGTAGTTTGTTATATTAACCATCTTATATACCATTTCTGGCTCTTTTTACTTCTTTTTGTAGATTCTAGATATCTGGTATAACTTCCTTACTCCAAGACCCCTGTGTTTCTACCCCTGACACAAGAATAATACACATATTGTTTCGTGTGGTTGCTTTCTCAGTCAACTTGAGAAGTTTTTAGGTTCTTAAGTCCCCTAAGAGAAAGAGAAGAAACATGCAATTATACTGTCTTTTATAAGTACCTACACGAGTGCTTTATGGGTGCTGTTTTTTTCGCGTGGATTTGAATTACTGTCTAGTGTCACTTGCTTTCTGCCTGAAGAATTTCCTTTGTGTTTCTTATAATACAGGCCTACTAGCAATTAATTTTCTTTTTGTTATCTGGTAACACCTTTATTTCTCCTACATTTCAAAATGATACTTTTGGATATAATATTCTTAGCTGCCAGTTTCTTTGTGTGTTTTTTCAATTTCGGCGATTTGAAATCATCCTTCTGTCTTCCGGCTCTCATCGTTCCTGATGAAACTTTACCTGTAAATCATATTGGGGTTTCACTGTATGTGAAGAGTCATTTTTCTCTTGTTGCTTTCGTGATTTTCTCCTTATCTTTAGCTTTTAAAGTTTGACTATCCTATGTCTGGACGTGAGCTCCATGTTGAACCTACTTGGTGTTTGCTGGGGGGTTGTGATGTGTAGCTTAATGTTTTTCATCAAATTTAGATGTTTCCGTCCATCTGAAGGTTTTTTCCTGCTCTTTTCCTCTACTCTGGTACTCCCATCATGTATATGGCGGTATACTTAATGATGTCCCACATTCTTCTGCGGTTCTTTTTCTTCATCATTTCTCTCTGTCCTTCAGATTGCGTAATCTCTACTGAACTATCTTCGAGTTCACTGATTCTTCAGCTAGCTGAAATATAATATTCAGCTCCTCTAGTAAATTTCTCATTTCAGTCATGATACTTCTCGACTCCAGAATTTCCATTTGGTTCTTTTAAAAATAATTTCTATTTCTTAATGATAAGTCTTTCTGTGCTACATCCACCACTGGGGGCCTTCGAAGGCAGTGTTTATTGCCTGCTTTTCTCCCCCCGTGTATGGGTAACACTTTCATGTTTCTTTGGATGTCTTATAATTTTTTGTTCTAAACTGGACACTTTACATGGAATCTTGTAACAACTCTGGATAATGATCCTCCTCCTCTGGGGGTCGTTGTTTGCTTGGTTGTCTATTTCTCTTCAAGTGTGAAGCCTGATGACGTCTCTTTTATTCTAGCTACCTAAAGGTTGCCCCTGGGTCAGCATAAGGCGCTTATTGGTCAGTAAGATTTGTATTTTACTCTTCACCATTGGATGTGTGTGCTTGGATGCTGCTAACGTAGTTCAGGGAGTTTACGTTTGGCTGACGTTCAGCCAGGGACCAGCAGCTTGGAGGTTACTTCTCTGTTCTGAGAGGGCATAGCCTTAGACATACGCACCGTTGTCCAGATGGACAAGGATGAGTGTGATTTTATTTTCAAGCCTGTTTCTAGGAGTCGCCTTTGGGTCAGAGCCACTTAGTGCCCAGTGTTCGGCCAAGTTTCTCTTGCTAGCAAAATCTACGCCGTGTTGATGGGTCTGCATGAATTGGGAAACGCTCTTAAGCCTGTCCCACATTCTGCTGATTGTCCTAAGTGGGAGCGGCCCGGCACATACATGCACACAGGCTTTTCAATCCCCAGAGATGACTGAGCTCCCAAGAGGGTCCATTCGGCTCCCTCCAGGTTTCTCTCTATAGCTCCTCACTGCTCTCCACCAAGAGCTCCGTAGAGATGGGGTTGTCCATGGTCTGTTTCAAACGAACTTAGTCCCTAGGCAGAGCTGTGGGACTCTTTGTCCTCATCACACACCTTCGCCCTTAGAGTCTCTGTCCCACTGAAGTGGAGCTGCGGGGTGGGCTGGAGGTCCAGAGTGAGACTACCGCTCTCCGATGGGGCACGGGCAAGCTGGCAGCCCCCGGCATTTTCAGGTTTCTTCTCCTCGAGTGAAAACGTCAGCATTTGAGTAAGCTGGGGTGGAGAGATAACGGCCCCAGTATTCTCAGCCTGCTCACGGAGTGGGGGCCGAGGGCTGGAAGGGAGCTCCAGTACTCGTGGCTGTGTCTGCCTGGAACAGAGTTTCTGCAACACAGGGTCGGGGGAACGAGAAATGCGGGCAGCCACCCCTGCCAGGGTGAAGCCACAGCCCCGGCTCCAGCGCGTTCGGCACGTTGCCAGGGCAGAGCAGCCGACAGTGCTTCTGTCCCACGGACCTGTGGGCTGAAGGGCCAGCGAGGCCTTAAGTGCCACAGACTTGCTGTTCTTGCCGAGACCCGACGGGTTTTCTTGAATGATTGTTTCTTCCTTTACTATATCTATATGCTCTTTAGACAATTTCTAGAGACTAAATGATTGTTTTTTAAACAGCTAATTTTTATAGTTAAGCTGATCTTTTGTTGGAGAGAGGTTCACGGAGCTCCCTAGTTCACCAGTCTGGGAGTCTCGCCCTCCAATACACAGTTGAGCCCTGAACAACACGGGTTCGAACAGTGCGGATCGAATTATACACGGATTGTGTTGTTCAGGGGTCAACTGTATTTTCCGAACGTAACTTCTGAGTGGGAATAGGGTCCGGCAAACGGAAATGAACTGTGCATCAGGAAGCAGGGTTTTCGTGCCAACCTGGCCTCTGCGATTTCCTCTGAAGTTCGGTGTCCGCATTTGGAGAATGAGGAAATTGTATTACAGGACTTCGAAATTCCTTCTAACTCTAAAATCCTATTTCATGAAGTATAAATTGAACAGAAAGCCATCAGTGAAACATTCTACCATAGCTGTGTGAGATCAGGAAATATGGAATCTACTGCCATTTCAAAACCAAAACTGACCCGAGCTGTTTGTGATTAGAACAGGTGCTTCATTTCCAACTCCCTCCAGCCAGTCAAAATGCACGTTTAATGCACAGTTTGCAGTCAAGACATTTCTCCACCGCGAAGATTTCCTTCCTGATCATTGGAAATGAAAAACGGGGCAACGGAAAGTTGCCTTTCACTGACCGGCCATCCAAAACCCGACAGCTTAATGCGAAGTGAAAGCAGCATAATGCGCTACCGTTTTATCCAGATTGGAAGCTCTGCGAGCGATTACCTTCTCTCTGAGACAATTCCAAGTGTTCACCTGCCGCATAAAGCTCCGAGGCCACACTCTGAGTGTCTCGGTATCTGTACTCGTTCTGAGTGCGTGAATGACAAAATGTCAGTTCTCCATATGCACTGCAGAAAACACTTGCTTCGGTGGGACAGTCACTGCTAGTCACAAAGATGTGTTGTTGATTTAGTACTGATTATCTGCACACACTGCCATAACAGTAAAACTGTCATCAACGGCCTATCTCGCTGAGTCATTCTGTCTTAACTAATCAGTTTTAACCAGCTTATTTGACTTAATATTGTCACTGAATATACCATTTACATTCAAAATCTATATACTCGGAGTGGGGAGAGAAGGGGCCTTGCTATAATTTAAGGAAGTTGTCATGACAAATATACTTGAGTGTTTTCACGACTGATCCACAACAGAGTGGCCTATGATGAAACTGCAGGGTAAGAGAATCACGAATGTTCACTGGCGAAGTTGCTCCTCACTGACACGTCCAGCAGTTAGGAAGGACAGAGCGAGCTGGCAGTGTGGGAGAAGTGATCCAGAAACGAGGGATCATATAATCTTTGGGTATCTTGTCTTTAATGCCGAAACGAAATTTTAAACCAGCCATCTTTGCAAACCCGGCTTCGTCAATATCTAATGGAAAAGGCGAAATATTTACCTTAAGGTATAGAGAAGGTACAAATCCACGCAGAGGAAAAGTAAATGCACATTTTGAGTTTATCCGAATGCTAAGGCTTCCCTCTGATTCTCAGAAATGACCCTCAATTTCCAAATGAGCCCATCTGCTCACCGAGATATTTCTATGTTAAAAACCTCAGGAAGGCATCTGGCCCAGTTTTCATGATCCCAAATTGCCTTGGTTTCGATTTAATTTTTGTAAATTGGGATTCCCTCAGGAAGAAAGTAAATTTCTCAATCTTTAAAATAACAAGAGACAAGGAATAAAACCTACCATCTTGCTTCATTTTCGGAGCCCATATTATATTCCCAAACGGCAGCTTATTCATCTCAAATCTTCAAATTTATGTTGCAGCACTGATATAGAAATGTATACACTTTATCCTTTTGCGTATGTAATATTGTAATTAGAATAAATGCCCCTTTTCTCGCCATTTCTTCTGAGTGAACCATCCTAGAAAGCTTTTCTTTCGTTTTAATTCATCTTATTATTTCACTGTATGGAACCACCTCAACGTGACGGAATTAAGAGAAAAATATTTAAGTCTTAGTTATGGCCCTTATAAAAACTACTGGTCAATGACCGCAATGACACGATGGTCTAGAAAACACCTCCGATCATATGAAAAGACATGCCGACCCTTATTTGACTAAATGTTTCCCATACCGCAGAATCCGTTAATCTGAATAGCACTGTTCACTCTCCAAATGGATATTACTAAAGGTGACTTCAACCCTACTTGCTCACACAACGAAGCTCAATCTTTTCCATCAGCATCACTGGAAATGTATAGAAGGAATTAACAGAAGCAACACTTCTGTCTGGAGTAACCACATTTCCAGTAACAGCTGATTTAGGTGAAGAGAGTGCTTCTCTTTCCTTCAGAAGAGCAGTAATGTCTGCGACTTCAGAGTAAGAAAGGTTTTTTCCCCCCAAAAAAACCCCACGCCAGTTTGCAGTTGATTATGTGGTGCCGACCGCGACTTCGAATGCAAGATCCTGTATCACTTGCTCTGCTATCAAAGACTAACTGTGAGATACTGGTTTCGAGCTACTTACCGAATTGCCTTTATATAGCAAAACTGAACGCGGAAGTCCGATAAGTTTAGAATCTATCTACCAATGACAATACAAAACGGAAAAAACCATTAGTCTCACCCATACCAATTTAGCATTTAAAACGCATTAAGACCATAAACTGATAAAATAAATACTGTGCGGCCTTTTCTGAGAAATAAAACCTCATTATAGACAGTCATGTGGTTGGTCATGAGATACACAGTTTTTCAAACTGGATGATTATACCAAACAAATTAAGGCAAATTCAAATTATAAAGGAGGGACGCTTTCTAAGTGAACATATATCAACATTTTATTAATTACTTCTAGCAGGTAAAACTTGGTTATTTCGTCCGGGCTCCTCCTTGTCACAGCGAGCTTAAAGAAACTCATGTAATTACTGAAAAAGGAAAAGAGGACCTTGCAATGAAGTAATTCTGAAATGCCCACACAGATTAGAGTCCTCATCATCTAACCCTCTCCTATTTACTGAAAGGTCATTAATAAATTTTAAGTTGATGTTGCTTTGTACACATGTGAGCACGTGCACGCACACGTGTGCACGCACTATCTCATTTAGTTCTTTCTCTGCATTTAAGATGGAAACAGAAAATGCAACGGACTTCTCAACCTTTCCAGATCACTGCCAGCACAGCAACTCTCAAATGACATCATGTTTGGAAGTCTTTAAAGAGAAATCTATAAATTTTTGCCCCAAACAAAAGCAATACCTCATTTGGTATAAAAATAAAATTCCCACCACTAGATGACAGTTATAATGCTGGCTAATGATGAAGAACAATCTATATAACTAACATGAGAGTTAAGGTTTTTTCTCAAAAAAGGTATATAGTGACAAATACTTTGTCGAATGTGAGTATAGGTATCTCTCGTTGTCTTCTTTTTAATTTAAAGAAACAGTTTTCACCTAAATTATCAGCATAAAGGAGGTTTGAAAAACTGCAAAAATTTGGAAACCAATCTGATTCATCTGGTTATGGATATAGAATGGCTATCGGCCCTCAAAAACTGGAAACGGGTACAGTCAAATAGTAACAAAAATTGTGATTTGAGCATAACTCATTTCAGTACCAAGAAAATAATTTGGGGAAAAATACAGATGCCACATTAAATCGATCGTGAAAGATGTAAAGCTGAAACCCCCTTCGAATACATTTTATAAAAGGAGGAGTATAGATAATGGGAATGTATGATTTTTTTGATAAAACAATTCTGCTTCAGTGCAAACACGTAGTCAAAAAAGAAAAGAAAAGAAAAGGTTTCACGCGACTTAGCAGGAACAGTTTCCACAGCCTTTCACACTGCTGATGATTTCCTCCTGCAGTTTCTTCCTCTCCTGCTCCTTGGACGAGCTTTCCTTCTCTGCCTGCCACTTGGAGTTACGAAGGCCCTGCACGTGGGTGCTCTGCGTGTGCCACATTTCCGAATAGATACTGCCGGGCCGCGCGAGCAAACCATGGTGGGTGCCACGTTCGGCCACCTTGCCCTAACACGCGGAAACAAGAGAAACAAAGAGAAAGGTCACAGAACTGGCAAAATAACTGAAAAGGCAGAATCCGTTCTAACGAAGGGCTCCGAAGGGCGCTGAAAGGTTCGCGGTCATAAAAACACCTCTCCCAGCCGCCCGCACGGTACAAGTGGGAAAGATGGAGGCGGGGCTGCTCTCTTCACCGTCGGCGCTCGAAACGCTACGGAATTCCGTGCACTGTAAACCGTGTCGCTGACAGCAAGAAAATCTGAATGTTTCATTTTTCGTTTCTTAGGGCAGAAAAGGTAAACATAATTTCAAGGTGAGATTTTGTGTGACTGGTAAATATTTAAATCACATATACATACATATGAGATTCGACACCTACGCTACGTCACGTGTCCACTGGCTCACAACGCGGGTGACAGCGTAAGCGTCCCATGAGTTAACATTCGGCGTCACCTTAGTACGACTATGTATGTGCCTCACGAGCCAAGCAGGTACTAGGATTTTATATATTTTCCCACATAATGTTTCATTCTTCCTGGACTTAGTAACCGGCACGTTTTTTTCGTTTGCTTATTTCTCTGTGTCGCTATTGGTAAATCTCTCTAAACTTTATTCCAGAATTATAAAACCTGACTAAATACCACTTTTCTCATAATCGACTATATTAGGTAATCTCTTAGTTCGATTCACCCCATTCCCCTTCCAGGATTTCTCCTCTCACTTTTAGGTTCTTGTCTTTATCCTAAATTCTGAAATTTGATGATAACATGTCTTGGCGGGGGTGGGGCGAACTCCTCACAGAAAGGAGAAAGGGAAAACTATTACGATTTCCAAATCTACCAATCAGTGCATGGCACTCCATTTGTTCAGAACATTTACATAGGACTCTTGCAGCGACTCCCTCAGAAGAGATAAAGCAGGCTGTCCCCGTTCTTACTTTCCCCAGGAGGAAAAAGATAAAATGAAAAATGGTCATGTTTGAAAATGACCACTTTATGATCATTTTCTTTCAGACATAAGGATATGTGCCGATATCAGGAAAATGAAAGTATAAAACACACTGAGCAAAGATCCGGCACAGGGCAAAAATGAATGCAGAAAAATTACTAAATACACACAGACGCATACACATCCTTTAAACCTGCTTCTATGATATGAAGATGTCATGCTTTTCGGGTCTAACTTGGTTTTTAGTACTTTAATAAATAGTAAGTGAATCCGGTTTACTCTTTGGATGTGGCGTGCATTATTTCCTATCAAAAGAAAACAGAACCCTCCCGCATTCCTTCTCATTCAAAGAACGCAAATTCTGTATGTTTCTTTAGAAACAATATGGAAGTTGCTTGTGTTTGTAACAATTCCGAATGTTCTTCAAATCCTAAACTTTAAACTTAAATCTCTTACCTGGTCCAAGACGATGATTTCATCTGCATCGACCACTGTTGACAATCTGTGTGCAATGAAAATCGAAGTTCTGTGTTTGACCGCGTCCCTCATGGAGCCAAGAATAGTCTGCAGGTTTCGCAAGAAGAAGAGGAGGGAAAAAAGATCTACCCATTAGGTAAAGGAAAACCGAAATAATCTTATTATATTCCTTAAAGGAACATATAAAATGCCGATTAATTTTGTATCCTATAAACTTTACAGTACGATCAAATATTTGAACTAATCTAACAATTACTAAGAAAAGGAGAAAAATCAACCAAAACGGGAAGGCAAATATGACCGACATATCATGGGAAAACTGTCTTCTAAGATAGGCGACATTTCTTTAAATTACAAAGTCTAGGAGAAGGTGGATGGTCTCTGTACTTCAAAACAAATAAATAAACGACAATGATGAGTGAGTGACACTGGAGCACAGCCAGACAGGATGTTTACCTGGCCAACGCGAGCAAAAACGAAATGAGGAGGGGCCCTAATGGTGGGCTGCAGGGAAACTGCCAACGATCAACAGAGCTACGAGACGAAGGGCACAGGAACATTTGCTTGTCCTTAGTTCACACTCAGAAGACACCAAAGACGACAAAGACAACTGCATATGTGTAACTTGAGAAAACTTCTTTTCCAAAAGTGTTTGACTCCTTCGTGCATTCTGGGAAATACGTTTTTGTTTACCGCCCGCAAGTGTAAGAGCGCCGTGCTGACACACGGCTACCCTGCACATCTGGGTGTAGCACAGCTGGCCAGATGGAAAGGGCGGAGGTGGAAAGGGAGGTGGCTTCCTACAGCCCCCTCTAAACGTTGTGATTATTAAAGAAATAACGTTACGAAGAGCAGGTGCTCACCCAGGAAAAGATGAGCCTGTATTTCACGAGTGTCGGGCCAAATCTAGGAAAATCTGTGATGTTTCTGGCTACTTCTTTTCGTTATCCTCAAGAATTAAACTCTGACTTACTACTGAGTGCTCTGGGCCTATTAAAAAGGGCCATTAAAATTCACCAAAGCTGCTGGTGACTCGTTATCTTGGGGGTCTGTGCGACCTCTGACTGGCTTGTGCTTTGTGAGTTGATAAAGCCGCGTGACTCGAATGATGACTGTTGGGACTTAATTTGTAGTAAACGCGGATGACACATTTTTAGGTGTCGAGTTCTCGGCCGCAGGGTCCTCTGCCGCTCGTGGACAGGGCCCGGCCCCGCTTCCGGCCCCTTCGACTCTAACGAATCCTTAGCCAAACGATTCACTGAGAAATGCAACTGTTTTTAAGCGCACGGCAGGTCACGCCATGTGCCCAGTCTTAACTCCGTGTGCGAATGTCACGTTGCAAGAGCTGTCAAACTGAACGAACGCAGGCCTCCCCGCCACGCCACTCGTCACCACGTCTCCGAGTGCAGCACAGGGAGCGGTGGCAACGGGCGGTCGTGGACTGTGCGGGTTCGTTTGTGAAAACTTCGCCGCTGTCAAGGCATCTGTGTGTAACTCGAAGGTGTTGTCACGAAGCGTAAGGCAGCTGCGGGGCAGCACCGTGACGGCACTGTCGCAGCACCTCGCTGTTCCCCAATGTTTGCTGAATGAGCAGGAAGCGACGGCGGCGCCGCGTGCGTGGCGCGACCCGCGCCTCGGTGAGCTGCTCCAGAAGCGCAGGGCTTTCTGCTGTGCACCGTCACGATCGCTTCCACGACTTGTTTTAGTAACTGTTAAGTGGCAACAGCAGAAAGACTAAAACCTTCCTTCTCTGTCAAATTAGTCAAGCCCTACAGCTTTGCGAGATGCGAGGGTAACGCAACGACGTGTCACACGGCTCCGAGGGGACACGTGTCTGCAAAGTGACAAGATGTCAGTTCAGCGCG
>NW_006439816.1:560348-579155 GCF_000325575.1 Pteropus alecto
TCCTCCTCAGACGCTCGCCCTGCGGCGGCGACGGGCTACGCGCTTTGCCCTATCGCACGCCCTAATGAAGTTCATTCAAAATACAGAAAGGGCCTAACTTACACAAACTTCCGGGGAGAAAAATGAAACATTGAGAATTAAACACGTGTGTACATTCGCCATCATTTACCTCTTCGGTAATTGAGTCTAACGACGAAGTGGCTTCATCATACAGAATGACTGGGGGGTCCTTCAAAATGGCTCTTGCAATCGCTACTCTTTGCTTTTCTCCTCCTGGTGAAAGAAAAACTTTAGTTTAAGGAAGCAAAGCAGAGCAGAAAGAGCTATTTGATGTTCCTAGTGTTTGCACAGTCCCCTGTGCTCCCGACCACTCGTCATTTTACTCTGCCGCAGGAGTCAAAGTTCATACGACTTTTTTTGACAAGCTGCATTCTTTGGAACATAAATGGCATTCGGGATTCTGACTTCACGGCAGGTGACAGAATGGAGAGGGGAGGTCGCGATTTTGACTGCGCGATGACTCCTGTCGCCGGAAGTGGCTCGTTAGCCACGTTCCATGCGCTCTATGTTACTTCCCAATGAACAGCGATCTGAGACGGAAGCGTTTCCGTACCAGACGATCGACAAAGCCGACAACAAATTCAACATCTGAGGCCTGAGAACCTGAAGGCATGAAACTCTGAGTATCTAAACTGATCTCAACATAAAAAACTACCACTCGGCCAGGATTCTCAAGGATTTTTTTCACAAAATGCGATTATTTTCACAGTATTCTTCAAAGTTAACGGTACGTACTAGATAATACCCCTTATTTCACCTTCGTTATTCGCTATTGGGTCACGAGCATAGCAGAATCTTAAACTGGAAAGGAAACACTAAGCGGTTTGGTCGAGGTCACAGCGCAATGTGCTATGTGGCCATGTCCAGCGCTCTCGCTATCATAGGATGCAAGACGCCCTGATCCCTGAACGCACTGCAGTGACGATAAAGCGACCTTGCTCCACAGGGAGGCCTGCGGGCCTGTGGCCATCGGTGGTGCACAGAACGACGGCTGGAGGCCTCGCTTTGCTGCCCTTTGGGAAACACTGCAGCGGCTCCTTCGAGTGCGTGACAGCTGATGCCGCGCTGCTCCCAGAGTCCCCGAGAGACGGGGACACACTGGGGCCACAGCTCGCTTTGTCGCGCTTCGCCTTACCGCACGCAGTGCGTCATTGCCGACTGCAGACCCGCAGCCACGCCGTGCCGCGCGCGTCACCCGCGGCGCCGTCGGCCAACAGCCCGTGCTCGGGGCACGAGGGTCTCCCTGCCGCATGCCGGTAGCTCTCAATACCGCAAAGCTGTCCAGCATTACTGGACTTGTCCCAGTGACCCGTGGTCGGTGCTCTTTGCCGTGACTACTGTCATCGTGCCGGGGCTCCACGAACCGCCCCACACGAGACACGGACCTTAATCCGTGAGTGCGTGTGCTCTGACTGCTTCGCTGAGCACCTGTTCCCGTCTCTCTCCCTGTCTCTGGCCTCCCCGTTCCCCGAGACGCAATATTAAAATCAGGCGAATTAAGAACCCCGGCACGGCCTCGTCAGTGTCCAAGCGAGAGGAAGGGGCACCCGTGTCTCACTTTAAATCGAAAGCTACAAACGACTGAGCTGACCGAGGCGGGCTGAGAGCGAGGCCTCCTGTGCCAAACAGCCAGCCAAGTGGTGAATGCAAAGGGAAAGTTCTTGAAGGAAATCAGAGTGTTACTCCAGGAAATGCACAAATGATAACAAAGGAAAACAGCCTCATTGCTGCCACGGACAGGTTTTAGCACCTGCAGAAAAGATCGAACCAGCCACGACACTCCCTTAAGCCAAAGCCTCCCCAGAGCAGGCCCGGGCTCTCTCTGGCTCTGTGAAGGCTGAGAGGTGAGGAAGCTGCAGAAGGAACGTGTGCAGCTGGCAGAGGCTGCTTCATGAGGTTTAAGGAAAGCAGCCGTCTCCGTGACATAAAAGTACAAGGCGAAGCAGCAAGTGACGTAGCAGCTGCGACAAGTTATCCAGAAGATCTGGCTACGATGAACGGAGGTGGCTAAAGCACAGACTTTCGATGCACATGAAATGGTCTTCCTTATACTGGAAGAAGATGCCACCTAGGACTTTGATAACTAGAGAGGAGAAGTTAGCGCGTGGCTTCAAAGCTTCAAGGACTGGCTCACTCTCTTGTTAGGGGCCAGCGCGGCTGGTGACTTTAAGTTGAAGCCAACGCTCATTTACCATTCTGAAAATCATAGGCTCTGCTGCGAACCGTGACCTGAAAACAGTCTTTGCATAACATTTTCTAAACCTAGATCAAAACTTGCTAATAGACAACAAATTCCTTGAGAGCAGGTTGGTTTATGCTTCTTTTTAATTCTCGAATCATTTAGCATAGTATGCACATGGTATGCACCTAATGATAAAGGCTGTGAGAAAAATGAAGATGATTTGTAATGAAGAGAAATGGGGAGTCATTAGAATTCATGCGCCCCATCCCTCATCTACGCGTTTCCCCCTAAAGTAACGGAGAATGAAGGGTGAACGTAAAGGGCGCAGTATGTGTATGAGTCGCATTCATACTTTCAGGCATTACATATCGTTATGCTTTGGAATTCAAATAATTTCGGGCAAAGAAACCTATTTATGGAGCCTCCTAAAACGTCCGTCATTTGAGGACAATTCGTCATCGCGCCTATCGATCTCATAACTAAACACCTGAATAGAAATATACAAGCCCCCAAATTTACTTGGCCATTGAATCGACAGCTAAACGTGTGGCGCCAGGCGGGCGGGGACCAGACTTGTGGGGGGATCGCTTCGGAAGTCGTACACATGTCCAAGCGCTATGTTGTACATCTGGGACTAATACAGTCATCTATGTCGACTGTAGTTGAAAAATAAGTTACAAAGGAAGAAAGTAGAGCAGTTAGGTACATCGAGTACAAGGAGGTCTAAAGAATGGAAACTATCCCATAATGACTTGGGAATTCTGACGAGATGCACCATCTACTATCGAATTACTTCTTAGTTCTCCCTCAGCTAAATAACGCTCCTGCTTGTCCTTTAATGACGTCAAGAATACAGGGAACGACTGAACGCCGATCGAAGCACAGGTCCGGAACTCACTGGCAAGCACGTGCCACGTCTGCAGCTGTACGTGAAAAATCGAAAGACGCCCACGGCTCAACAACAGTGACTGCTACTATGTCAGGTTGTTTACAGTGATGACTGGGGGACTGGGGACCTTGTCTAAAGCCCGTGGATGAACACCGGGTTTGAAGTTTGTCACCACATTTTCTAGAAAACGGCTCTGATCAAGTTTGAAGGGAGCATACAGACGCGGGCGGGGGGACCCCAAACCTCTGCTTACCTGAGAGCTTGAGCCCTCTCTCCCCGACTTGGGTGTCGTATCCACGCGGCATTCGCAGAATCGCGTCGTGCAGCCCAGCCAACTTCGCCACGGCGTACACCTGCTCAGGAGAGGCGCTGATGTTTCCATACAGGAGGTTGTAGTAGATGGTGTTATGGAACAGGACGGCATCCTGCAGCGGAGGGACACGGGTGCTCGTGTTCGTTACAAAAACGAAAGCGACAGCAAAGACACAGTGGCCCGAGGAGCGACGCGTGACAACCCCTTCGCCGCCCCTCATCCCTGCAACCCCGGTTCCCTTCCCGGAGTTAATCACCGCGGACGATTCGTTGTGTGGCCTTCCTGACTTGTTTCGAGGCACTTCCATGCCTAAACGTATACTCGTTTTCAATACAAGTGGGGCTATGCTGTATATGTTATTTTGCAAATTTTTTTTTGAGTTGTCATATCCTGGAGATCGTACATGTCAGTAACAGAAACCTCCCTCGGGCTTTTTCACAGTTGTATGATACCAAGGACATATCAGCATTTATTTCTCCATTTCTCTGACTGACATTAATGTGGTTTCCAAATCTTTGCTACTACAAAGAATGTCGGAATAAAATAGCATTGCGTATATGGCTTTGTGCGCCCATGTATTTCTGTAAGAATTCCTGTAGGCGCACTGATGAGTTCAAAGGTAATCGTGTTTATCCATCGATAGCACTGTCCAACTGTCCTACGAAAATGTTCTGAGAAGTACATATTCCAACCCTGAGGTACGAGGGTGCAGGCCTCCACATCCTCGGCAGCCCTGGATATCAGTAAGTTTTAGTTGTGGCTACTTTAGGGGTAAGATGTACTTTCTGTTTAAATTAGCATTTCCCTAACTAACTACCAGTGAGGTTGAATATGTCTTCACATGTTTCTTGGAAACTTCTAAATTACATTGAAAACAGAGAAAACAAAAACTTACGTACCGTGGATTTTTTTTAGAGAAAGTTCACTGTAAGCATTCATTTGATATTTCAACTTATTCTGACGTGGCACGCAAAAGCTAATTTTCTTAAAGCGAGCATCTTTTAGTCTCCAAATGGTTGGAAGGAAATAGTTAGTGAGATGAAATCAAATGACTCCATCAGTTCATCTTAACCAGGACACTCAATTAACTGAGACTTCTTTAGCATCATAATCAGTCCCAGAGTTTCAGATATTATTTCAAATAATATATTAACCATTTACATACCTACTATTAATATAGAATTTCTTTTATTCAGATGGTACTTAAACCCAATGAACTTAAAGTTCTATAAAGAAAAAATACTTAGCTTTAAATCTCTTATATTCAGAAAAAAAGTAAACAAATACTAACTGGAAACTTTCAAAATATAAAAAAATAACATAAAAATTAAGTGAATAATCCATAATCCTACCACCCAGCAATAACTACCATTAACCAAAATGTTTCTCTTATCTTTTTTCTCTATTAACATGTATTCATTTAATATTATAAAATTGAGATGTTTCATTTTGATATCCTCTTTTTCAACAAACTTTGTACTGGAGTATTTTTCCAAAACATTCAATATTCTTTACAAATGTTGTATTTACGAATGGCTGTATGACATTTGATAACTATAATAATAATTTACTATCTACTTACTTGTTGGATATTTATATTGTTTCCAACTTCTGCTATTATAAATACTGCTGTAATGAACATCTTTGCATATAAAAATCTGTTCACATCTCTGTTTATTTCCTTCCTAAAACTTCCTAGAGGCAGAACTATTAGAATAAAGAATATAAACATTTTTCAAGCTCTTGAACATATCACCAATTTGCTCATCAGGAAAGCTGTCTACTTCCAACAGCAAAAGAAAACAAAAACAAAAACAAAATGAAGCAAAAAAAACAAACAAAAAACCCCACGAATTGGCCATTTCATACGGCCCTGCCGAAGCTGGATGTTCTGAATTTTTGAATCCTTCCCAATGTGATAAGGGGAAAACGGTATCCCATTGTTGATTTGATTGATATTGCTAAGACCTCTGATGAAGATGAGCACATTTTCTTTCCTTTATTGACCATATATATTTTTCCTTACTGAATAAAATGTTTTATTTTTCACAAGAGAATGGCAGGAATGTAGTTATACCTAATTGTGTGGATGAAGACACTGAGCCCTCAGTAGACAAAGCCCAGAATTCACTTCACTTGATAGACCATTTAGATCAGCGCTTCTCAACACACAGTCTACGAAGCATTTGTATCAGAATCACTCAGGTGGCATTTTCAAAAATGAAGGTTTCTGGGTCCTGTACTGCCCTCCTAACCAGGCTAGGGTGTGTGAAAGAGAGCTGGGATTTCAATAATCTCCCTAGGTGACTCGTGCACACTAACATTTGGGAGTTTCAGAATGGAACGTGTCAGATCACTTGGCGACCTTTTACAAGCTACACATCCCTGTCTGACCCTTTTCACAGTTCTCCTGGGCATCTGATCCCAGGCTGTAACTCATTCCAGGCGTCTCTACTGGCTTTCAGCATAAGAAAAGCTCATACCCTACAAAGTCATCTCCTTCTTGGCTTCTCAGCTCTTATTCTTAATTTATTTTTTCCCCTACAGTCATTCGGCAAACACTTGTTAAACGCTTACTGTGGGTCAGGAACTGTGCTTGGTACCAGTAGTTAACAAGGTACACGCAGCTGCATTTGGCAGCCAAACTACTTTGTAAGTTTTAGAAATTCGCTATGTCAAAATCTGTTCAAGATGACAACAGTTTTCATTTACTGAATGATTACATGATGGACGTTGTAATTGGTGGTTTACATATATTATGTCTAATGCATAATAATTCTGTAAGAGAAACAGTACCATCATTTTACAGATGAGGAAACGGAGGCCCGAGGCCACAGAACTTATAAAGGTTAGAGCTGGGGTTAGAATCCAGTTCTGTCAGACTCCAGTCTGCGTCTTTGCTCCATATTATGCGACCTTTCTAAGACTTAAAAAAATCTTTCCATCACGCAGACTTTCCATTTACTTTTTGACAGTCTTTTTGGTAACAGGATTTCACCTGTAGGGCCTACTGCTTTCGAAGTAGCATATACTGACTCTCTGGATTCCAATTACTCTAATAAAAGATCTAGCGACCCAATGAATGTTCCCAGAAGTAGGTTTCTCCTTTCACTGCAATACCTGAGGCACTACTCCCACTGCCTTCCGAAGGCTCTCAAGACTCACGTCTCGGATATTTTGTCCAGCAAGGTAAATGTCGCCCTTCTGAGGCTCATAGAAGCGAAACAACAGCCTCACGATCGTGCTTTTCCTGAAATGGGAAACAAAGAAAGGTTACTTAGCACCTACTGGTGTCAGGGGACCCATGTTAACTTTACTATGATAGAGAAAAAACATTGCATGGGAAATGGTTAATCGATGATGCAGAAATGTTATAAATGACTAAATTACCCACCCTGACCCACTACCTCCTACAATGGCCACTTTCTTTCCTGCAGGGACTTCGAAAGATACTCCGCTGAGAACTTTCTGCCCCTCGATGTACTCAAAATATACATTATCAAAGGCCACCGTAGCCGTCTGTGGTGTGATCTGAAGGGGAAGTGCCATCGCTTTGTCCTAGCACAGAAGAGGAAAAAACAGTCAGTCTACACGTCGCCTAGAGCGCAGCTATGCAGACAATTTTCTAAGCCACAGAGAGAAAAAAGAAAATATGAGGAAGGAGGAGGTTTGTAAGTGGCGTTAGGCCGCTTCCAAGCATGCTTTTCAAGATTCGTTTTTCACTCCTCACTGTTAAGGTCAAAATTCCTGGATGCTTTGATTTCTGAGCATTGTTGGGGAGGGGGTGGGTAGGGAGAGGGATGGTCGACAGGGGAGTAAGGAGGTCGAGGATGTGAGGAGGAAAACATCACACATTTCATATCATTATCAGCAAAAGTAAATCAAGTGCAAGTACAAAGAATTCAAGGTAACAAAATTTAGCTTCTAGGTATAGCATTCTTTCTAACGGCATAAGGTCTCTAAACAAAGAAGTGACAGCTATAAAGAACTCTTAATACGCATTACGGTTCCAATTCCTGCAAAAAAAGAATTGCCTCGCTAACATGGCGACGTAAGAACATTCCCTTAGAATAATCCTATTCATGGGATGAAGCTCACGTGCTTTTAAAAAGGAACTAAATACATTACTTACTTTTATTCGGCTGTCTACCTTGAGTAGGGTAAACAAGGTGTTCATATCTATGAGTGCTTGTCTAGTTTCTCTATATACAGTTCCCAGGAAGTTCAGGGGTAATGAAAGCTGAAAAAGCAGTCCATTCACCATGACTAGGTCTCCGACAGTGAGGGTTCCTTAACATGCAGTTGGCAGAAGAAGCAAAGGATATTTAGATGTTATGAACTTTTCCGGTTTAAGATAGGGAAGTTTTATAGTCTATTGCTCTGGAATACAGTTCAAATGTACAAAATCAGCAAGTCTTAGGCCTACTTAAACTTCAAAGCATCTTAACCCGTGAGTTAGGAATCAGGACACTTGATCCGCGCTAAGTAGAACGGGAAAAGTCCGCCCATACAGTACTCGCAATATACAAAAAAGAGAATGCTTTAAGGGAGGCTAGGAATAGAAGGCTGAAAAGCTTTGCTTTCTTCGTAAGGCATTAACTAGTTTCTTTGTAATGTGAAATAGAAATCTAAAAGTATATATTAAATAATTGGAGCGAACGGGTATTCACGATTGAAAAATGATAAACCGTGTATTTATTACGGTCACAGTGAATAAATGACTCCTAACGGAGTGGGGCAGGGAACGAAAAAGGGGCACAGACATTATTTATTTTTTAGATGTTTTGCAAATGAAAAACTAATAGAAACATGGAAAGATGACTCGTAATTCTAAAAAAAAAAGAATGCTCGAGTCTTAGTCCTCTGGAGTAAACACTAAATCCATTACACTGCTTTTTAGGTGTACAAGAGAAATCAGAACTACTAGATGCTAAAAAAAAGTTACTCCCGAAAGAATCGGGCTGCAGCCCCAGGAAACGCATGACCAGCAATCCCGAGCAACGCCGAGCCAGTGCCACACTTGTGTTAAACAGAAGGAAGTAAAAAACATGATCGTACAATCAAGAAAACGCATCCTGATGCAAACGGCAAAGTACTCCAAGGATCCTAGAGCACAGTACCCGAGACGCTTTATGAAGAAGGCTAACGTGCACATCCCTTTCATGAACCTTTGCTTATCGAGGTCAAGGGAAACATCTACGAATGGGGAAAGCGGGGACCCCTTACCGGCCACGATTCCCTGGCTGGCGAGCACCATGATAGCCGTTAAACCCACGCTGAAAATGGCACTCTGACCGAAGTTCAGCATCGCCAGGGTGGAGGTGCTTTTCAGCGACGCACTCTCGTACGTCTGCAGAAATCCGTCGTATCTCTGTGCTTCATAGTTTTCATTATTAAAATACTACGAAAACACACAAAAGAGCAACTATATACAAGTATAATTAGAAATCGCTGTGTCGCGATGACTGCCGCTCTGCAGTGTCCCACCATGAACTGTCCATAAAATTCATCCCACGAACATTACGGAACGGTGAGTTAATTAAACCCACATCTTCAAAACGCCATCGATGGCGCTTCCTTCACGAAACCGCCCGACCCCCCGGGACTCCGGGTGGACAGCGCTCACGGTCCCCACCACAGCGCACCTTCTCGTACCGCCGCCCACACGCTCACCTCCACTCTCCCAGCAGATTAGCGAACTGTGGGCGGCCGAGGGTCAGGCAGGAAGCGTATGTTAACCGACCCCCCCGACCTCCCCCACCGCAGGACTCGGCACGCCGCTCGGCCCACAAGAGGCACCGGCAACGTTTGGTAAATGGAAAACTGAACGAATAAATATGGGACAAAGCACTACGCTAGGCACTCGCAGGGGCAGAGCCAAGAACTTATATGCCAACTTGATTAGCTTTGTGTTCGCTCTGCATCGAAATGCTCACTGTACTCTTATTACTTATAAATTAATTGAGAAGGTAGAATTCTGAGGATACCACAAAAAAAAACTGTGGTGGAAATAGAGGGCAATTTCTACACGAAAGGAAAACTGTAAGTCCATCGCACCTACAGACACCATCTGAATCTTAGGCTCTAACTTCCATCACCTATTACGCGGCAGTGCGGAACGCAGAGGAAAGTGTAAACATATTACCTTCACGGTTTCATAATTCAGCAGCGAGTCGATGGCAGCGTTACCTGCATCGTTATCCGCCTTGTTCATTTCTATTCTAAACCTAGTTCTGCAACACAAAGATTTGCACAGGATGAAACGTTTGCTGTAAAAGCGGAACTAATTTTGAACTCTGACTGGCCTCTGGGGAGTAGCTTACCTCCACCGTGTGACGGCAACCGTGAATGCTGTGTATGCTCCAAGTGTCCCAAGAGTCACCAGAGCAAACTGGGCACCACATCTGTAATACTGGAGAGAGCGAAAGAAGAAACGAGGAACAGTCATTGTTCCTGTCAAATAACTGATAATATACAACAGCGAATCTCAGTCGAAAGATTTTCATAGAAATATGTTGGTGAATAAGTGAATAATCAATTGGGCGAGAAATCAAATACCTTACAAAACCTACTTTAGATATCAAGGGAAGAAAGCCAAACTGAACTTGCCACATTGATGCTACTGCCAAATGCTGATAACGACAGTACAAAGAGCCACAAGGCAAATAATATATACAGACATATAAATATACAGATGCAGACAGGTAGATGGATACGCTTTTAATTATGAAATATGAAACTGCCTCAAATGTTACGAGTGGTGAAGAGAATACTAGAAAAACGGGAGCATAACAGCCCAAAGTTCTATACAGAACATCTCTGCTGACAAACAAATTGGAAGGGCTAGGGAAATGACTGATCTATGTGTAGAACCGAACGGCTCTTTATAATAACAACGTGATAAAGATTATGGCAAAATAATCAGACAAACTGCATAATCCTTCTGGCACCACGGAATTTTGCATCAAATTCACGAGCATGAAATACCACAGTAGCTTCTAATGATAATGGAAGGTAAAAGCGTGTTATGAAAAACATTTTACTTACCAAAACGCCGCTGACAAGAGCCACCTCAAACATAATGGGAAGAAGGTTAAACACTAAAGCACTCAGGACAAAACTGATACCCCTCGTCCCTCTGTCAATGGCCTTTGACAGAGCTCCTGTCTGTCTGCTCAGGTGGAAAGCCAGATCCAGGTTGTGAAGATGGAGAAACACATTTTTGGCTATCCTTCTAATTGAATTTTGGGCTACCTTGCCAAATACTGCATTTCGAACTTCATTAAAGAAGGCAGCTCCGGCTCTTGATACACCATCTGACGATACATGCAAAAGAAAAAATGGGGCGTGAAAACGTTACAATCATACAAGTGTGAAAATGGTACAGGGTCAGAAAGTGCACGATGAACGACTGACTACATCACTGATTCTTTCCAACTAGATATTTTTAATCAATAACGGCCCAGATGGCCTTATTGGGGATAAACGTACAGTGTCAAAGTTTTTTGATCTAACTCAATTCTCCCCAATAACAAAAGATAAAACTGAGATCCTGGAAATTGAGTGCATTGACTAAAGTATACCCCTGTTCAAGCCTCCTGTGTCGCATAAAGTGTCCTTTCTAATGCACGAGGACACAAAGCATCACATTCTCTAATTTACACACTGCAGATTGGTGTCACAGCTATTGAATATAATTTAATAGAGCATTAATGCACAAATATCATTTTTGAGCTATTTCCTATTTAACAGCTAACAACAACAGCAAGAAAATAACTACCCGTACTGAAAAGCTATCTTAGAAGGAGCCTAGCTATTAGAAGTGGTTCTTATAAATCAAATGTCTTATTTGTTTTCCAGAACTTGGAAATGAGACTGTTATTAACAGGATTTTTGGAAAGTTTACCATACGAAGAATATTTTAAAACCACGTATCAAAAAAAAACTCTCATAAAACGGTAAGTATCCAAAATGCTAAGTTGTGTTTGTAGTGCAAAGGTCATCTGTTCAAATATGATGAAACCCTGAAGAAAGTCAACACCTGTAGGCAGATTAAGGAATCACACGTACAGCCAATCAGAACTGCCGTTGCCATGGTTGCAACTGTATTTGGTGCATCACTCAGGTTCAGCATGTTTCCCGACATCTGGTTGAGGCTGTCTACAGCATATTTAAACATGAAGGGAACCACAATATTCATGGCCTGAAAACATAAAACCGGCAATTACCCATCATACGAAAAAGATTTCTTTATTACAGTACAAATATTTACCTTAAATTAGTATTTATGGGAATGTTTAGCTATTAACCATTTACTAGTATCAGAATGACTTTCCCAGTTTATAAAGATAAAATCTTTAGCACTGGGAGAGCTGTCATTTCGGGATTCCTATCTCACTCTGGCTGCCATGTTAATATTCATTTACGAGCTACGTGCATTTGTCAAATGCTCCTGCCTTCTTGAAATCATCCCCGATCATCCGCTCAAAAAAAGCTCTCTCCATTACCTGCCATCCTACGGAGCTCGTGGCACTTACGGCAAACTGCCTTATATCACAGTTCTCTGTTTCTATATTTTTCTTTCCTACTAGATCCTTGATAGTCTGTATCATATTCCTCTTTCTGTCCTACCCATGTTGAGTACAATGCTGTCTATGTAACAGGGATTCAATAAATGTACGGAAAAGTATTCATTCACCAAAATAATGACAAAACTGAAATCATATAACAAAAAGGACCTCAAAAGCAAATAAATTAAAAGTATCTGTGGCTGATTCACCATTGGGAAAACACCGATAGCTCTATTTGCCCCACAAAAAGATTACTTTTTCTAATACCATACAAAATAAAACTCACTGAATATCAAACTAACTTTCAAAAACCAACCTAATCACTTCTAGGCCTTTTGGCTAGTATCAAGTGCAAAAACCAACCTATTTCTCCATGTGAATACCCCTGAAAATATGAAAATTACGCATATGATGCTTTTATATATGCAAGACAAATATCCAATCGCTCGCATTTCTCTGCAAAATTATAGTATCAAAAACACCAACCGTCATTTAGGAACAGGAAGTTGGTTAGACTGCCAAAGTTTTCTTTGAAGAAATTAAATTCATATACATTAATAACACGTGAAAACAACCGCATAAGGCTTAACAAAAACAGTGATCCCAGCTCTTGTTAATGTTCCATGATTATGTCCTTCACCTTTGTTCGACATAAAGAATTTATTGCAGCAAGCCTGAGGTGACCACAGCTGACAGGAGCTATATAAAAGCAAGATTTCAAAGTAAGGTATGTGTGTCCTAGCCGGCAGGCAGTATCATTAAAACACACAGCAGATGCGGGGATGCTTTGAAGAACGTGACACTATGGGATAAATTGCTTAAAACTTTTAAGATGTGTAACTTCTACAATACACTCTAATAGAAAAGCAGGCTTCAAGTCGCATGGTCCCCGCGCTGCGCGTGTAAGGAGACCGCCTCGGGCTGTCGCTCGGCTCAGGATGGCGCCCGCCCGATTCGCCTCGAGGACGTCGCGGTCCTCACACCCAGTCTGAATCCCACGCCCAGCGCGACGCCTTCCCCGAAGGCCACAGCCCATTCGGCACTTCGCGTTTTGCAACTGCTCCTTTTTGTAGTTTAGACCTCGGCGTTTAGAAGTTTTTTTTTTATATATTCGGCATTCGCTTTGTAGGTGCACGTGCATGGATGTAGCGCGTTCCCAAAGTCGCTGAGACCGCGGGAAAGCAAACGCTCTGTGAACTGCAGCTCTGAGTCGGACGTGGTGCCGGGCACCTTTCACAAACGGCCGACTGAGGCGAATGACGTACCTCTAGGAAACGGGTGGCACCCTCATAACCCAGGGGGCTCGGGTCTGGTCAGCGGCAGAGATGGGATCGAAATCCAGGTGTGACTTGAAAGGCAGGCTTCCTTCTAGTGCACCATGGCCATATCCGCAGCATGTGAGGCACACGTTCTACTACGTCCGCACCCCAAAATGGGTGCTCCCCAATGTGCCGTTTAAAGCGGCTACGGTGGTAAAGTATAGACCAGTAATTGAACTAAATTTCAGCAGATTGCAGGTTTTCCATATGATAAGGCACGTGCTGTCGCTTTCTTCGGTGGGAGGAAGCGACAGCTACCGCAGCCCGTGACGCGTTCGCTGCAGGCAGAGTGAGCGGCGGCTGACCGAAGGCGATGTATCGCCGAGAAAGCTGTGCGACTGTAACTCTTTGAAAATGTGTTCGGCTTTGGTCACATTCGGGAACATCCCTGTGACTTTGTCAAGAGTGTGACTGTCATCTCTCCTGTGTTTACATTGGCAGAAAAAGGGCAGTCGGCGCAGCGCTAAGGATGTAACAGGTACCTCTAATAACTGTCGATTCCCATCAGTTGTCCCATAAAAGTAATTTTAAAAAGGAAAAGAATAAAAAACACGAAATACAAACGGTTATATTACACATCGACGTTTTTATTAGTGCTCCGCGTGGGTTTCATCGGCCTTGTGATATTTTGGGGCTGGGACTTAGCAAATATTGTTTCTCCCTAATATTCTGCCTTCAGCAGAAGTAGGTGTAAACCATCTCACATAAATGGGAAGTTTTGAATTTTTTTAAAATTCTGAAGTAATTATAGACTCACAGAAAGTTGCAAAAATAGTATAAAGAGACTGAGAACCCCTCGCCCAGTGCCTCCTAACAATGACATCTTGTACAGCTGCAGTGCAATCCAAACCAAAAATGTACGTTGGCACATGACTGCTTACTGGACTACTGCACTCATTCAGATTGAGAGACAGAGAGAGAGAGACAGAGACAGAGACAGAGAGAGAGACAGAGAGAGACAGAGAGAGACAGAGAGACACAGAGAGAGACAGAGAGACAGAGAGAGACAGAGAGAGAGACAGAGAGAGAGAGTGAATGAGTGTGTGTGTAGGGGGTGGGGTTAGTCTCGTCTATACGTTCCAGGCAATGTTATCCCACGTTCGGATCCATGTAACTGTCACCACGACCGACACACAGAAGCACCATGTCACTACAGAACCGCCTTGTGCTGCCTCCCCTACGCTCGCTCCCCCCCCCCGCCTTGCCTCGGCCCAGTCCCTGTCCCTGTCCTCTAGCAACCACTAGTCTGTCCTTCAGCTCTATAATTTAGTCATTTTCGGAATGCTATGGGCATGAGGTCATACTATGTAACATTCTGAGACTGGCTTTTCCCTCAGAATAACGTCCTCACGGTCCCTCGAGGGTCACGCATGCATCAACAGCTCCTCGTCTCCTTCTATCGCTACGGACTAGCCCATGGACTAGCCCATGGACGCGGGAGACTTTTCAACCATTCGCCCCTGAAGGGCATTTTGGTTGTTTCCAGTTTGGGGCTATTACAAAGAAAGGTGTTATGAACATTTGCATACAGGTGGCCATAAGTTTTCATTTCTTTAGGGATAAACGCCCAAGAGAGCAACTGCTGAGTCATATGGCAAGTCTCCACTGAACTTTTTAAGAAACTGCCACAGTCTTTCAGAGTGGCTGTACCGTTTCACGTTCCCATCGGTTAAGTGTGACTGATCCAGTCCCTCTGCATCCTCACCTGCATTTGGTATCATCACTATTTTTAAGCTTTAAAACCGTTTCAATAGGTGTGCGGTTATATTTCATTGTCCTTTTAATCTGTGTTTCCCTAGCGGCAATGACGGTGAACATCTTTTCACGTGCTTCTTCCTCTCCGGGGAAACATTTGTTCATGCCTTTTGCACATTTTATGACTGGACTGTTCTTTGCTGTTCAGTTTTAAGAGTTCTTGATGCATGTTCTGGATGTGGCCCTTTGTTGGATAAGTGATTGCAGGTACCTTCCCCACTCTGGAATGTCTTCCCACCCTATCCCGCCTAGCGGTCCTGACCATTCCCTTCCCCTAGGGGTCAGCGGAGGCTGCGAGAATGAGGTGGCACCCTGCCCCCACTGGAGCAGTGTCACAGATTTAAATAGGATCCAGAATCTCATAATACCCGAAATGTCCAGGTCTCAATCAAAAATCACTCATCGCAGCAAGAACTACTCAGATATCAACTTGAATGAGAAAATGATAAACAGACACCAATGTCAGAAGTGTCTCATAAGGATTTCGGAGGAGCCATCATAAAAACGCTTCAAGGATCACTTATGGACAGGCTTGAAACAACAAAAATAGAATGTATCAGCAAATAAAGGACATAAATAAAGTCCAAATTACAAACTGGGAACTGAAAAATGCTATAACTGAAATTTTAAAAAACCTGGACAGATGGGCTTCGTGGCAGAATGAAGAGGGCAAAGGTAGCCTGAGGATGCTGCTGGCTTTAAGACGGACGAACAGGCCACGAGCCGAGGAGTGCGGGTGAAGCCGGGAAAGGCCAGGAAACAGACCCTCCCAAGAGCCTCTCTGGAGGGGGCGCGGTCCTGCCGAATGCCTTCATTTTGATCTGGAGAAAATGAATTTTGGACTTCTGACTTTCAGATATATCAAGTAATAAATTTGTGTTGTTTTAACCAATCACGTTTGTGGTAAGTTGTTACAGCAGCAATAGAGGAGAAAAAAAGGAAATTCGATGAGGAGACTATTAGAAACGAACAAGCGACCTTCACCTAAACTGGATACAAGAATGAACTGAGAATGGAGCAGAGATCTAAATGTAAAAGGTAAAAGCATAACTTTCACAAGAAAACACAGAAGATCTTAATGATCTTGAGTTAGGCAAACAAGCCAACCGAAGCACGATCCATAAAGGAAAAAATGATAAACTGAAACCTATCACAATTAAAAACTTTTGTTCTATATAAGACACTACAAAGGGAATTTAAAAAGCTACAGATTCGGAGAAAATACTGAGAACAGATTTTCTCTGCTTTAAAAAAGTTCACATTACTCCACCCTGCTTTTACAAAAGACCGACATTCGTTATCTGTTTTCACCAACTGAAAGAAATCTGAAGAGGATTTTTGCTTTCATGAAAAAGCCATTACAGTAGGAATGTAGATCTTTCTTAAAACCAAAGTGGCATAACTCGAACTTTCAGAGAGCAGGATACTCTTTGCTTTACACGCTCTCAGCTTCCAAAAGGCTTCGCGGGAGCGCTCTACTTTCGGATAGCTGGGGAACCTCTATATAAATAACTCACTAAACTCAACAGCCCAACTAAAACACGGACAAAACACTTGACCAGACACTTTGACACAGTGGATACATGGACAGCAACCAAGCACATGCGAAGGCAGTCACCATCATTAACCATTAGGGAAACGTATATTGAAACCACAAGATACCACGACATGTCCAATGATACCAGACGCTGGCGAAGACGTGAAACAAATGGAAGTCTCATCCATTGCTGGTGGGAAGACCAAAACAGCCACTCTGGAGAACAGTTTGGCAGTTTCATACGGCTAAAAAATACACTTACCAGACCCAGCAATTCCGCTCCTAGGTATGCATTACAAAGAGATGAAAACTCAGGTTCACACAAAAACCTGTACCTAACTGTTGACAGCAGCTCTAGTTATAACTGCCAAAGGGTGGAAAGAAAGCACATGTCCGTCAGTAGGTGAATGAGAAAACCAGCTCTAGAACATCCATACCATGCATGCTACTTGGCAATAAAAAGGGAACAACTACTGATATGCTCGATGACCTGGATGAAGGACAAAGCCATGAGCTGCGAGAAGCCTGCTTAAAAGATGAGATACCATGCCATGCGAGTCCATTCAGCTGGTGTTCTCAAAATGACAAAGCTATAGTGACAGAGGACAAATCAGTAGCATCCAGCGGTTTGGGGTCTGGAGAGGGTATACCTATAAATGAGTTACGCAAAGGAAATTTGGGGGGTGATGGCACTTTTCTGTACCTTGACTGTGCTAATAATTACATAAATACATACATGTTTTAAAAATCACAGAACTATGTACCAGAAAGAGTACATTTTACAGCATGTATATTAAAAATCAATTTAAAATATAAAGCCGGTGTCTCAGGTCACACCAAACTGGCTCCCTAGAGGCTGGAGAGGGCTAAACAATTAAGCTAGATAGTGTATTTCAATCAAAATTGTCTCAATATGAAGTTTCATTTCCCTGTCGCTCTGTAAAAGTTGAGAAACTGGCTATTTCTACTAGATTACAATCATAATCTAGTGACTAAAGGTATATTTCAACTGTGACTGCAACGCACCCGTTAAGTACAAGAGAAATAAAGGGACTTACTCTCGCGTTGTTCTTTCCTAGATCGAAAATTTAAAACATATATATAAACAATGTGCAAAACTCTCAGACTGGTATATCATTGGAAAACTGAATTCATTTAATTTTAACACGAAAATATACAATCTGGGACACTAATTGAAGAAAGAAGTTAAGGAAAAAGTAAGATCACCGTAAAGGTCAGTGTGCTGAGAGTCTCGACTTCTCGATTTTAAAATGACTTTTCCCTTCATGGTCATGAAAGTATTATGTATGTCATCCGAGGGATCCAATTCTTAATATCTAAATTCGTCAATAATTAATGTTTCACAGTAGCCTCTGAGAATTAAGGGCTCTGTAACTACTGCTGCCAAGAAGGGCCCAATATATAGGCCCTTATAAAGCAGAAGAGAACTTAGTTTCTTTAATTACCTCTAGTCCCAAAAATCAGAAGGAGATAAAGAAAATCAAGAACGAAAGCACTAAAGGGAGATTTGATTAGCGAGGCAGAATAAGGAGAAAAGAAAACTGGACAAAGTACCTAGACAACTTGTAAGAACCATCCCTTCCAGAAGAGAGATAGAGGGACCATTTCGTAACTCATTCTATGAGGCCAGCATGACCCTAACACCAAAGCCACACAAAGACAGCACAGGAGAGGAACTCTACAGATCGCTATCTGTCATGAAATAAAGAAAATTCTCACCGAAATACCAGCAAATCAAATCCAAGAGTGTATAGAAATAATTATTCAACATGACCAAGTGGGATTTATTCCAGGTACGCATGGCTGGTTCAACACCTGAAAATCCATTCCAGTCATGCAGTGCCTAACGAGATTCTGGTCAACGATGGACAGCATCTACAACGGTGGTCCTGTAAGATCATAATGGAGCTGAGGAAGTCCAACTGCCTAGTGAAGTCATAGCCGTCACAACACTGTAAAGGTTGCAAAGGCCACCAAGGCTGAGGTTGAGATGGCAAAGAGCTTTGCCCTGGGCATGGGTGCAGATGGCACTGAAGAGAGCCTAGAGGTGGTTCCTCATGAAGTGACTCATGAGTTGTTAGAACTGGAACAGGAACACGTAGCTCAAGAGGCAAGAGAAAAGGGAACCGCAGAAGAAAAAGAACACACAAGAAAATGCACA
>NW_006439816.1:579185-617078 GCF_000325575.1 Pteropus alecto
AGACGTGAAACGAGCTCCTTATAACGTTTGAACATGTGGATCCCAACACCAAATGGTTTTCATTAGTAAAGAGGAGCGTTCGTGGTGTATTATCTGCTTACAAGCAAATCTACGGTGAAAACAGAAACCTAGAAAACCACCGTGGACGTATTTCTGAAAAGAGTGACACCTCCTCAAGAGCCTCAAGTAGGTCCTTCGGGAGATGTTCTGGAAGGCACTGCCATCACGGGAGATGACAGCTCCAAGCGCGCCACTGCCCATGAAGACTTTCCGGTGGGACGAGATGTACAGGCGGGAGACAGTGATGTTGACGATCCTGACCCTGTGCAGGCCTAGGCTGATGCGTGTGTTTTAAGTTTTTAACAAAATAGTAAAAAAATAAAAACAGAAAATGTTTAAAATAGGAAACTTATAGACTAAGGATATAAAGACAATATTTTGGTACAGCTGCACGACGTCTGTTTTTTAAATTAAATTTATTGGGGTAACGTTGGTTAATAACATTAAATTTCAGGTGTGCGACTTTCTAATCCATCCGTATACTCTACTGAGCACCCACCACCTGAAGCCTAGTCGCCTTTTACATTCATCCTCCCCCCGCTGGCAACCACCAGCTCTCTGCATCTCTGAGTTTATGTTCGTGGGGTTTTTTTGGTTACTATTTTTTATATCCCACAGATCAGTGAAATCATATGGTTATTGTCCTTTTCTTATTTCACTTAGCATAGTACTCTCAAGGTCATTCCGCGTTGTTGCAATATTTCACGTTTTTATGGCTGAGTAATATTCCATTCTCTACGTACCACACTTATCCAATCGTATGTCAAAGGGCACTTAGGTTGTTTCCATGTCTTTGCTGTCGTAAATAATGCTGCAGTGGCCATAGGAGTGCACATATCTTCCGAAATAAACTATTTTCAAGTTTTGGAGATAGATACGCAGAAGAGGGATCACTGAGTCACTTGGCAGCTCTATTCTTACTTTTTTGAGGAACCTCCAGAGTTTTCCATAGCAGCTGCACCAATTTTCATCCCCACCAGCAGTGCGTGAGGGTTCCTTTTTCCCATGACCTCGCCAACACTTGTTATTTCTAACGGGTAAGGCGGTCTCTCATCATGGTTTTGATTTGCATTTCCCTTACGCTGAGCATCTTTTCATACATCTGTTGGCCACCTGTATGTCTTCATTGAAAAAGTATCTATTCGGGTCCTCTGCCCATTTTTTTAATCAGACTGGTTTTCTGTCGTTGTTGAGTTGTACGAGTTTTTTATACATTTTGGATATTACTTCCTTATCGGAGGTATCGTTTGCAAATATCTTCTTCCATTCGGTTACTTCTCATTTTGTTTCGTTAATGGTTTCTTTCACTGTGCAGAAGCTTTTTAGTTTGGTGTAGTTGATTTCATTCATTTATGCTTTTACTTCCCTTTCCTTTGGGGTCAAGTTCCAAAAACCCCTCTTAGACCAAGGTCCATAAGTTTAGTGCCTATTTTTTCTTCTGAGTATTTTAGCGAGGGCTGATATTCAAGCCTTTAATCCATTTTGAGTTGTGCACGGTGTCAGACAGCAGTCTAGTTTCATTCTTTTGCTGTGGTTTTCCAGTTTTCCCAGCACCATTTAGTAAAGACTTTCCTTTGTCCATCGTACATTTTCAGCTCCTTTGTTGGAAATTAGATGCCCGGATATGCCTGGGTTCATTCCTGGGCTCTCAATTGTGTTCTACTGGTCGGAGTTGTGTCTGTTTTTCTGCCAATACCATACTGTTTTGATTTTGTAGCTTTGTGGTAGAGGTTGAAGTCATGGAGTATAATAATACCTCCGGCTTTGCTCTTTTATCTCAGGATCGATTTGGCTATTTGGATCTTTCGTGGTTCCATACAGATTTGAGAATTGTTTCTTGTTCTATTTCTGTGAAAAATGCCTTTGAGATTTTAATGGAGATGGCATTAAATCTGTATGTTGCTTTAGGTAACACGGACATCGTAACTATGTTAATTCTTCCAATCCAGGAACACAGAATACCTTTCCATTTCCTCGTGTCTTCAATTTCTTACAACGATGTCTCACAGTTTTCAATGTACAGGTTCTTCGCTTCCATTGTTAAGTTACTCCTAGGTATTTTATCCTTTTAGTTGCAGTTGTCCATAGGAATGTTTTCTTGTCTCTTTCTGATATTTCCTTGTTAGTATACAGGAATGCAACATATTTTTGTATGTTGATTTTGTATCCTGAAACTTTTCTGCATGTATCGTTTCTAATAATCTTTAGGGGTTTCTAGACAGAGTCATGTCATCTGCAAATAGTGGCAATAGTGGACATCCTTGTCTTGTTCCAAAGAAAAGCTTTCAGTTTATCACTACTGGGTATGACATTGGCTGAGTGTCATATACGACCTTTTAACCATAAATGGATGTTGTATTTTGTCAAATGCTTTCACTGCATCTATCCTGGTTTTCACGTATTTGTTAATGGGGCGTATCATATCGACTGATGTGCAAATGATGAACACTGCTCGCCTGGAATGAACTCCCCTTGATCGTGGTGTGATCCTTTTAATGTACTGTTGTATTTGATTTGCCAGGATTTTGTTTAGGATTCTTGCATCTATGTTCATCCGAGGTACTGGCCTGTAAGCTTCTCGTGTCGTCCTTGCCTGGTTTTAGTATCAGGACAGTGTTGGTCTCCCGAACTGAGTTAGAAAGGATTCCCTCCTCCCTCTTCAATTTTTTAGAAGAGGCTGAGAAGGGTTGGCATTAAATCTTTAAATGTTTGGTGGAATTGAACGGTGAAGCCATCTGGTCCTGAACTTTAGGTTTTGGGGGGGGGCTTTTCATTACTGTTTCGGTTTCCTTACTAGTGATTGGTCTATTTCGGTTTTCTATGATTTTTTTCTGTCTGCTTCCTCTTTTGTGTGTGTGTTACATGTCTTAGCTCTAGATTCTGATTTTGCGAGTACTGTTAGGTTGATGTTAAACGAACATTTTTTCCAGGCTATGGCCATGCTACCCTGAACGCGCCCGATCCCGTCTGATCTCGGAAGCTAAGCAGGGTCAGGCCTGGTTAATACTTAGATGGGAGACCACCCAGAACGACCAGGTGCTATAGGCATTAAAAAATAAGGGATGGTAAGCTGATAAGGTCCTTGCCATCTGTGAGGTTAACCACGGGTTGCCTCACCTAAACAAAGAAAAAAAAAACATTTCATACAAAGAATAGTCCTTTTTCTTCTGATTTCATCTTATCTTCACTCGCCTGTGCAAATTCTGTCCTTTCCTGCTTCCCCTTTTATATTTTTGTTGTGACAAATTATCCCTTTTTATACTGTGCATTCATTTCCAAATTGCAAAAGCTGTGGTCTTTTTCGAAATGCTTTTTTCCCCTTGAACCTCTGTTATAGTTAAGTGTTTAATACCCTGAAAGGGGTTGCATTTTCCTCCTCATCTAGCTGTCATCTTATTCAAGTTTCGTATACTTTTGTGTTTTTGTCTCAGGTAGAAGACCCTTTCGACACTTCTTGTAATGCAGGTATCGTGGTGGAAAATTCTCTCAGCTTCCCTCCGTTTAGTATAACCTGGATTTCTCCTTTATATCCGAAGGATAACTTTGCAGGATAGTCTTCACTAGTGGTTTCTCTTTCAATATTTTGAATATTTCATTCCACTCTCCTGGATTGTAAGGTTTCTTATGAAAAAAAATCTCATTATCTTAATAGAGTTTCCTGTGTGTTTCCAGTCTTTTTTCCTTGGCAGCCTTTAGAAATTTTTATGCCGTTAATACTTGACAGTTTTAATATAACGTGTCTTGAATATGGTCTTTTTGTATTGACATAATTAGGTGTTCTGTTAGCTCCTTGGATTTTTCTCATCAGTTATTTCTCTGAGGAGGCTCTCTGTTCCCTACTGGCATACCTATGTCCTTAGGCTGCTCTTTCTGATGGAGTCAGATCGATGCTGTAAAGTTCTCTCATTTGTCCGCTTAGTTGTCTCTCTTCGTCCTCCAGGGCCATTTCTGGGTTTCTTAGAGCTCACTAATTCTCTCTTCCATCTGGTACGCTCCATTTCCAAACCTCTCTAATGTATTTCTTACCTCATTTATTGAGCTCTAGAGCTCCAGTTTTGTTTTTTTTTTTTTGTAGTTTTAATGTGTTCGGTACTCCTTTTGTTCATTGATTTTATTCCTGAGCTCAGTGCACTATCTTTCTGAGTTCTCTTGTATCTCGTTGAAGGTTCTTTATTGCTGCAATCTTAAATTCTGATATTTAAGAGGCAGTCTTCGATGACTTTGAATTCGGTTTTGAGAGACCTTTCCTTTCTTTCTGTGTTCCCATGTTACCTTGGTGGTTCAGAATATCTGACAGACTGTTACTCTGACTGCACACTTAAGGTAGTCAACTCTTCTTACTTAGAAGAGGTTTTGCCCTCGACAATTCAGCAGGTTGATGGGTGTAGCGCCTTTGGTTTTCCAGTAGATGGTGCTACAGCGCAAGCTTTGGTGTCTTACTGGCACCATTTGTGCCTCTGGGATGGCTGCGGGGAAGCATCACTCGGGTGAAGCAACATGGTGCATATCCACTGGGACTGTGGGTAGCCCCCTCTGTGACGGGCTCACGTCACTTACAGGGCACCGCTGCCGTGGTGGGGGGAATGTGGTGAGTGGTGAACAGAGGTTGCGAATTCGCAGCACTGCTTCCTTTCTCCTAATGGTCGCTGGCCCAGCTGTTTTGGGAGGCGTCTCCATGTCTCCACTGCTTCCAGCGGGTTCTGCCGGGATGGGTGGGGCTAGGGAAGCAACCGTGCACCCGAGGCTCCGCCGCCCCGCCAGCAACAGCATGCGCCCTGACGTGCTGTGCTGTCTGGGGCTAGGCAGGCAAGTTCGCTTTCTCTGGCTCCGCTGCCCGCCTCAATCCCTGCCCGCGACGGCCTCGGGCACCACCAGGCCAGCCGGGCGCTGGAGTGAAGGTTGCGGCCGGGGAGGCGAGTGCCTGATCTGCAGCTCCTCTGCCCTTCAGTAACGGCTGCTGGCCGTACTGTTTCTAGGTTCCCGCCACCCCTGCCCGGGTCTGACGTGATGCAGAGGGGAAAATGTCTATTCTTGGGGGACTACTATTTGTTTCTCTTACCCTCCAGGACACAGTGTGAGTACTGTTGCCAATTTCTCCATGGCTACCACACCCTCTGGAGCCACGGTGAGCACCGAACTACGTCTGTGGCAACTGTCCCTGTCCTCCCTCTGTCCCACCTGCCCTGCTCATTCCAATATGACCTTCATTCAGATGCTCGACGCGGGGATCTCAGGTGTGTTTGTGTGTCGAGCAGCGGATCCTTTTTTGAGTGACAGCTGTCTCACTTGTAATTTTAAAAGGAGAAACAAGAGTCTGCTCACTCTGCCATGATGCTTATCACCCCCGATGTGTCTGTGTTTAAGCTGTGTTATTACAAGAGTCAAAGGTTTAAAAAAATGAAGGATTATAAAGTAAAACAGTTCTATTAAGCTAAAGTCAATTTATTTTTCTTTTTGATTTCACACCTTTTCAAGAAAGGCATTTTACTTTACAGAGTAGACTAAGGTTATTTAAAAGTCCAAAGCAGAGTTTAATAAGGTTACATAACTCAAAACATCTCTCCACGTGGTCAACCCAGAACATGCTGCCATTGCCCAGAAGCCCGCTCCAAAGTGGGCTAGACTCCTGAAAACATGTTTTGTTTCTTTGTGTGACTTTTTAAATTAGTTTCAAGAATACAGTACATTGGTTAGACTTTTATATAGTTTTAAAAACGATCACTCTAATTTTGAAGAAACATTTCTTAAAATAAACCGCGTGGAGCCCGAGCGTCTGGGGTCGTCGGGTCTCCGGCCTGCGCAGTGGTGTCCGGGGCCTTCACGCGCCCTGGCCCCCACTCACCGACACGCAGAGCAGCTTCCCGTCCCGCAGGCTCCGCTCCCGGTCAGGGCCCCGCACACGGCCGTGGTCTCCATCGTGTACGCGGCGTCCTCACTGCCCCTTCTGTACGTGCAGATGCGCTTAGGCGCAGACACTCGCCGTTGGGGTGCGGCTGCCTGCAGCGTTCAGTCCAGTCACGTGCTGGCCAGGCTGGTGGCCCAGGAGCAGCGGGCTGTCCCTCACCGCCTAGCTGTGTACTGAGCAATTGCACCTAAGTTTGTGTAGGTGCCCTCTATGATATTTGCACAATGACAAAATCACCTGACGAAGCATTTCTCAGAACACACCCTCATCTTTAAGTGACGATAATGTGATCCATCACATCAAAAGGCCAAAGAAAATATATTATATATCGACAGATGTCAAAAAAGCACGAGACAAAATCCAACACCTGCCCATGATAAAAACTTTCAGCAAGCTGGGAACAGAGGGGAGTTTCCTCGGCTTGTCTAAGAACGTCTACAAAAAACCCTAGAGCTAACAACAGACTGAACCATGGGAAACTAGATGGTTTACCCCCAAGACTGGGAACCAGGCAAGGATGCCCATCTTACCGCTCCTGTTCAACATGGCACTGGAAGCTGTAGTTAATTCAAGAACCATTTTGCAGATGATATGATTATGTAGAAGAATCCAAAAGAATTAACAACAGAACTCCTAAAATTAATAAGCAACTCTAGCAAGGTTGCAAGAAACGAAGTTAATATAAAAAGTCAAACACTTTCCTATATACCTCCAATGAACAATACACAATTTGAAATTAAAAATATCACACCACTTAAATGAGTATCAAAAATGAAATAATTCGGTATAAATCTAACAAAACGTACAAGATCTATGAAGAAAACTAGAAAACTGACAACGGAGAACTAAATGAATGGAGAGATATTCCATGTTCGCGGATAGGATTACTCAATATTGTCAAGATGTCGGTTCTTCCCAGACTTCATATATATAATCAATACAATCTCAATAAAAATCCCAGCAAGGAATCTGGTACATATGGAAAAGCTGATTTTAAATTTTATATAGAAAAGAAAAAGACCCAAACTATCCAATTCAATATTGAAGAAAACAATGTCAGAGGACTGACAACTACTTGACTTGAAGAGCTACCATAAAACTACAGTAATCAAAAGTTTGGGACGGGCAAAATAACGGGCAAATCGACAGGACAGGACAGGGAGTCCAGAAATATGGAAGTATACACAATTATGGTCAACTGATATTCAACAAAGCAGCGAAGGCAGCCCAGTGTAAAGCACCGAGACCGTGGTCTTTTGTTACAGCAGCCGTAACAGAGTAAGACACGTATAGTATCCCTTACTGTGTATGATTCATTCTTGGAGAAAAGGAGTATTGATTACATTTTTATAAATCATACTCTCCTTTGAAATTATTTTATCATTTTAAATATAGCTTATTTTCATTTCCAATAGATTACTGATAATATCGTTTTGTCCTCGATACTTTAATGTTCTGTGCCCCCAATTTCTCTGTCCACTAACTGCTTCCAAAGATCCCGGTGGTTAGAGAATGTGAGTGAACTTTTTATGATATTAAAATAAACATTTATGAAATCAGATTTCAGTAAATATGTTTGACATTTTCTTTAAATCTTGGCACAATTGTATATGATATACTAATAGAAAGGTTGGATTAAAAAAATACTTTAAAGATCTCGAAATGCCCAGATGAATATTATTCCTGTAGCATACGGCTGGACGGTAGGAAAAGGCACTGTATTATTTGTAGGGATTTAAGAAATGATGGCAAATAGTGTTCTCTGTCTCTGTCTCTGTCTCGGCAGCAGAACCCCTAAAATCTATGTCATAAAGAACCGCAATGTATTCTAACACAATGGCTGCAACTCAGATAGAAGAAATACCGACACATCCATCCTCTCGGCTCCCTCGGGGCCTCGAGGCCCCTCTGCATAATACAGGTCGCCTTACCATTTTTTTTGCTGGAGACAATGATCATATTAGCAGCCTCAGAATGAAAGGAGCATCGTGAGGCCGGCAAGCGAGCGGATGGTATGCTGCGGCCCCACACGTAAGACGAGAAATCCTCCTCCCTTTTCTTGTCGCTTGCCATTGTGTCTCCCTGCTTCCTCACGGACGCCTCGAGCTTCATTACAAAACCAGTGCGCACGGGCACGGCTCGGATGGGTGGGCAACGTTCCTTTAGAGCTGACGAGGTTCCTGCACCCCACCCGAGAGGTCCCAGAAGCACGTGGAGGAGACAGGGAGGACCAGAGTGTAAGGGGGCACAGACTGGTCCAAACTGCTTCTAGGCCGAAGCATGTCATCAATCAGGTCGAGGAGAAAATAGGAAGCCAAGGAACTAAAAGCGTGACGGTCCCTCTTTGCCGGCAAGAGTAAGGCACACCTGCACTAGTACTCAGAAATAAACAACGACCAGCTTCTAAACATTTGGGAGACTGAACACTTCTGAGCTGAGGACAGCACAGAAGCCGGAAGGGCAGGGTTAGGGACGGTCAGATGGTACTGCGCTCCCCGTTCCCGAAGGTACTCTGTGCTCTCGCTCCCGTCTGGTAGAAACAAAACCGGTTTTCGACACGCTCTGAAAGTATGAGCAGGCGCTCGATGACACCTGGCAGCTTCTTCCTTTTCCTGATCCAAACGGAATCAAACATACTTTTTGAGGGTAGAATTTTCTACACTCATTTCTGTTCAGTTATAATTGCTTTACATGAAGTCGGTACAGCACTTTCCATTCGCCGATGGAGAATTACACACGAGGCTTCTGAAACCATTCGTCCTTAAGGAAGTCATATTGATCTAGATTTTGTGCCCTGACATTGACCTGTCACCAAGAAACAGAAATGTGTATTTGAAGGACTGGGATTCACTCTAAAAATAAAGTCTAATGCAAATGTCATTATCTAAGGCTCTTCCCTTTGGCTAGATTATTTAGTCCTGTTCTAACCTGATCTCTTCAATTCAAAAGTAAGTCCTGTCTAAGGCCACGGGCCACGCCCCCCTGGACGCCCCCCGATCCCCGCTGATCTCGGCAGCTAAGCAGGGTCAGGCCTGGGTAGTACTTGGATGGGAGAGTGCCTAGGAAGACCAGGTGCTGTAAGCGTAAAAAATTTTTAAAACTTTTTAAAAATTTACAAAAAGAGTAAGTCCAGAAAACGATCGGCCAACTCGTCAGCAAGGTGCTTACATTCAGCTAATGGACTAAAGGCCAATTCGCTAATTCCGCTCCGTACAAGACTTCAGAATAATCCTCACTCTTAAGTAATTTGTAGGTAGAAGATAATTCGGCAACCAGTGCTGTGCCAAGAATGAATACAAGGCTCTCTTCGGTGTGAGCCTTCGCTCTGTAGTCCCGTGCGCTCTGTTGGGTTCCAGAGTGAAACGTAGGGTCCGGTCCCCAGGGAGAGCGCTCAGCAGTGCGCAGAGAGGAGAAACGGGCGGTCGGACGAAATTATTTGGCTTTGACCCTAACTCTCTAATCACTCAGTCTGTGTTTCCGCCACTATTTACTTCGCTACAGGTTCTGTCTGTAGCCATCTCTTATTTCTCCTTTTCCTTGGTGAACTCACTAATTCTCTGTCTCGATGCTTTGCTAGCACCTCAAACTTCACATGAGCAAAAGCGAAATTTTCTCCTTCCCAAACAAGCCCTCTGGACTTCCGACCCGCCTGTGTTAATGGCGTTATCGCTCTCTGAGCCTTGGCGTCATCTCTGACTCCTCTTCCTCTCGATGTGCTGCCGAGTCCTGTTGCCTCCACCTCGTCCGCTCACAATCTGGCATGTCCCCGTCCACACTGCCATTGACGCCAGCACTCCAGGACACACTATTGCTTCTCACCCCGCTGATCACAGCGGCCCCCTAACTGGCCAGCAGAGATGCGCCGAATGGCGCACCGAATGGAAATGAATGGTGTCCCCACCTAGGCCTCTCGGCGCCCGAGTCCACCCTATGGAACGGTCAGACCGAGTTCGGCCTGCGCAGCTCATTAGTCCTGTGCTCAAAGAGCGTCCTACTTCGCTTGTAGTCACATTTTGGTTTTACGCTTAAGGCATGCCGCATTAGAAGCTCTCCTCATCTTCCGAAGGTTACGTCTAATTCCTCTGAAACGTTATCCCGTCACTGCAGCAAGGCTGGGCTCCTCGCCGCTCCACACGCGCTACATGTCCCCCCATGTTCTTCGTGTTATTCCCGTACCTGTGAGAACCCTCCTTATCCACCCGGGCCTATCTCAGACATCACCTCCGTCTGTGAAACCTTCCTCGACTCCCAGCATCGCGCTCCTTCCCTCTGAAAGCCCCGACACTTCCTCTAAATCATCTAAGACCTGCTTTGTATTGTGGCAATAAAATAAAGCTCGTCTCATCCTCCGTGATTTGAGAAGGTGCTTTATTTGTATGTGAATACCCTGCAGTGCCAACAACGGTACTTGGTATGACAAATTCTCAATAAATATTTTTGGGGTAGGGAAAAGAAGTAAATAAAAGGGAATATATCTGACACAGAGAAGAACTGGGTGATAAGACCTGTGTCCTAAAACAATATATTAACACCAATGTAACAGTGGTAACCAAATTATAGCCAAACCTCATTTACACTTCTAAGCGGACGTTTTTGAACCGTATTTCTAATAGAAATCCGAACTTAATTTTATTTGAACATGTATATGATATTTTACTATGTGCCAGGCACTGTTCTAAGCCTTTTATATGTTAATTTACATAATCCTTATAACAACTGTATTTTACTTTATTTTATAAATTGGGAAACTCAGGCAAAGAGACGAAGCAGTTGGCCCAAGGTTATAAAGTCAGCAAGCGGCAGAGCCCAGGAAATCTGACTTCACGGCCTACGTATGTACCATAACTATGTCTTTTACCTAAATGTATATACCTTGTTGACTTCAAAAAAATTTGAAAAAATTGAAAATAAGGGATTGTTCTTGAAAGCTCCGAGTCATTCATTGTAAGTTTCCCTGATTAAAAGGTGTTAGGGTACAGCACCAAACTGAGAAGGCTGCCAAGGTGCACAGAGCCGCTGTACTGAATGGTACCAAAATGCCCAGCCTTGATGGCTGGGTTGTTTTCCCTCTTTTTATCCCTCGATGTTACACCGTTGTTTACCACTTGTGACTATCACTGTGCTTAAAACGTCTTCACCGTCCTCAATTTACTCGGAACTGAGAACCAAGCCTACCAGACATAGGAGCCAGCGGGGCTCTGAGGAGTTTTGTATAAAGTCGTGAGGCTCTGTTACAGTAAACGATCCTGCACTTTACACTGGTTTCAGGAGTGTGGTCCATTAAGCTGAGGCTGTTATAAGTCTGAACCACAGATAAACTGAGAATCACCATCCAATCTCTGCTGACTGCATGAGTTACACAAATACGGGTTCCAAAAGTTGAGAATGCTCCCCAAAAGTGGCTCACATCAGCCCAAGTGTCATTAGTAGGAAATGTCACAGCATTTCTTAGACCAACGAACACACACAGTTCCTCCCATTCTTACCTTCGCACCACCCAGAAATCCGAGGGAAACGGCAACCCTCGCTCGCAGATCTGGCCTGTCTCTGGGCCACACGTAAGCGAGCATTGCTTTTATGATTTTCTGAGTATCGACATCTTTTAACTGTTGAGAGGAAACAAAGCAGTGAGTAACGTGTCATTTCAAATGTAACGAGATTTCAATAACGTAGAATTATGTGCCTATTTGAGAGAAATAGAAAAGTATGACGAACACAACTTTTATTCGAAATCTAAGGTCAATACCTTTCAAACCCTAACTATTTTGGAGAAAAAGAAAGGATTTCAATTGCTTTTTAAAAGCTACTCATTTCTCTTAATTTCTTACTTACAGCTATAGCCAACCTTACATTGTCGAAAATGTACTATATACATTTATTAATTAAGCTATCAAACGTTACATAAAATTTCAAAAACGTTTCTACATTTCCATCTTTGTGGTCAAAACCTTTATATACTTTTGGGCCCTTTATCAGTATGTTTATTTAAAATAATCTGAAGCCCTAAGTCCCAACTCCTGGTCGAAGAGTTACAGTATTTAGGAAAGTAGGAGTCTCGGCACTGACTACACAGAACACAGGTTGGGTTACCACAAATTTCAATAAAAAACGTCATTTGACAGTCCTGCTTAATCTGGTGTAAATCTGTGTTTCACGTGTCTGCCCACGTGCCCACGGCAACGTTCTCATTAAATTCTTTCTGTTTCAGTGTCAGCTTTAGAAGAGTAATATTAAGGATGGAAACCAGACTTTGTAAAGTAGATCCGCACATACTCGCAGCCGGCCCCCCTTCTCTGCAGGGGACGTGCTCCGAGGCCCCAGCGAACGCCGAAAGCACAGACACGAGTGAACCCCGTATGTACTGTGTTTTTCGCTATACGTACATACGCACGATAAAGTTTAATTCGTTAATTAGGCACAGTGAGAGATTAACAATAATGAAATGGAACAATTATAACGACGTAATAAGCAAGGGTTACTTGAAAACAGCACTGCGACACCGACGGCCAAGACGACCGCTAAATGACTAGCGGGTGGCGGCACGCAGAGCGCGGGCGCGTGGGACACGGGGAACTCGCGCCTTGCGCTGAAGGCTGTGATAGTTCATGACGATACTCAGAAAGGCGCACGATGTAAAAGTTATGAATTGTTTCTCTCTGGAATTCTCCATTTCATATTTTCGGACCGCGGCTGACCGCAGGGAACTGAAACCATGGAGAGTGGGAAAATCACGCCCGTTTTAAAAACTGAAGTATTTACTCAATCTCTGGAAAAGGTATTAAAAACAAAAACATCAAAAATGTTACTGTTCGTTGTTGACGAAGGTGCATGGAAATGAGCACCCTAATACTCTGCGGATGGCTGAGTACATGAAAATACTCTCTCTGGAAAGCAATGTGATATCTACCAGAAGCTTTTGAAATAATTCGGCCCTGTGTCTTGAGAATTCCATTTCTGGAAGCCTACGCTTTAGAAAAAACACTTAAGAACATGTTCCAAGTTGAATCGAGTCCACCTTCTAAAGATCTCTTGGCTCTGTCTACTTCTACGTCCACCAGCGACCTTATCCAAGCTGTCACTTCTTACCCGAACCAGTGCGACACCCTCCAATCTGCTCTTCCTGCGCCCGCTCTGTCCCCTGCTCGCCCTGCAATCACGCCTGGCCCCGGCTGCAAAGCTCTCGAAGGCATTCCATCACTCTGAGGGTAAAGATCAGAGTCCCCAGCGCGGCCTGGCCCCTGACGAGTTCCCCACAGCTGTCTCATTCCACTTCTCCCAGGGTTCGTGTCGCACTGGCTTTCTTTTACTTTCTCAAAGATGCTACGGTCCCTCCTGCCACGGGGCCTTTGCGCAACGCCGTCCACTCTGTCGGGGATAATCTCTCTCTCTCTACGGTGCCAACCCACACCCGGTTGCCAGCTCGAGCAGCGCCTCCTCGGCGAGGTCTTTCCTAACCCCACGAAGGATCCGTGGCTGGATTTTCTCTCAGAACGGGACCCCTTTCTTCCGGAGCATCCATTCCCGTTATAAACAAACATATACAGCAACATGATTATTTGATTACCATCTGCTCTCCTGCTAGAATTTAAATTCCATGTGAGTAGGAACTTTGTGTTTTGTGCTCACTGTTGTAACCCAATACCAAATGTAATGGCTAACATACATCAGGTATTCAACAAATATTTATCGAATAAAAAGATGAAAAATGTCGCTATAAGAATATTTAGTCCCATGCTGTTTTAATAGAAAAAAATCGGAAACAGCCTAAACAGTTAATATTTAGAGAACCACGTAAACAAATTACAGTGAATGCAAACAACAAAATCCAGCCTTTCAGAAATATGCGTAGTGACACGGCACATACTAAGTGAAAAAAGCAGAGTTAAAAAAAGTAATTTTTCGTGTAACAAAATGTGATATCCGTTTGAGTTTAACCATGCATGGAAATGTTTCTGGAAAGCGAGACTCCCCAAAGTGTTAACATCATCAGTAGCTGTGAGAAGATGAAACCACTGATAATTTTTTTTCTTTTTTTTTGCTTGCTTTTATTTTCTGCAGCTCACATATAATGACAAAAAAAAATGTTAATTCATTTTGAGGGGGGAAAGTTACATGATTTCAAGTCGATTTGCACAACAAGGAATGAGGAGAACCTGTCAACATATAAGAAAGCCAGGACAGCGCGTTACATGGTACCGGACAGTCTGTATCACGCTTCTCCCCGCTCCGAGGCTCAGCGATCTATTTTTGTAGTCTCTCATTACCGGTTTACTGAGTAAAGAGTAAGTAAGGTATTTTTTAAAAGGGAATGAGGCTGTAATTTTAAAATTCACTTTTCCAATCAAACTATTAGTAAATAAAGATAATTTAATACATTATAACGCCGACTGGGGCATTTCGACCACTTTCCCATTTCACAAGTTCTGTCTTTTATTTCTCTTGACGGAATGGCAAAGAGACTCTGGTTCCACAGGTCATTAGAGACACTCTCTCCAGTCAAAACCCATGACATAGCCCCGAATTTTTTCAATAAGGACACAGAGAAGTTATAGCTAAGGGCAAAAAAAATTATTCTAGTTGGCTCAACAGTGCATAAAATGTCACCACTTCGTTTAACGAAATGGGTTCTGAAGTTGTGTAATTGTGCATTACGAGCCCATTAAGCTGTAAAGTACGTGACTTCGGTTATAGTTTAGATAAATTATAAAGTTTGAAAAGTAATGCCAAATCAAAGAGGCATTTCACAGGTGGAGGTATATATTTTTAAAATTTTTAAATCAACTTATTCCTAATGCACGAGAGTAAAATAAGCCTGAAGGCCTCGATTCAGATCCTGAACAACGATCACCGTCTAAACTGTTAAGTTTCTGGACAGCGGGACTGGATCTGGTTCATCACTGTAGCTACAGTACTTAGCACGGAGTTCTGCAGGAGCAGGTGTTCGATACGTACTTTTCAAATGAACGGATCATGACAGAGGGCAGAGTTTACAGAATCCCCTCGTAGTAATTGCGGCTAATGTTTACTGAACACTTCACTATACACCAGGCACTATTTCAGATCCTTACGTGGTATGAGGAGTTCACTTCTTTAAATCCCCTTTGGTGTGATGGGCATCTTCACTTTACAGATGAAGAAACTGATACACAGAGATTAAGTAATGTGTTCAAGGTCACTCTACTAGGAAGACGTGGAGCCAAGATTGGAATCTAGGCAGTCCGGCTCGGGGCTCGGGCTGTGAACGAAGCCCCGTACCTCCTCTTTTCTGCTGTTACCTTCAAGCTCTGCTATTCTACGGTCCCTTTTAGCTAACGAGGCTAAAGGAACACAAAGATGGCAGGGAAAAAAGGGTAAAGAGGACACCAGATGTAAAGTATTATGATGATTCTCGCTCCAATTTTACTGGCGAACAAAGAAAATGTCTTGTTTTCTTTTAAATGTTCTTATTAGTTTCAAGTACACAGTACACTGGTTAGACATTTACATAGTTTATGAAACAATGCCCCTGATGACTCTATCTCCCCTCTGGCTCTACACACGGCCATTACCTTACTGCTCACTGTGTTCCCTGTGCCGAGCTCCCTGTGCCGAGTAAAGTATTATGATGATTCTCGCTCCAATTTTACTGGCGAACAAAGAAAATGTCTTGTTTTCTTTTAAATGTTCTTATTAGTTTCAAGTACACAGTACACTGGTTAGACATTTACATAGTTTATGAAACAATGCCCCTGATGACTCTATCTCCCCTCTGGCTCTACACACGGCCATTACCTTACTGCTCACTGTGTTCCCTGTGCCGAGCTCCCTGTGCCGAGCTCCCTGTGCCGAGACCACTATCGACTCCTAACTTGTACTTCTTTAACCCTTCCAAGAAACTGTCTTGAAGTTTGTAATGCTGGAGCCAACGAGAAGTGACTGCTTTTCTTTTATTAGTCAACATATCTTTGGTGTGTTTTGAGCATTATTTGCAACTATCCTTAAGAGGCCCTGGTGACGGGCAATCCTGAAAACTGGCAAATAACATGCCAAGAACAATACATGAATAAATAAATCTCAGTATTTGTATTAATTTTTTTTAATTCGATTTTATATGTTGCTGTTTCTAAAGACAGCCACGAAGAGCAGTACTATACAAAAATGGGACAGAAATGTGATAGTGATGTTTTTGACTTCTGTGAAAGAAAGGAGCTATTTTGGGGATCGAAGAAACAGGGAGGAAAATACTGGAAAGGTTTGCTTACCGATCGCCTCCTATCAATAAAATAACTAATATTTAGCTCTCTACAATTTAGAGAGCACTTTTACATAAATCTGTTCTCTTGCCAATAACCCTATACCGTTTCTACTTAGTGATACCGTACCTAAACTATTGGGTCAAATCGGGGGAAAAAATAAAGGCAAGCTCAGAGAAAGAGAACCAGATGCGGACCTGTGGAACAGTATTCCAATGACATTTTCACTCACTCGGAAAAAGCATAATACAATTAAATCTTTTGATTTCAGTGGCCTACTGATTAGCTTGTCTGTATGATGATGATGATAAAAAATATGGATAATTAAATAAATGGATCACGTAGATAGAAGATTCACCATGAAGCTAGGAGACATTCTAGGATTCTTCTAAACTAAGTATACAAAAGAAAAATGTTAACCTTAAAACATACACACACACAAATTACTTGTACGCGCTAAATCTAATTTACCTATTTATTTATAAGGCTAGACTGTATAACAGAAAACCTCGACCAATGCTATTTTAAATGAAGAACAAAAACGTTTAGGTTGATAATTTTTCTTCTTGTTTAGTCGATCATGAATTTCGATTGTTTTAAGCCTGAGAAAATCTCATCTATATAACCATGGTCAATTTACACAGTTTTGTATTAGAAAACCTGCAGTTACATGAGTCGATCAAAATATTCTGGAGCGTGAGCACCTTTGAAATACCTTCCATGCAAGCACAGCCATCTGTACGAACTCCCAGTTAGTTACTCGCGATCGGCTCTTACCCCTTCCTTCGGGTCTGTGTGGAGTCCCCCTCCTGCATGGCCATGCCAGCACGTCCTCTTTTCTATCAGCGGCCATGTCTGCTGAGCCTAGTTAAAAATGATATCAGGCTGTCCGTTAGCCATTCCAGAAATTCGGATCTTTCAGGATCTGACAGTGTATTGGCTTTCCTACTGACGTTTGCTACTACAGTACTGTGCAATCTGGTACCGTATCATGGGCAAGCAAAGTGTATTATACAGCCAATTAATCAAATCCCACTTGCTCTCCGTGTATACGTTCTTGCTTTACAATTTAATAGTTGATTTCACACAACTGATTATTTTTCTTATTATTCTGGCTCACGCACATACATTTAGAAACAAAGTACGTTTTAATACTTGACAGTCTACCTTCTGCTACAGGAATTTGCACAGGTTTGTCTTTCCTATTACATGGTCAATTTCTTAAGATTAGGTACAGTCTCTCTGCCTTGCGTCTCCCATGGCACGTACCGCACGCAGTGTCATGCACACAGGGAGGGCAGTAGATTTCAATGCTTGTTGGATCAGCTTGTAAAATAGAGCTATCTACAAATCTTCCAACTAGCCTTGAAAACACGCAAACATCTTGCTTATTATAATTTCTTTAAAAGGCCTTAAGATTACTGCTCAGGTTAGAGAACCAAATTTTCAATAATTTGAGAAAATCTAATAGTTAAGAGAGTAAAAATTAGGCTTAAAATTTAGGCTCGCTAATATCTCCTTCCGCAATTAAAAAAAAATTAATGAAATACAATACAATAATGCTTCAATAGTCATAATAATAACTGATGAATAAGGGCAAGTTCTCTATAAACACAATGTGTATCAACACCAAAGCATAACAGCATCGGCTTTGGGTCAAGCTGCAGAGGAAATTATAAAAAGCAAAAAAGTGCCTCCTTGTTCTCACCAATTGAGAAACAAAAAGCAACTGCCATAAATGGGTTACTGACTTTTAGATCAATAAGCTTAAAGCATTTTTAAAGGGAAAACACCAAAAGGTAATTTTTAGTGTGCTAATGTCTCTTTGTGACATTTGCTTCCCTGTGAGAGTGAGAGACATGTTACATCGAGGGGTCTAGTGAATATCACACAAGATGATGAGGTCTTCAACAGAGCAAAAGATTCAAATATAAATAAACTCAGTGGTGTCATGAACAATGAGAAGAATGAGCACATTCTCCCTTAACTTAAAACTTTAATTGAATCATGGAAAATCTAATTCATTTCTACAGCCTCTGCATAAATTAGAACAATGCCTTGTACCTTGATGGCAAATAACTGTTAACCAGAAAAGAAAATAAAGGAAATACCCAGGATTTCGACCACCTTCTGATTTCCTAGCCTTTTTCTATCTTAGAGATTTGTCTTATGTTAAAGCCTTGAGATTTTTTAAAGGTGTCTTTCACTAACATTAGCAATGAAAAATAACCCTCGACAACACTGAACTCAGCATCACTTACCAAACAGATTCTAATTAAGCTTAGAGTCCTTTGAAATTCTGTCATCTGAACATCTTCTAGGGTAAAGAAACTTTACTCACTTGAAAACTTGCAGCATTCTCCATAACAGATACAAATTAACAGGACAAACAAGTATCAACAAGCTGCCATTACATTTCTAACAGCTTTCTGAAAATGTTACTCTAGCTGGCACTGGTCTCAAGAGATTCAGATTTCTCCAGGAGCAGAAATATATCAAGATTTCTTTCTCCATTTCCAGTAGCAGCAACATACCTTCTTATTCCATCTAGCCAATATTTAGGGAAAAAAATGAAAACGGAAATCCTTCGGGAAATATGAAATATGTAGTATAAATTGGAAAATGCTCCCAGGGCTTAAACACTTGTCCTAGCTATATGTAGAAGTGTCTGCTTAATCTTACCCTTGAAGCATCTAATACCTGTCTTGAATTGCCTTTTTCCAGTCTCTGCCATGCGCTATGTCTCAAGGACTCTGGGATCTGCAGAAGAGGAAAAAAAGGGGAAGAGGTTTCAGGGTGAACAGTTGGAAAGATATCCTTTACTGTCTATAAACGTACGCAAAATAAAACCATAGAGATGCTTATGCTTTCGATATGTGCCTAAAAAGATAACAAACACAATGCATGGTCCAATATAAAGTAAATTATATCACTCATTAAAAGTGTCGAATTGCATTTTATTTTTGCCCTCTTTCTCTCTGGGTTTCTCGGTCTTTGTTACCTGAAGACTCCCAAGTCTTCACAGCCGCTTCTCTCTTAAATGGCTACTATGCTCTTTTTAAAAAACTCCTCCATTTATTTAACTCCATTTGTCATATTTTATTGTGTTCTCCCTTGTATCTGCTCCCTCTTTAGTCTTACTCTGACTGCTAAATTTAGATACTGGTCACAAGATCAGTTTTGCCAAATACTTCTGTATAACCAGACGACGGACTTCAAAGAAAGATTCCTTGGGCCAATTTTTTGTCTTGATAATGTCCCAAAAGTGGAGTTGAAAGAAGGCAGTATAAAGAACCTCTCCATGGCAATACCAGACAGGCATCTGTAAAACGGACACACGTCCTTCAGAAATGCACCAGAAGTTTAGTGAAGAAACATTTACCTCTTAGTCTCTCCCAAAAGGCAAGTGATGCTTAGGCTTTACTGAACCAAAAATGAGTTTTACAAATGGATTAATGTCTGAATATAAAAGTTAATGTTGTACAGTGCAATAGAGCAAAAATCAAATCAACCAAAAAACCACCTCCATACACAAAAAGCTAACCAAATTATTTTAAAAATTAACTCGGCTCTTAGCTGAAATGTAATGAGTAGTTGATTTCTTATACATATTTGTAAACATATAAGGCATTCCATGAATTATACAAATTTCAAAAATCCTAATGGTTGTTTGCACGCTGTCTTGCCAAAGCCAAGCTCCCACACGATTCCACGTACCCTCGAACCTCCACACGCCGTCCACTGCCGGGGACGCCTTTGTGATGCTTAACTCAGCTGTTTTCCTCACGGCCTTTCTCCACACTAAGATCCCACGCGAGCTTTACTCCCTCATTTTCCAGTTTTTCGTAAGTGCCTACTTCAAGTAACTGTACATCAAGATGACCTTGCATGTGTTTGTACATGCACATGCAATTTAATCTTCTTTGCCTTTCAAAATTTGCCAACTTCTCTCAAGTGAATGACTATGCGCCTTCTCTCTCAAAACCACGCCTATGTATGTGGTCAATAGGTAAATGTTGGTGATACACTTAACAGCAAAAACATACATTCTGAAGTGATATTTGTCAAAATGAAGATCATTACCATCAAATCTATGCCATTGGAATTACTCATAAAACCCCTTCAGAATTTCGAGCTCTCTCTTTATCTTTTTCGAATCAAACCATTATTTCCCATAATTATCAAGATTCGAGGTAAATGATTTTTAAATGTTCATATTCGAAGTAAACTTCCAGAACTAAAATAGCATTGTTCAAATTATAAACCATTTCAGACATATAAAAAGTTCCCAAAACAATATAATGAACACATATGTACTCACTATCCAGCCTAATAAATAACAGATAAAAAGAAAGCCCCCAAAATGCTCCTCTACAATGTCGTCTCCTCCTTAAGAGAGAATCCATATTGATTATCTGAAGGAAAAACACCCGTCACACAATTGGTTAACTCCTTTGGAGCGCTAGTTCCGGCGCTATTTAAAATTATTTTTTCCTCTGGAAAAACGTTCTGAGTTCTCAAAAGGAGACTTACAAACACTTCGGAAACATGATGCATTTCTCAGGTAAGGGCTGTGTCTACTCTGAACGCCCTTCAGGGTTTATCTTTCACTTCAAAAATGGGACGTAGTGAGCATGGTTCAAGACGGCGAAGCAGTTAGATCCTCAAGTCACTTCTTCCAGTGGACACGCCAAAACTAAAACCACATGCAGAAATACTGTCGCTGAGAAAGCCCGGAGGACCAGCAGAACAGGTTTTCTGCAGCTAAGGTGTTAAGACAAAAGTGGAGACGTGGAGACGGTGGCAGGGGCGGAGACGCGGCCTAGTCAGGACACACGCCCTCAGTGTCCCCGATCGCAGCGGGAGGCACTTCGGAAGGACAGAAGCCCTCCACGAACAGTGACGGCTCCGAGGCCTACATTTGATCGCCAACATGGAGGACCTGCACTGCAAAGAGGAGCCCCCCGAATATCTTGCTTGGGAAACCAATGGGGCTTAAGTTCAAGGGCTGTGGAAACCGACACTCTGCTCTTAAAGGGCTCAGAGCGCAAACTCACACTGGCTGAGTCCCAGCAGGGGCAGCGGCCCGAAAAGCACCTGCGTCACATGTGAAGGAGACACACTGACTAACCTCGGGGCAGGAGCTAGAAGTGCAGGGATCTGTTGGAAATCTCTCTGGGGACAAAAGCGCTGGCAGAAGCCATTTATTTTCTTTTTTCTGTGCGCTCCTGCCACCTAGGTAGGCCAGCTAACACTCCTCACCACACCCCGGGATTCCCTTGCGGCCCATGATGCCCAACCTGCCTGGCCCACCCAAAGCAGCTCTAGTCAGGCCACATCCCTCCTCAAGTAGTTCCTGCGGGCGTGGGCGGTTGGGGGTGACGCAGCTCACACACAATGCACCAGCGCCATTCACAGGTGAGTCCCGCAGCCAGCCAGGCCAGAAGCCAGCCCCGCACACCAGGTCATCCACACAGACAAGTAAAAACTGAAGGAGTTTATTACCACTAAACTGGCATTACAAGAAACTTAAAGAGACTTCTTTAAGCAGAAAATGCTTAAACAAGAACTAAGAAAATATGTGAAAGAAAAAAAACTCACTAGTAAAGGCAAACGTATAGAAAGGTAGTGAATCATTCACTTGCAGAGCTAGTTAAAACACAGAAGCAGTAAACCATCTATATCTACAATAACTGGTTAACAGACGCAAACGCAAAGGAGAAAAGATGCAAAATATGACATCAAAACACAAAACATGGGGGAGGAGTAAAAATGAACTGCTTTTAGAATGTGTTTGAATTTAAGCAGTCATCAATTTAGACTATTATCCGTCTACCTTTTTAAATGTAAATCTCATGATAACAATCCAAAAACCTATAACAGATACACAAAAAAATAAACAGAAAGAAATCCAAACAAAATGATAAAGAAGATAAATCACAAGAGAGATGGAGAAAAAGAAAGGAACAGAGAACTACAAAACCAACCAGAAAACAATTAACAAAAAGGCAATAAGTACATATCTATCAATAATTACTTTAAATGTAAATGGATTAAATGCTGCGATCAAATGACCTAGGGTAGCTGAATAAAGAAAAAAAAACAAGACCCACACATATGCTGCGTATAAGAGATAACTTCATATCTACAGACACACACAGACTGGAAATGAAGGGAGAGAAAAACAGATTCCATGTACATGAAAATGAAAATAAAGCTTGGGTAGCTATACTCACGCCAGACAGAAAAAGACGTTAAAACAAAGACTGAACCAAGAGAAGGGTATTACGTAATGATAAAGGGATTGGCCCAACAAGAGAATATACCACTCGTAAACATCTATGCATCCAAAACAGGAGTACCTAAACATATAAAGCAAATATTAATAGACATAAAGGGAGAGATTGATAAGTTATACAGTAGCAGAGAACTTTAATACACCACTTACATCAATGGATAGATCTTCCCGACAGAAAATCCAGAAGAAATCAGTGGCCTTAAAGAGTACATTAGAACAGATCGACTTAATAGATATACACAGGATGTTCCATCCAAAACAGCAGAATATACAGTCCTTTCAAGTGCACATGGCACATTTCCCAGAATTGCTACTTCAACGTTAGGCCACGAAACGTGTCTCGATAAATTTAAGACTGAAATCATATGAAGCACCTTTTCTGACCTAAACCATACAAAACTACAAATCAGTTACAAGAAGAGAACTGGGGAAAAAAAATACATGGAGGCAAAACAATAGGCTACTGAACAACCGATGGGTTAACGAAGAAATCAAAGAGAAAATAAAACAGGAAATAATACCTTGACATAAGTAAAATTGGAAACACAACATCCCCAAATCTATGGGACACAGCAAAAGCAATAATAATACTAAGGGGGAAGTTTACAGCGACACAGGCCTACCTCCAGAAACAAGAAACCCTGAAATAAACAATCTAACCTCACGCCAAATAAATGCAGTACACTGAAAATGACAATCTGTCCGCCGGTCCATTTGAAGAGGCAAATAACACTGGAAAGTCACGTCTATTTCACCTAAAAAAGAAGAAATTCTCAAAAAAAACTAAAAGTTAAGGATTCTGTGGCCTCCGAGCATAATAATGCATGCTCTCTTTTAAATCAGCACTATTTACCCACTGATCATTAAAAATATGAATCCTCAATACACAGTTGCATATGTACGATATCTTGCTCTGTGTAGATATTCAATAAATATTTAGAAAATGAATATCAACACTAAAACCATCAATCAAGCAGAGAGAATGACCAAGACACAAGTGAGGAGGCTAAGAAAATGGAAACTCGTTCCATTACAATTACATTCCCCCTTTAAGGTAAGAATTCAATCTTTACAAAAAATAATCCTATTAAATAACTTCTTTAGTAATTTCTAAAATGACTGCATCCTTTTTTACAATAGTTAACTTTCATAATCCGAGTTATGCTCAGTGTTTGACACTTCAATCATTTCCTAAAAAGAAAAAGAGATAAAGAACAATTTTGAAATTGTTGATCCATCAGGGATTTGAGAGCCAATCATAAATTCTGCATTCCTGAAGCTGTAGAAACAAAACTACATTTACAACTGTTCATCCAGTATCAAATAGTCACGTGTGAATATTTTTATCACCTGATCATTACAAAACCTAAAACATTTAAAATTAAGCTCTCAATACATTTCTAAAGAGAAATTGTTGTAATTTGAAATTCCATTTAACCTACTTTAAGTGCCTATAAACTAGCTTCTTGAATCAGTGGATAAATGGCAATGTAGCATAAATGTTCAATAGTTCACGGTACCAGGTCTTCGTTAATTAAGCCACAAAAATCATCAGGTTGAACTCCACTGACATGAAATCTGATGACTCTAGAAAAGGGGTTGGCAAATTTTTTTCCTTAAAGGGCCAGATAGTAAATGTTTTAGGATTTGCAGGCCTGTAATTAATTTGTCACAACTACTCAATTCTGTCATTGTACTGTAAAAGCAGCCATAGGTAATACATAAATAAATGAGTGTGGCTGTGTTCAAATAAAACTATCTACAGACAGTGAAACTTGAATTTCGTATAATTGTCATCTGTCACAAAAATTATTCATCTTTGATTGTTTTCCCAACCATTAACAAATATAAAAAAAATTCTTAGCACAGAGGCACTGCAAAACTTGGTGGCACACTGGATTTGTCCCAAGGACCACAGATTGCCAACTTCTGCTCTAGATGATTCCTAGACATCCCCGCAGCCTCCAAGAATTCTGAGAATGCCACAAAAATCACCAGCATCGCCATCACAAAAAACCAACTCACGAAAAAAAATATCCACAGAATCCCCCTCTTCCTCGACCAGGGTTCCTTCCAGCTGCTCGTTTCCCCGTCTCTGGGGGCATGACACCAGCAGCAAGGCCTATTTTGCAGACAGCACGATTCTTCATAGAGTTTTGACGTTTGTTCAGGCAGTTCCTATGAAGTAAGTTTAGATGTTCCCATTCATATGAAAAACTCATTTATCGTGACATTTTTATCATCGTGAAACTTGGTCACTGCTTCATGTGTTTCAGCCGAGTGGCAGCAGATCCCATGCGGTTTGCTAAGAGAGTAACAAAGAATTACAGGTCGATCGTCAAATTCCGAACAAGCAAAACAAATGGCTCAATATTAAAAGGTAAGAAAAAACTTCAGAACCGACCCCTTTGAAATCATGTTAGGGGACAAACGCATCAAGAGAACTGTATCACATTAAGACTAATTCACCAAGGGCACATTTTAGAAACAATCAACAGTGACTCATTTCATTGAGCTGGCTTACTAGAACCCCGGACCCTTCGAAAATTGGTGTGAAGCCCTCAGTACTTCTAAGACTCCTAGCCCTACGGTGTCTACGCACAGAATGGACACGTTACCACACCTCTCATACCGCAGCTGGACTGCTCAGAACGCAAAGAAGCTGAGAAAGTGGAACTGGACCTATTTTCTGCTACTTCACAGTTTCAACTCGCAGGAATTTAATCGTCTTGCTCTTTGTGTTTACTGATACAGACTTGCGAGAGAATTCTCAAGCGCATCTTTAACTGTACGCCCCAGCACCGAACACTCTGCATCAGCAGCAAACCTGCCACTTTATTCAGTTACGTTTTTCTATAAATGCTCGTTTATGTTTGTTGCTTCTTACGGATGTGTCAGACTGCTGCCAAACAGTAAATTACCTGGAAAAACTCATACAAGAAAGAGTTTGCACTTGCTCGGCTCCTTCTGCAAGGCTCATTCTGCAGGTCACATCCGAAATACCCTGGTATCTTTATAAGCATTCCAACAAAGTCTGATGACAGGCAGTCATTTGGTACGAAATGTGACACGATCTTTGCTTATAACAGAGGTGCGGACTAAGAGAATATTGATGTAAACGCAAACCCAACTCTGGGGCACATAAATGATGTCTAGCACCAGATGGAAAAGGTATTCTAAAGAAGGTACAAGCAGACCTCAGAGATATTGTGGGTTCGGTTCCGGACCACTGCAATAAAGCAAATATCACAATAAAGTGAGTCAAAGGGCACAGAAAAGTTACATTTACACTATACTGTAATCTATTAAGTGTGCAATAAGACTGCCTACAAAAATGATGCACGTCCTTTAATTAAAAATACTGCTAAAAATGCTAACCATCATCTGAGCCTTCGGCGAGTCATAATCTCTTTGCTGGTGGAGGGTCTGGCCTCGATGAAAACGCAATATCTGCAAAGTGCAATAAAGTGAAGCGCAATTAAATGAGCTATGCCTGTATTTGGTTTTGTGAATTTTAAACTCCTCCTGGCTTATCCGTCTACATTTAGTCTCTTTCTAGCATGCTGAAAGTAAACTTCTATTATAGAGGTAGGTAACATGGCATTTGAGGCTGATAGCGATCTGACAATCCTTGCTTTTTGTTTCTCTTTTTTCGTGTTGGAAGATTTCTCTCTCTTCTACCTGTCTATTTTTAATTGTTCGTTTAGTACTACTAATGGCACTCAAACCTGAGAAGGTCACTAACCTCTACTCCATAATCTCCTCAGGGTCTAACTGATCAGAGACATGATAGAGAATGCAGCTGGGGATTTCTGGTTATACGATCATTGCCCAAAACAACTGAATTAGCTTCTCAAATAAAAAAGGGACATTTTCAAAAGATATTGCAGCCTCTCAAACACACATACACACACAAAAAAGTCTAATTTTCCTGCTTCTCATTTACCTCATTTATTCGTTTGAGCCCTGAAAAGTTGTCATTTTTTTAAAAATATGCACTCTTCTTGTCGACAGCACTTCGAAAATGCCATCAGATAACCATAACTCATACTTATTTTCACATAATGCCAGGAAGAAAACTGACAGCTCTGTTAGAAGTGTTTTTAAGAGCTAGATTTTTTTTCTAAATGCCGTGAAGAGAAGCACCCAGAGCCTTAAAGTCGCTTTGCAATGTTTCAAGAGTAAACAAACCTTGCTCTAAATTGCCATATCGACCTTCTTAAATTGGAGTCACAGTTGCAATGCAAAAAGGTTTTTATCTTACACACTGTACGTGACAAAAAATTTAAATATATGATCCTTATGCTTTATGATCTAAAACTGACTGATGCGGGCATAAATATCACAGCACGGTAAATGCAATGAGGGTATGATATGTCTTGCCTGCTTTCCCATCCTCATCCACCTAGAAAAAAGCCCTTCGACTTTAATTCGTCCCTGGAGATGCTTAGCCCAGAACAAAACAGCAGATTCATTGACAGCCAAGTTAGTTAGTATTTTACCCACTTTTCATATTTTCACTGCGAGCTCAGTTTGCTGAGGTATTTTCGCATCGGGATTAGAAGCAGTTACGCTATCACCGTTTTTAGTAAGAACCGTTCGCTAAGTACCGTTTGGCTGGTCTTCTGCCCAACACGACCTTATCTCGGTTCATTCTCACTATGCGCTACGAGGTATTTATTATCATTATTATCATTATCATTATCATTCCCATTTTACAGACTAGATACTGGTTCAGAGAGGCTGCCTTGCTCAAGTTCACACATCCAGGAAGTAGTGGAACGGAGACGTACATTCCTACCATTGTCGGTATTAACAATATCGGTAACATTACGGGGCCTGGTGAGTTTACCGTCATCTTCCTGATTGATAACCTTGAATGCCTAGGTTAACTTTGCTGTTGTTAACAAGGCACACACGATGTTTGATTTTTGGTAAAAGCATCCATGAAATTGTGATGTTAAAAATAAAAAGAGACATCACTCGAAAGTTGCAGAGTAAGGGACTTCAGAAATGTGTGCCTCCGCTAAAGCAATGACTAAGCTGTCAAAAACTCACGGAAACAACTTTCTGTTGTTTCTGGAATTAGAACTCTGGAACCTAAACTTATAACAATCAGGGAGATATCATGAAGAAAGATATTGCCAAATTTCATCAGAGAGCGTTCGGACATTTGTGCATGTTCACCTACCATCTGCCATCCCACAGCCCCAGAGGTGGCCATGGGGATGAATGGCATCTCTCATGCCTGGTACCAGAGGGGGAAAGATGGGCCTCGTTCTCAAAGAACCCTGACTGTGTGTTTTGACTTGTGTGGCACCTCCCTGAACACCTGGCTTCCCTTATTTTGCCCCCACGAGAACTCCCTTTGGGTTGGAGCAGCCTTCAGTGTTATTCGTTGGCAGCATATAGAGGCACATACTAGCTTTCAAATACATTAACGTGTGTGAGGCAGGGGATAACAGAGGGCAAGCAGGGGACAGAATAAAAAGGAATAGTCTGGGGAAGGAGATACGTGGCAGAATAAGGGCTTTGAAAGCAAGTAGCATTATTAGTTTTAAAAGTAACAAAATTTTAATAAAAAACGCAAAAGTGTAAGTATTAACAGCCATTCAATATGATGCCAAGAAAAATTAAAACTTAGAGAAATATTTACAAAAATAAGAGATTAAATATCCTAAAATGAAACATGAATGATCCCATATTGGAAGAACACACAGTGCAAAGCGGAGAAATAAAATAACTAAACTATCATCTAGACATATTCACCATGAAATTTAGAAACGTCAAAGAATATATTCTACAAGAGTCTAGAAAGAATAAGCAACAAAGTAAAAGAACCAGATGGACACCAGACTTTTCAACAAGTTGGACTAGATGTAAAAAGACGATGGAGTAGGATTTTCAAAACACTGAAGGAAAAGAATGTCAAACCTAGAGTTTCACACACAACTAAACTGTCTTTGTAATATGATGGCATTATGGGCGCAGATTTCCATAGGTGTGTTCAGTTTGTGAGAAGTCATCAAGCTGTATACATATATTTGCATTTTTCTGCAATATCTCATTCTTGAAGAGTTAAAGGAGTGACATCACAAGATGTCAGAAAAAGAAATCCCATTATCCTTCCCCCATGGAAACATCAATTTAACAATAATATGTGGAGCAAACTACCTTCATGGGAATTCTACATTCCAGTGAAGATGCTGCAGTGCCCTAGACAAGGACAAAGTCTAGAACAGCTGTACTGAAAAAAGTAGAAAGACCAATTTCACTTTATTGATGTGAGTCCCTCCCCCCAGGTAGCAGAACTGAGCACCCAAACAGATCACCCCACCCTGCAACTTTTCTTCTCCCCCAGGTGTGATGCTACAGTTAACGCGGCTTTGCACAGCTGGGAAAAGGCACACGACTTGAGGCTTCTCTCTTGATAGTGAGGGAGAGGAGTGGAACATGCGTCCAATACTCCAGCCTTTCAGAGTGCTACCCGAGGAGCTGGGAGCTATCTGGCCTGGCTTGCAGCTCTGACGGAACGAGCATAGTTTGGATGCCTGGAGGAAGCTGACAATGTAACAGAGTGAGGGGCTTGCTGTGGGAGGCACACTCAGCATCTGGAGAAGGTGTGTTAACTTGAGGCTTCCACCTTAGGAGGGAAAAAGGAAGTGAAACATGCATCCAACATCCTAGCTTTTCAGGGGACTGCCCAAGGGAATGGCTTGTCTTGCCTAAGTCCGAGCACTGATTAAACCTGGCGTGTTATAGTCGCACGCGGCAGCTGAGAACAAAAAAAGTACCTTAGTGACATGCTACTGTTTCAGAGACACGAGAGAGCAAGAGATTATGAGGCCCTGGAAGAAAAGACCAGAAATCCCTCTAACTACAAATCTACACACACAAGTTCAGAGAAGACACATTCACGGGCCCCCAACATCTCTAGCTGGAATGATCGGTGAAGGTCTTTTCCAGTCAGAGCCAGTGCGTAAAGACTAGGAGATACGACTATTTCTTCAAATGTGCAGTGCCAACGCAAAGCTAAGAGGTTCATGAAAAAAGAGAGAAATAAGGTCCAATCAAAGGGAAAACATAAAGTTCCAGAAACTGACACTAAAGACATGAAGGTATATGGAAAAGACCTGACCAAAATTTTAAATTACCTGTCATAGAGAGGCTCAATGAGCTCAGGAAAATGGTGCACAACTGAAATGAGAAATCAAGAGAGATCTGGAAAATATAAAAAAAGAAACACATTTTGGAGCTAAATAATACAAAAAAAAAACTGAACTGAAAAATTCCATAGCTGGGTTCAATAGCAGACTCGATCAAACAGAACAAAGAAACGGCCAACTTGAACAAAGGGCATTTGAAATTATCCAATCAGAGGAGTAAAAAAAAGAAAAAAAAATGAAAAAGAGTAAAGTAAGCCGAAGAGACCTAATGGACACCATAATATGAATCGGTGTTCGTATTATGGGAATCTCAGAATGAGGAGAGACAGGTGCATAAAAATTAAATAGCTGAAAACTTCCCAAATCTGGGAAAAGCAATGGATAACCAGATTCAAGAAGCCAAAATAAACAACAACAAAAAAAGATTCTAAATTTAATATTATAATTAAATTGTCAAAACTCAAGAACAAAGAGAGAGATTTGAAAGCAGAAAGAGAAAAGTGACTCATCACATAAAGGAAGCCCTAATAAGACTAGTAATGGACTTCTCATCGGAAACTTTCCAGAACAGAAGGGAATGACATGGTATATTCAAAGCAATGAAAGAAAAAAGTATCAACAAAGAACAGTATAACCAGCAAAAGTGTCCTTCAAAAAAATGAAGGAGAGATGAAGAATTTCCAATAAACAAAAGCTGAGGGGACTCATCAGTGCTAGACCTGCCCTTACGAGACATGATAAAGGAGTTCTTCGAGTCGAAGTGAATGGCGCTAAACAGCAACATAAAAGCATATGAAAGCATGAAGCTGGCTGGTAAAGGTAAGTAGATAGACAAATAAAGAATACCGTAATAATGCTAAAGCAGTACCACAATCACTTCTTCTTAGTATAGCAGTTAAAAATAAAAGCATTAACAATAACTAGAAATATTTAATTGACATACACTATAAAAAGATATAATTGTGACATCAATAATATAAGGCGTGTGGGAGATAGTAAAAGTGTAGTTTTTATAAATTATCGAAGTTGTTAATAGCATAAAATATATTGTTATAACTTAGAAGATGTTTTATGAAAGCCCTATGATAACCACAAAGAAAAGAACCAATGGAAGATATACTAAAGAAAATGAAAAAAAAATCTAATAACATCACTACAAAAAAAATCAATAAAACACGAAAGAAGCATGAAAGGAAAAGCAGGACAAAGGACTACAAGACAGAACACAACAAAAACAGCAATAGTTAAGTCCTTATCTATCGATAATTACTTTAAAGGATAAGTTATCCAATTGAAAGACATCAGGGACTGAATGGATTAAAAAAAAACAAGATCCAATTACATTGTCTACAAGAGACTCGCTTCAGACTTAAGGACAAACAGGCTGAAAGCAAAAGAATAGAAAAAGATATTCCATAGAAATGGCAACCACATCGGACCAAACAGACTCACTCAAAAACTGTCACGAGAGACAAAGAAGGGCATTGTATGATGATAAAAGTTTCAATTTACCAGGAAGACATATCAATTACAAATATATCTGCCCCCAGCTTCGGAGCACCTAAATATACGAAGCAAACTTTGACAGAAAGGAAGGGAGAAAATGCAGAGCAACACAGTAATAGTGGGAAACTTTAATACCCCACTTTCGGTAACGGGAAAAAAGTACAGACAGAAGATCAATAAGAAATCAGAGGACTTGGACAACAGTATAGACCAATGGACCTAACGGACCAATGAAAACATTCCACGGAACAGCAGCGGCATATACAATCTTCTCACGTGCACACAGAACATTCTCCAGGATAAATCACATATCAGGTCACAAAACTAATCTTTACAAATTTAAGAAGACTGAAATTGTGCAAAGTATCTTTTCCTCCCAAGATAGAATCAAACTAGAAATGACGAGCAGGAGGGCACTACAGACGAAAACCAGTGAGATACCACTTTACACCCGTTAGGATGGCCGTTACGAAAAAAAAAAATGACAACTGTTGGTGAAGATGTGGAAAAACTGGAATTCTGTGCACTGCTGATAGGAAAGCTGCTATGAAAAATGGTACGAAGGTTCCTCGAAACATCAAAAATAGAACGAGCATACGATCCGCCAATCCGAGACCTGGGTATTGATCCAGAAGAACTAACATCAGGATCTCGAAGAGATATTTACTCCCATTTTCACTGTAGCATGATTCACAAGAGCTAAAATGTGAAAGCAACCTAAATGTCCACGGATGGATGAAGAAAATGTACATACCTACGATGGAATAGTTTTCGGCTGTAAAAATGAAATCCTGTCATATGTGGCAACAAGGATGAACCTGAAGGATATTACACCAAGTGAAACGAGCCAGTCCCAGAAGGATGTATACTGTATTATTCCACTTACATGTGACATCTAAAGCAGTGAAGGTCACAGAAGCAGCAAGTAGCATGGTAGTTGACACGGGTGGAGTGGAGGAGGAAATGGGAAGTTGCTGTTGAATTTGTTAAGAGAGCAGATCTCACATTATGTGATTTTTACCACAATAAAGAAAAAAAGTTAGAAAACATGATGGAGGAGACGTTAGCGCAGTGGCAGCATAATATTTTATCTTCTAGAGTATTCACTGAAAACTCCGTGGCCAAATTGGGAACAGCAGGTGAAACTGGAAGGGTTTTGCCCATCCATCCCAGTCGGGGACGAATGCAAGAGGTCTGGGATGATACGCTCTAGAGGAGCTGGAGCCGTCTAGCCCCGTGAACTCTCAACACTGACCAACGGAGCTCCCTTTCAAGACACCATGAGGAGAAAATGCTGGAAGTGGAATTAAAATGAGGCAGGACAAGGACAACAGAAACAAAGGAAAAGAAAGCCCCGACAAAAGTAAGAGGAAGAGACAGGAAATCACAGAAAACAACATGAAAATAACAAAAGGGAGCTCTGTAAAGTCAGAAAAGCTAGCTGAACCGAGCCTCCCTCTAAAAGCTGAGGCAATTTCACAGAAAAATGAACGACAGAAAATGATCACGATCAAACCCAATGCAAACTTAGAATAAAAACACAAAATAATAAACAGAATGACGGCACCATAGACAAGGAAAGCACAACAGAAAGACATGCTTATAAAACCATCAAAATAAGCTGAAACTTTTCAGAAAAATATATGAAACAACAAATTTAAATTGGGTAGACTCAGAAATAAGATGAAAAAATCAACGAATAATTATAAAGAGAAGAAAAACATACTTTAGAAATAAAGCTCAAATTAGAAATAAACAAGAGGTAATAAACGACGGCAAATAAACTCAACATATAATGTCTTAAGAAGAGCAGAAGGTAAGAAAGAAGAAAATGCTAATAATCAAAAATAAATGGGACGAAAAAGGATTCAAGAGCAAGTGACATAATTAAAGCTAGGAAAATGAGACCCAGCATATGAATAATAAGTGTACCTGAAGAAAATTATAAGTACAGTTCTCGACTTCGAAACTTACTACAAAAGTACAATAATTAAGACAATGTGGTCCTCTCTATGGGCATGCCACCCTGAGCGTGCCCAATCCCATCTGATCTGGAAAGTTAAGCAGGGTCGGGCCTGGTTGGGAGACCACCTAGGAAGACCAGGTACTGTAGGTGTAAAAAAATTTTAAAAAAATAATAAGGGATGGTAAGTTGACAAGGTCTTTGCAATCTGTGAGGTCAACCAAGGGTTGTCTTGCCTAAAAAAATAAAAGATAATAAAAATAAAAATAAAAAAATAATAATTAAAAAAAGAGAATGTGGTCCTAGCATAAAGAAAGAAAACTAGATCGATAGAACAGAATTGAGAGTCTAGAAATGCACCAATACATTTATTTTCAATTTAATTTTTGACAAGTGTGACAAGAAAAAAGTAGACGAAAGAATATTCCTTTCGACAAATGGTCTTGGAACAACTGGATAGTCACATACAAAAGAATGAATTGTACCTCTTAGCTGTTACACATCCATGTTCACACACACACACAAACCCTCAAAATAAACATTACAAAATTATTAAAATTTAAACTGTAAAACTCTTAGGAGGCAACATACGTAAGAGAATTTTTTATTTTTGCTTTTGTTGCCTATGTTTTTGGTGTCACATCAAAAAATCTCCACCAAGGCCTATGTCAAGGAACTTTCTCCTATATTTTCATCTGGGAATTTTATGGTGTCAGGTCTTACATTTATGTCTTCAGTCCATTTTGAGTAGCCTTCCATGTATGGTAGAAGGTAAGGGTCTGATTTGTTTCATTTCCATGTGGATATCCAGTTTTCCCAACACCATTTATTAGATTATCCTCTCTCTATTGTGCATTTTTGGTATCTTTGTTGAAGAGTAGTTGACCATATATGCCTGGTTTATTTCTGGACTCTCCTGTTACATTGGTCTGTATGTCTGTTTTTATGCCAGTACTACACTGTTTTGACTATTATAGCTTTGTAGTATAATTTGAAAGCAGGAAGTATGATGCCTCTAGCCTAGTTCTTGTTCAAGATTACTTCTGCTATTCAGGGTCTTCTGTGGTACCATATGAATTTTAGATTTTTTTTTTTCAGTTTCTGTGAAAAATGCCATTGTAATTTTGAAAGGCATTGCTTTGAGTTCGCTAATCGCTTTGGGCAGTATGGATATTTTAACAGTATTAATTCTTCCAATCCATGAATCTGGGATATCTATTTATTTGTGCCTTCTTCGATTTCTTCATCAATGTTTAACAGTTTTCAGTGTATAGATCCCTTACCTCCTTGGTTAAATTTCTTTCTTAGTATTTTATTCATTTTGATGCTACTGTAAAAGGGACTGTTTTCTTAATTTCCTTTTCAAACAGTTCGCTCTTCTGTGTATAAAAACAAAACTGATTTTGTTATGTTGATTTTTGTATCCTCCAACTTTACTGAATTCATTTATTAGTTTTAACAGTTTTTTTGGTGGCGTAAAGGGTTTTCTACATATAAAATCATGTCATTTGCACACAGAGACAATTTTACCTATTCCTGTCCAACTTGGATACCTCTTACTTCATTATTTTGCCAGACTGCTCTGGCTAGGACCTCTAGTCCTACACTGAACAAAGGCGGTGAGAGAGGGCACGTTGTCTTGTTCCTTATCTTATAGGAAAAGCTTTCAGCTTTTCATTGTTGAATATATTAGCAGTAGGCTTGTCACACATGGCCTTTATTATTTTGAGGTCCATTACTTCTATATCTCATTTTTTGAAAATGTGAGTTTTTTATCATGGAAGAACACTGAATTTTGTCAAGTGCTTTTTCTGCATGTATGGACTTGATATGATTTTTAGCCTTCATTCCGTCAATGTGGTCCATCGCTTTCATTAATTTGCAGCCAAAGTGGTGGGGTCTGGAGCACAAGCACGTGCCAGATGGTCACGATTCTGAGGTCCAGGGCATGTGTGTGCAGTCAGGGCGGTGGCAGTGCAACAACTCTTCCTTGTGGGGGCAGCAGTGTCCCTCTCTCTGGGGTGGGGGGTTCATGATGGTGATGGCTGTTGGTTACTTCAGTGGCAAAAGTTGCTAGTGTCTTCAGGGGACAAAGCCACTAGGGTCTCCGTGGAGAAACACTATGGGGTCCTCAGCTGTGAAAGCTGCAGGGAGGCCCTGGATGTCGCAAGGGCTGTTGAGGTCCTCAGCAGCAAAGACTGCTGGGGTCCTCCACAGAGCAGACCACTGGAGACCCCGGCGTCACCCTCTGCATGGCTCATCTGACAGCTGCCGCGCCTTTCCAGACATCACTGCAGCTGTGTCCATCGCCCCAGAAATTCTTTCTGTGTGGTCGTTGTTTGTTTTTTAATTTTGTCTTGCCCCACCGTGTCGCTGTCGTTTTTAATTGAACTCTGCCTCCCCAGGGCTATTTTTTTTCCATTGGTAGCTGTCTAACTGTTCATTTTGTGGGGAGTAGAAAGCTGGTATCACCTATTCCATCATTTTGTTGACATCTCCCGGGGCATGAACATTTTTTAAGGTTATTGTCCCATTTGGCAAAATGCCCTCCAGAAATGCTTTGCCAAGTTACATTCCCAATAGCACTGCATAAGAATCATTTCATTACAGGAACACTGGTGTCTGTGTCGTGCGTGCGTGTGCGTGCGTGTGTGTGTTTACTATTGTCAATTGAATAGAATGTAAAAGATTCGACTACTGTTTATAACTCAAATTTCTTTGTTCTTTTTACTGAATTTTAACATCTTTTCAAACGCTTATTGACTATTCATCCAATATTTCTTTTTCTATCAACGTCCTGGCAACCTCTTTATCTTTCCACTGGGATTTGGGTCTTAAAGAATTCATCTGTATGAGCTGTTATATGTTATGGCTATCGATTGTTACATTACAAAAAATGATCCTTTTTATGTCATCTCTGAAAAGGAAATATATACTTTTACATCATTAAATTTATCCAGTTTATTTATTTGCTCTTATACTTAGAAAATCCATTCTTACCCTGGGAATAGATAAATGGTCATATCACTTGTTTTCATTGATTTAAGGTTTAATTTTATATTTAATCATTAATTCATTCAGTTTATTTTTGTATATACTACTAAGTAAATATCTAAGTCTTTTTTCTCCTACTGATTTGAAATTTAAAGATTTAACAAATTTTAAAGATATGGAAACAACGTAAATGTTCACGGATAAATAAATGAATATAAACATATGTATACAATAAAATACTATTCAGCCGTAAAAAAAAGAATGAAATCCTGTCGTTTGTAACGACATGGATGGACCTCCGGGGCATTATGCTAAGTGAAATCACTCAGACGAAGACAAATACCATATGATCTCTTACATGTGCAACCTGAAAAAGAAAAAGAAAAAAACTAACCTCATAGCTACTGAGGAGAAATCGGTGACTGCCAGAGGCAGTGTTTTCTGGGTGGTAGAAATTAATAAAGTATTTTTAAATAAATTAATCTAAAAAATAAAACTCTAAACGTCTTTCTTCGGTTCAAAAATACTATCTGCCAAAGGCCTAAATCTCACAATAAATTCATAGAACTTTAACAGTTGGCCTTAAAGAAAACTTAATTCTACCTCAACCTTCTTCCTTCCATTCAAGTAAATGAAAAGATTACTTGGTAAAAATAAATCAACAATAAAGACTTGTTCATCGAACAAGTGAATAAGCAAATACATGAAGATCAATATGACTTTTCAAGATCTGACAATTATTGGAAAAACCCACGATTAGCCAAAACTAGGTTCTAGACTCTCTTGGAATGGGAGTGAAGGTGAAGGAAACCAAGATGTGAAAACGTTATCCGAGCCCTCAGGAAAACCTTAACCAAAATTCATAAAAGCCAGTGTCCTTTAGTTCTGTTACTTAGAAAAGCACTTGATAAAATCGATTCTGCCAAGACACATCTCCTTGGGAAAAAAATGTGTCAAACACTGAATTTATATTTAGGTCTGCGCCGGCATTTGGTATTTGGTCTCATTAATCTCCCTGTGCAGTCATACACCAGTACCACGCTTTCTAATTTATACACAGTCGACTCTCTGGTAGAACAAGCTTCCCTCTCCAAAAACACACGCAGTGCACTTTTCTCCAAAATCTTCTGGGCTTTTCTCACCAGTTTATTCTTCCGGAGAAGCTATCAAGATAATTATAGGAAGGTCTCCTCAGAAAATCCTGTAGGGATTTCGACTGGAATTCCATTAAAGCTATCAACTAATTTGGGGAGACTCAACATCAGTATAAAATGGAATATTCTAGCATTTTCTCCATTCGTTCAGATTTTCTTTTATGATCTTCAGTAACGATTACTAGCTTTGGCCGTGAGGGTCTTAAATAGTCCATATTAATTTACCCCTAATGTGTCTCTGTACTATTGTGAGTCCTCTCCAGCATCATTATATAAACTAAGGGCATCTTCACGATGCTCGAAGATCTGTAGCGCTGCTGTACCAGTCTGTGCAGTCAGACACTTACAGATTACGAGCTTATATGGAGACATTTGTCCAGATATTATCAGAATCCCTTGAGTTTTTAATGAATGAATACATTCTCCCTCTGATCCTGCCACAAGACAACATTCCTCGAAACAGACTTCCTCATAAGTACCTAAGAATAAGTTGCTCCGATTACTACGATTATTGGCTTTGTAACATAACACAGAAGGTGCTGTGTACGTAGGCTCCCACAAACCTCTCCAGCTTCATCCCACAGCGTATACTCCCCAGCATCACAGAGCCTTGGG